>NW_028092750.1:0-462914 GCF_014824575.4 Sturnira hondurensis
TACGTGACTCTGGTCACAGTTGGGGAAGTTCGCCCCTGCGCAGGTAAAGCTTCTGGCCAATAAATAACATCACGAGCTCTAAGTGCCTGGACATTTGGTTTCTCGCCATTCGAATACAACAATATCAATAGATGTGGAAAAAGCATTTGATAAGGTACAGCACCCATTTATGATAAAAACACTCAGCAGAGAGGGAATACAGGGAGCATTCCTCAACATAATAAAGGCCATATATGAAAGACCTACAGCCAACATCATATTCAATGGGAAAAACCTAAAATCTTTTCTACTAAGATCAGGAACAAGACAAGGCTGTCCACTTTCACCACTTCTATTCAATATACTATTGGAAGTTTTAGCCACAGTGATCACACAAGAAAAGGAAATAAAAGGCATCCAAATTGAAAAGGAGGAAACAAAACTGTCACTGTTTGTAGATGACCTGATAGTGTACATAGAAAATCTTATTGACTTGGCCAAAAAACTACTCAACCTAATAAAATGAATTTTGGCAAAACAGCGGGATACAAAGTCAATATCCACGAATCAGAAGCATTTTTGTATACCAACAATAAAACAGAAGCAGAAATCAAGAAAAAAAATCCCATTCAATATAGCAAAAAGAAAAATAAAATACCTAGGAATAAACTAACCAAAGAGGTAAATAGCCTGTATGCAGAAAACTACACAACACTGAAGAAAGAAATCAAGGAAGACACAAATAAATGGAAACATATACCATGTTCATGGATTGGAAGAATTAACATCATCAAAATGTCCCTACTACCCAAAGTAACTTACAGATTTGGTGTAATACCTATTAAAGCACCAATGGCATATTTCACAGACTTAGAACAAACACTTCAAAGATATGGAACCACAAATGACCCTGAATAGCTGTTGCAATTTTGAGAAAGAAGAGCAAAGTTGGAGGGATCACAATACCTGATACTAAACTGTATTACAAGGCCACTCTAATCAAAACAGCCTGGTACAGGCATAAAAGCAGGCACATGGACCAATAGAAGAGAACAGAGAGCCCAGAAATAAACCCAAGTTTCTACGTTCAATTCAACAAAGCGGGGCAACAATATAAAATGGGGTGAAAATAGCCTCTTCATTAAATGGTGTTGGGAGAACTGTACAGCTACGTGCAAAAAAATGAAACTTGAGTACTAACTTACACCATACACAAAAATAAATTCAATGTGAATAAAAGATCTAGGTATAAAGACCTAAAGGAGAACATAAGCAGGAAAATCTCAGATATTTCATGGAGCAACATTTTTACTGATATGTCCCCTACAGCAAGGGACATAAAGGAAAAAATAAACAAATGGGATCTCATCAAAACAAAAAGCTTCTGCATGGTTAAAGAAAACAGTATTAAAATAAAAAGAGAACCAACTGTATGGGAAAACATATTTGCCAATGATACCTCAGACAAAGGTTTCATCTCCAAAATATACAAAGAATTCACACGACTTCACTTTAAGAAGACAAGCAACCCAATTAAAAAATAGGCAAAGGACTTGAACAGATACTTCTCCAAGGAGGACATTCAGAGGATCCAGAGTCACATGAAAAGATGCTCAATATCTCTAGCTATCAGAGAGATGCAAATTAAAACCATAATGAAATTCCACTTCACACCAGTCAGAATGACTATCATAAACAAAGCAACAAACAAGTGTTGGAGAGGATGTGGAGAAAAGGGAACCCTAGTGCACTGTTGGTGGCATTGTAGACTGGTACAACCACTATGGAAAGGAGTATAAAATTTTCTCAGAAAACTAAAAATGGATCCGCCTTTTGGCCCAGCAATTGCACTGCTAGGATTATATCCTAAGAACCCTGAAACACCAATCCAAAGAACCTATGATCCTATTCTAGGGTCAATCCATAGCTTCTATCCTAAGAACCTACACACCCCAATGTTCATAGTGGCACAATTTACAATAGCCAAGTGCTGGAAGCAACCTAGGTGCCAATCAGTAAATGAATGTATCAAAAAAGTATGGTACATTTACATAATGATATTCTATGCAGCAGAAAGAAGGAGCTCCTACCTTTGCAACAGCATAGATGGAACTGGAAAGCATTATGCTAAGTGAAATAAGCCAGGGGGTGAAAGACAAATACCATATGATCTCACCTTTAACAGGAAGCTAAACAACAAAACAAACAAGCAAGCAAAATATAACCAAAGACACTGAAATAGAGAACAGGCTGACAGTGACAAGAGAGGAGAGGAGAGGGAATTTCAGAGGAATTTCTTGAAGAAGGGGGTAGGGTTTACAGGAACAAATATAAAGGACACATGGACAAAAACTAGGGGGGACAGAAATGGGAGGGAGCTGGGGAAGGATGGGTGTGTGGGCTGGGATGGAAGTAAAAGAAAACTGTACTTTAACAACAATTAAAAGAAAATTTAAAAAAAAGAAAATGGTGGGCAGCTAGAGTAAAATCTCAGATGTAGATCTTGACATGTGCCATAAACAGACTTAAAAAAGACTACATTCAAAATTTGTATGAGTTTTTACACAATAATTTATCACTTGTTTCATACATTAAATGTTTTTTTAAACCAGCTTTTAAAGAAATAAATATGTCTGACTTGTCAAGAAAAATGGATCCAAGTAAGAATTTCCACAATTTTTTGAGAAATGGAAATAAAATCAAAATGTAACCTTCTATTATTTCTTTTTTTCATTTTTCCTTCTATCAGGTCAGAGTATCCTTCTGAAATGAAAATGAATTGAATTATCTTCAAAAATATTTTGAGATAATTGATGGGCGGCTAAAAGAGAAAAGATAACCATCAACTAATCTGTCACCTATAAAATGAAATTTTATTTTTTCTAGCACATGTGAAAACAGAAAATGACATGTGTCCAATAATATATTCAGCAGCAAAGCACAGTTTACGATTTACATTTTACAATACAGATTTAAGTAATTCTGTACATTGGCAAAGCTTTTAAGATGGAATTGGTTTACAGAGAGTTTCAAAAATGTATTCATTTATATTAAATTGGTGCAGGTTTTACTAAACAGAGTCGGTGTATTTTTGAGTCTATTTCAACCACTTAAAATGGGGCCTATTCAATGTTGAGAAAGCCCATGTTGATACAGAAAAATTCTTAGAAGAAATAAACAAGTAAAGAGAAAAAATAGAATTAACTGGGACACTGTTTTCTGCCTGGGAACAAGAGTTAAATTATTACACATTATATTTCCAGGGCCTGATGATAGGAGCAATTTTAAAACTCATTTTTTTGCAATTAATCAAATATACTGAGAAATACAAGGTTTTCTCTGTTGCGGTAAGGAGAAAGGAGAACTATAATGGGAGGTGCCAAAATAGTTTATAAACACCTGTATTGGGGAATTCTAGGTAAGTGGTGTGAGTCTAATTCTGCAAATAGGAATTACTTTCTAGCTTACCTGATGACCTGTGAGAATACAGTCAGAGACACAGAGTAAAACTGAAGCACCACAATTAAGGAAACTGTGTTTTAATGAGTTTTAATCAGCTCAACTGCACATTGCTCATGTTCCCTGATTAAAAATCATTGATTCAGAGACTGACTGTTCAAAATGGTATCTGGCTATAAGTCCCTGGTGAATATTCTCTAATTTCCTACTAAATACCCATGAATGCAGAAATATGTGAAACTCCAGAAATTAGCAACTTGAGACTGACAGATAACCTACTAGAATCTGTAAGGAATTACCTGGAAGCCAACTGAATCAAGGTGATACAAATATTAGTGCAAAAGGAAGAACATTACAGGTTTTTATGAAAACACCTCCTCATCTTTGAGTACCTCGTTTCCCTGCAAGGCCCACTTCAACTCTTGGCTTCTGTTCCTATTTGTTCTATGTTTAGCAGAATGTGACTTCACTTTTCATGGAATGTGTACAATGTGATTTTCCAGTTTCCAGTGCAGATACATATTTTCTCCTAATTTGATATTTCTCAGGTCATTTCAGCATGTTTTAAGAGAAGGTGGCTTAGGTGCTTTTATTCAAGATGTCATCATTCTAGGAAATGGTCAAATCTCTTTTTTAAATGTCTTTTTAGATAACTTAATGAACTGTTCACCATCATAGCCATCATTTACTTCAAACTCTCATCTTCATGATGACCTATTGTATAGAATAAACTTAGATTTTTTTCTTTAATCATTTCTTTAATCATTTTCTTTGATCATTAGCCTTCTATTTGCAGGCTGATTTGTTTCATCTTTATTTGAATTAGTAGGTAACCAGCTTTGATTTCACTGTGAGAGATTTTTAATTAAATAAGTAAAACACTTTCTTTGTTGGGCTATTAATTATAATCTTGCCAGTCTACTTAAAAAAAAGATACCAAGGTAATTTAAATAGATTAATAGTTTTCTACTTATATATCAGCATTTACAAGGGGTCAAATGTACCTCTGGGTTATTTGGGGGGCACTTAGGAGACCTCCACTTTTACTCAAAGCTCTGTCATTACTGATTTGGGTTCATTCACTTTTCTTTTTCCTACAAAATGGGTTTGTGGAAACAGATAATCATTTCCTCCCTCAAAATTTCCTAATTTTTAGTAGCAAAAATTAAATATCCTAGATTTTGTCTCAAGCAAATGGAAATAAATTTAGTTTCTGCTTGTGATACCAAAAAGCAAATGCTAATAATGCAGGGATTAACCTTACTATTTAAGAAGGCAGCTTTATAAGGCAGCATTTCACTTGAATGTCATAGAACTTGGTCGTCTAGGAAAACTGTTCTGAAACTGTGACCTCTCAGGGTGTTGGGGGATGTCGGGGGTGGGGGAAGCAGCATTCTGACAAACACAATGCATTAGCACTTCTCAAGTTCTTATTAATACAGATTTTCATTTTCCCTAAGAGCCCTTAAAAATCTGTGCAGCAGAAGACATTTGACTAGTCTTAGAAGCATTTCACAGCTCGCAGAGCTGATATAAGGGGACAGAAAGTCTAGGTGGAATTAACCTAGGTTGGAAAAGCTGAAATCTGTCAACAGCTGTTCTTAATGCTTAACACATTATACATTTATGCACGCACATGGCAAGTGAGGGTGAATTGGAGACTCTAGCAAGCCAGACTTTCTGAACATCAGCATATTTTTCCTTGCAGGAGAGAGGAACATGCAAGGGAATAACATTGAGGGAAGATTTTCTTGGTGAGATAAAATTACTGTTATTTTTTAATTAATTTGTGTGATGACAAGAACATTAAGATACACAAATCTTGCTTTAGTTATTACAATTTTCTTTGCATTACATTCATTACATGCTCTGAGGTCCAATCTAATGATAAAAAGAAAGGTTTGCTAGAATCTATTCAAATCTCTGTCAAAATCTGAGTATAAGGCCTAAATCTGGAAATCATAAAGATTATGCATTGGTTTATTGGGCAAAGGTACATAAAGAAGCGGAAAAAAATCTATGCACTGGATATAACATGCAGGTGAAGGCAAAGGTCTCTGTCATCAGTGCCTCATGGTAATGAACACGGGGAGCTGAGAGATCCCAGGCGCATCTGGTGCCTCCAGGTCCTGTGGAGGATGCAGCTGCCAACTCTATATATAGACCAGGTTCTGAGGCTGAGGGAATGGAAGCGTACATCCTATAGTAATGAGATTACTGGGACAGCTCCCAAACCGAGACAGCACAGCCAAATCGATACATGCATTTTCCTTCCCCGTCAAGTTGCCGAGCTCATTAGAAGGCCAACATGCCTCACGGTCAGACCTCTGGCACTTGGAGGCTGTGTGTCAAGCTCCCTCTAGCATTTTGCAAATTAAAAATTTAAATGCAAGGATGATTCCAGAATATGACCACTCCATCAAAATTACAATTTCCCTAGGATCAGTATTCTCATTTTAAAAGTGTCCTTATGTGTTTTTGCCATGTGGATGGTACTTTTTAACTAACATGCCGTCACAGAAGACCGCATGGTACAACAGAAAGTGTAGGGATGCTTAAGTGATGCATAGTGAAGGTTAGAATCTCAGGCATGCTGTGCATTAGCTATAGAACCTTTGTATATTCGCTGTGCTACAGGTTAAAACAAACTCTCCTCTGTGTTAAATTATGCATTTGGAGAAGACAAAAATAGAGAAGTAATTTAATCTTTAAGGAAATAATGCTTCTGATAAATATTCAGCTACAGTGATGAGCCTTGCAGGATTGTATTTACAACTAAATATAAAGCACTTAATAATAGAGGGTTGCTTGAGTAACATATGATATGTTTATACTGGCATTATTATGTAACCACTTAAATGATAATTCAATGGAAGGAGACTCAAGACATATTATTTAATTAAACAACAGAATTCACCTAATAGGTATGGTTTCTGTTGTGCACTGTGTGCACGACTCTGTATACATAACACAATGTTTACACATACACATATATATCACATGTAGAAAAATGTACTCAATTGTGGAGAGCAGTAAATAGTGTGATTATGGCTAAGTCTTGTTTTGTTTGTGTTGCTTCTTTGTATTACTGAATTTTCTATAATAACCATAGTATTGGTTTTATAAAGAATAAAATTAAACACTAGTATTTCATCAAATGGCAAAAATGACTGGGCCTCTCTTCGACTGAACAAAGGATTGGCATAGCACACCACTTGGTATTACAGGCCACTTACACCAACGTCGAGCCCACTTTCGGGGAAATCCTGAAGTACATATCCTCGTAAGTGAGAAAAGGTCTCTCAAACCACAGAGAAGAACAGGTCATGTTGTAATAACAGGCAAAGACAGAATTTTCTTCTGGAGCAACATCTCAGTCACCGCACACACACCTTCTGTGGAGAAGCAGTAGAGTACAATGGCTAAGTACCAAGTCATACATCGGAGAGGTCTGGGTTCGGGTCTTCTCTTCACCATAGATTGGCCATGTGACTTTGGCCATTTTCCCATTCTAGAAACTTAGTTTCCTCGTCTGTTAAAGGGGAATAGTGATAAGAAAAATAATACTTGTCTTAAGACTTACCCTGCTCAGGACTTACCCTGTTCTCAGCTTTGCTTGTCACATCCCCCTAGAGAGAGAGGGAGGCTTTTCTGTAAAGCGTTGACCCTAGCAACAAACCACATGTACATACTCAATAAATGCTAATTATTTATGTAGCTGCAGGGTTAGAAGTGGTACTTTAGTGTGCGCTCAATAAATGCTAATTATATAGCTATAGGGATAGAAACAGTAATTATTTATTTAACAATCATTTGTGTCTGTAACTCACACAGCTCTATATTACAAACAGGGAGAGATAGGAAGATGAATAAGATACTCTCTCTGCTCCCATCTGTGTGACTGTGGGGAGTGACCCAGGGAGAAACGCTGAGTAAGGTGCCGGTATAAAGGGGCCAGTGGCATGGTGCCTGGCTGACCCCAAGCTGTCTGTCGTGGATTCTGCCCCGGTCTCAGTGGTGTTGTTCTTCCTGGGATCTGGGGACAGGAAGCTCCACAGACTGAAAGCAGTCACCGACCAGCCCTATTTCCATACAGCAAAAATTTGGAGCAAATATTTAACTTCTACTTGGAAGTTTATCATAAAGTTAGCATGCCTCTTTTGACTTAGCTGCATCTGAATGTCAAAAAATATTCATGTCCACTGACAAGATAAAAGAGTTGTCCTATTGTTTTCAGTCTCCTTAAGAAATGTGATGCCTTAGATGATACTTTTTTAAAAAGCACTTCCTTTTCTCCAAACATTAAAAAAAATGGTCTATAAATAAGTGACATTTGAAGTTTTAAAAATCATATGACCTGGTACTTCATTGTTCTTTCATATTTTTGAAGTATATTCCCAGTCAGTTGAGCCTTCCAATAGTCTTCTGAAGTAGCAAAAAGCAGTGTTATTTTTAAAATATATCTTATTGATTATGCTATTATAGTTGTTCCATTTCCCCCCTTCATTCCCTTCCACCCTGCACAGCCTCTCCCACCCACATTCCCCTGCTTTAGTTCATGTCAATGTGTCATAAATTCTTTAGCTTCTACATTTCCCACACTACTCTTGCCCTCCCCCTGTCTATTTTCTCCCCACCATCTATGCTACTTATTCTCTGTACCTTCTCCCCCCTTTTCCTCCTCCCACTACCCTATTGCTAACCCTCCCTGTGTTCTTCATTTCTATGGTTCCGCTCCTGATCAAGCTGTCTTCTTGGTTTGCTTTTGTGTTAGGTGTGGTTGTTAATAACTGTGAGTTTGCTGTCTGTTTACTATACATGCTTTTTATCTTCTTTTTCTTAGATAAGTCCCTTTAACATTTCATATAATAAGGGTTTGGTGATGATGAACTCCTTGAACTTGACCTTATCTGAGAAGCACTTTATCTGCCCTTGCATTCTAAATGAAAGCTTTGCTGGATAGAGCAATCTTGGATGTAGGTCCTTGCCTTTCATGACTTGGAATACTTCTTTCTAGCCCCTTCTTGCCTGTAAGGTCTCTTTTGAGAAATGAGATGGCAGTCTGATGGGAACTCCTTTGTAGGTGACTGTCCCCTTCTCTCTTACTGCTCCTAGGATTCTCTCCTTCATTTTAACCTTGGCTAATGTAATTATAATGTGCCTTGATGTGTTCCTCCTTGAATCCAACTTCTTTGGGATTCTCTGAGCTTCCTGGACTTCCTGAAAGTCTATTTCCTTTGCCAGATTGGGGAAGTTCTCCTTTATTGTGTGTTCAGATAAGTTTTCCACTTGTTGCTGTTCATCTTCCCCTTCTGGTACCCCTATAATTTGGATGCTGGAACATTTAAAGATGTCCTAGAGGTTCCTAAGCCTCTCCTCATTTTTTTGAATTCTTGTTTCTTCATTCTTTTCTGTTTGGTCATTTTTTTTCTTCCTTCTGGTCCACTCCATTGATTTGAGTCCCAGTTTTCTTCCCACCACTATTGGTTTCCTGTGCAATTCCCTTCATTTCACTTAGTGTAGCCTTCATTTTTTCATCTAATTTACAACCAAAATCAACCAATTCTGTGAGCATCCTGATCACCAGTGCTTTGAACTGTGCATCTGATAAGTGGGCTATCTCTTGGTTGCTTAAAAGTATTTGCTCTGGGGTTTTGATCGTTCTTCCATTTGAGCCATTATGAGTTTTTTATTTGATTTTGTTTTTTGGTCTGGTTGTACCTGTTAGGTATGAGGGGGCAGAGCCTTAGGTGTTTGCACTGTCACCAAGACTATGATCTAAAGGAACATTCCTCTAATATTTAAATATTATTGTTTGATTCAACAAAGGAAGTTGCTCATGTCATCAATTAATGGTGTCCTTACAAGTACCTTAAGTGTTATTTTGTTAACACTTATTTTTAATAAAAACAAAACCAACATTTATGTCAGAATAACACTTGTTTATCAATTGCCAGCATAGTATGTGAACAGAAAAGTTCAGCAAAATTCAAAGAAATACAGTCTGATAATTTATTTACATTATGGAATGTATAACAAAAAAAATTGCATATTTTATTATTATTTGTGCTACATACCTCTATCAGTTAAAGTCATTTAAAAGATTACACATATATATATAACTCATAAATATAAATATTTATACCATATATATATATGTGTGTGTGTATATATATATATATATATATATATATATATATATATATATATGCCTTATTTTCAGAGAGCTGGTGGTTAAACATTCACCCAGGTGAATGCACCCTGTCTCCTAGTAGAAACCTAGTAAATGTATGAATGAACACAGTGTTGACTCACTCTGCCTTGTCTTGTTTCACTTTGTAGACCATGTCTCCAGTGAAAATGGTAGGATTACAGAGGAACTGGAGGTGGGAGAGGGATGGTGATACTGCCCTGCACTTGGCCGGTGCCCTGACTTGGGAGATAGTCAGTGAGGGATAGCAGGTGCCTCTATTTTCTACTCTGTTTTTATTTTTGAAGAGATATTAGTTTTAAATGCATTCTGAATAAGTTTTTTCCTAAATATAACTTGATTTGTCCTGTTCATTATTAATTCAGATTTTATTTTGCCTCTGATATTAGGATGCATCTTAGCCTTGGTTTTGGGCCTCTGCAATATTTGTCTTTTTTCCTTAGCAAGTTTAAATTGTAAATGTTCTTTGCTTGTGAGAGTATGTTCCTCATAAGCACTCTTACAGCATTCTTTGGAAACAGTTGGTTTTGCTTTTACTCACCTCAGTGTTTTCCCTTTGAGCCCTCTGCCTTGCCCTTCAGTGCCATTGTTGGGTCCACTCCCTTCACATCAGAGGTCTCAGGGCACTCTGATATCTCCTGCTCAAATGGCGTGTGCTCTCCACTCTTTCATCAGTTTAGTGCACCCTGTGGACATATGCCAGAGCTCTGAGATGACAGCATACCTATTTATTCTCTGCAGGGAAGAAAATGTAGTGAGTCCATCCTCATGCCTTCATCCAGACTTACTTTAGAAATATGCTATTTACTTACTTCTGTCATTTGAATATAGATGCTAAGAGAGAAATGAACATTTATCGTATATTTGATTTAATATCAGAGATTTTATTTTTATTTTATTTTTTATTATGTGAGTTTTAGGTACATGATATTGTTATTTGACATCTGTATATACTACAAAGTGATCACCTTGAAAGTCTCCTTATCATCTATGACCATAGAATGGACCCCCTCCACCCCTTTGGCTTCCCTTCTACTCCCTTCTCCTCTGGTAACCACTAGTGATGTTTCCTGTAAGTTTTTTTGTTTGTTCGTTTTATTTGTTCTTTTTATTTACTTACTTTTCTAAGATTCAACCTATGAGTAAAATTGTATTGTACTTTTCTTTCTTTTGACTTATTCCACCAAGTATGATATCCTCAAGGTCCATCCATGATGTCACAAACGAATGTGAGACATTTTAATAGACTTGGCTTTAATGGCTCCAATCAGTTCTCTTACATAAATTGCTTACATAAATGAGGAAACTGAAAACTAGAAAGATTGTGAAAAGCTCAGAGACAGTGGCAGAAGCTGGATTTGAGCTCATGTCTGTTCTCCCCACTAAACTGGGGTTATTCTGTTGTCATTGATCTTCAAAATATAAAAAAAGAAACTAGTTGTAAAAATGATAGCATAATTAGTTTTACAATGATTCTGGTACCCAACAAGGAGCAGAATGTAGCATAACAAAGCCCAGGACATCAAGAGAGAGATTTAAAGGCTCAGCATGGGCCGTCAAAGGCTTGCTGTGTTGGGAAAGTTATTTTGTCTTATTTTTGTGCGGCAGTTTCCTTCTATTTAAAATTAGAGGGAAAACTAGAAGAGCCATTAGGTTTCATTTTAATGGTAACACTCTTAAGTTTTCTTTACTTCCAATATTCCTCTCAGAGAAATTATGAAAATATTTTCTTCATGCAGAAAATCTTTTCAAATAGTAAGCAGACATCCCAAACCTGAGAATAACACAAGAACTGAAAAATGTTGGCTGTGCTTTAGACATAAAAGACTGCACTTTGGCCCAAATTATGTTAGAACAGCACTTTGTCATTGGGTGTTGCTCTGATTGATATCAGGCAGCTGTCAGCATGGGCACATGGTCTTTCCCTTTGACTGAAAGCAGACCGCATGAGCCTGTAATTTAAAACATTCAAACAGGAAGGAATTGTGGTTTTCACAATAGATGGTCAAAAGGTCAGGATGGTGATGGGGCCATGTCTTCTGAGGATTATTACCATGGTTACCAGGGCTTCACATGATGCATTTAATGGACAGCCAAGTGCTTCCTGCTGTGGAGCAGCTGGGGTGCTCAGACAAGGGCATGACCTGAGGCTTGAAGCGGGCTAAAATGATCAGACTGTATTGAGATAAGGGATTGCCTGTAAAGCTGCAGAGTCAAATGCTGTCTCCTAGAATTCTGCGAAGACCGATTCATCAAAGGAAGCAGGATAGCTAGCCTGGAGAGAGATCCACAACCAGAGATTCAACTGCAGTTCATTGATCCTAAAGGCCATAAAAACTATGCTATGTAAAACACTTTTATCTGTGTCATTGGACTTATATTTTCTTCCACCCACTGAATCATGGATTCTCACCAAGCCCAGTGTGTTAATTCCCTCTATTAACAGAAGCCCAGCTAGGAATTTCAGAGTCATCCCTAAGTTTTTACTCATCTTCTATGGGCTAAATGTATGAACTTTTAACTCTCTACTTGGCACTGCACTATGTGCTTCATGTGTATTATTTTATTTTGTCTTCATAACAACCTCCTGAGGTATGTGTATTGTTATTTTTCTCTTGGTTACAAATGAGGAAACTGAGCCACAGACTTAAAGTGATATTCAAGTATTCACGGATTGTAAGTGGAGGAACCAGAGCTTCCACCTCTGTCTGTAATGATTCTACAGCACATTTTCTTCCAATCTCCTGGTCAATGACCAAATCACATGACTTCTACCTCCCTAATAGTCCTTGGTTCATTCTCGTCTCCATTTTCCTATGGCCACTGCTTTAGTATAGACCTTCACCAACCCTCACTTAGATGATTGCAAACAGTCTCCTGAAGGTTTAATATATAAAACCTCCACAGGTTACTTGTCTGCTTAAAACCCTTCGATCGATGACTACTGCATGTACTGTAAAGTTCAAACTCTCTAGCCTGGCAACAGTATCCTTTACAACTTCTCTACAACTGGTCTTTGCTGCCTGGTATCATTTCCTCCCACCTCTCCTGAGAATATCCCTCGCTCTAATCACACAGTTCATGAAAGCCTTGCCCTTTCCTGGACATAACATAAACTTCTACTTGTTCACCTGTTTGGGATTCTAGGTGCAAGGGTTTATGATACAATAAGTAATGCCAGGGTACCTTACCTTGTTAGGGATGGGGCGAAGAGGGCATCATTTACAGTGTAAAATAGGAGAAAAACCAGGGATTTTTCTTTGCTGTTTTTGTTTGTCCACTTGTTCAAAATTAAAGAAAAGCTTTTGAGTTGTCGAGGCATTCTGTTCACTCATGCCAAAGGTCAGCGCCCACCCCACCCCCTATTGTTGGGCTAGGTCTCAGAAGCTGCCTGCAGGTTACAGGGGCAGCTGAGGGCAGGGCTTCCGTGGAGCACTGGGTGAGGGATTCCTGCCGATGCAGCCTTCTTCAGTTCGGCAGCAGCAGGCCTGTGCAGACGCATTAAAGTACCAGCAGCCAAATGTACCCAACTATGTACACGTGCTTATAAAGCATCATGGAAAATGTTTATCTACTCAGCCTATTCTCAGTAAAATACAAAAGTTTTATCCTACCATCTATTCAAATTTATATGTGATTTTAAGCCAAGATTTTTAACTTTATCTCTAGGAATTTTATACAGTTTCTCAAGTTGTATAATTCTAACAGTAAAATATAACCTTTGAATATTAATCAAAGCATTTGCTCAATATTTCTTTACAATATACTTGAAACTTATGTCTTAACATTATTATACCAGTAATTTTTTCTATCATTAAGTAATAAAAGAATAAAGTTAGTAATGATAAGCTATTCTAACTTTGCACTGTCCATTATATTCTTTTAAATAGTTTCTACAGATATGTTAATATATTTAAATTGTATTAGTAATCAAATATTTCAAATACTCATAATTTTCAATTGACTTGTAGACAATATTATCTATAGTATCATATTCAGCAAGCACAAGTAATTATCCTATTAATATTTTCCTAAAGGAAGCTGTGTGAATCTGATAGGTTATACTATGTACATTGATTTATTCATTCACTGATTTTGCCACCCCCATAGGCTTTAAAAAACATTAAAACCTCAGAGACAATGATTATAAGCAAGTCCATTCTGCCATTTGCTTTCTGAAAGTAAAGTCTGTGGAAATTTTTATTTTTTCCGTGTGGTTGTCTTGCCTCTTGAAAGAAGAAGTACAGATCTGCTGTTCTATGGAGAGGTTAGCTTATTTTGGGTGCCCTGTCATAATCTAGGGAAGATGATCACATTTATTTTGTTAAATAGAGCAGTTGACAATGGTTTTGAAAACAACCAAAGCCAAAACCTTTGTATGTAATTGTATGCATATGCATATGTGTGTGTATATGGGTATGTAATACACACACACTCTTTTCATCCCTATGACCTTATGAGGCAAGTATACCATTATTATTACCATTATCATTCTATTTACCCACGAGGAAACAAAAGAAAACTCAGAGGGGTTAAGGGCTATCTATGCCTAAAGGCACACAGCTAGGGTTAGTAAGTGACAGAGCAGGATTTGCAATCAAACATCAGGTTTGAGGTAAAATTTTAACCACTATTGTCTACTGCCTCTTGTCATTTGAGAAATATATACTGAGTGCCTATTACACACATGACTCAGTGCTACCTTCTAGAGTGAACAAAATGGGCACAATATCTGACCTCACACCGACCAGACTTTACTGCGAGTTGTGAACAAACAAAAGGACCACTGAAAGCCTAGTATAATGAACTAATGAGAAAGCATCTCTTTTGAATCAAGCACATATAATCACTAGATAAAACACAGTAATATTTGATATACAACCACTAAAAAGAGAAAGCAATTCCTAAAACACAGTCATGGTAGATGAACTCTGAGAACAACAATCAAGAGGCATGAATGAAGAGTTCACGGGCATATATGAACCTTTCCTGCAAGAATCTGAACCTTGATGTGAACCTTAATTCCTGGGACATGAGTTTTGGATCTACATGCAGAGTGGGACATCCAGGTGTTAGGCCCTGTGCACATGAAGAGCTAACACGAAGTCATCGGTATAAAGTTTAGAGACCCTAACTTTGCCCTGTCATAAAATAAATGGAATCAAAAGAAATTCCTCCCCTGGCCCACAGAAATAGCAAATTTTGAAGTGGCTGTAGGTGAGGAGTTGACTCAATATACTGAATAAGTCCTTTCCAGTAATTTGCTAAGTTGTCATACCAGTTCTCTGGTTCAGATAGCTCTTCCGCTTCCTGAAAGTTCTCCTCAAGGAATGTTGGGGCCTCCCCAGCTGATCGGGATGGTCTTCAGCTCATCGGAGACGCCACAAAACAAAGCTGGTTCTCAATCAGTGTTCCACGGGATGCTCATTGCTGGAAACCTGCAGTCTTTTCTCCACAGCAAGACCCACTCACCGTTTATTGAAAGGAACCGTCTTTGTCAGACTAGCCAGTGAAGGCTCTTTGTCATATTTTACCCTCAAGGGGATGATGGTCAGCTAGCCTCATGTTTATACAACTAGAAAGAACCACACAGGTGACTTTTTAAAAAAAAATAGGATTCAAAATGACTTGTCTCCCCTCCCAGAGGAAAGGGACCAGCAGCTTATCATAGTTCTGTCCAGTTAAGCCTTCCTCTGCAGGTATAGATTCCTGCAGGAAAAGCTTGTATAAAGAAGAGGGAAAGATTCTTTTAACCAAATAATATTCATGCTCTTATGCTTTGAATTTTTGTCCTCCCCCAAATCCATGTGTCCAAGTCCCAACCTCCAGTGGGGTAGAATGTGAACTTATTTGCAAATAAGGTATTTTAGATACAATTAGTAGAGATGAGGTTATACTGGGGAAGACCGGTATCATCAAAAGGGGAAATCTGGCCACAGGCACACACACAGGGGGGGCACCATGTGAGCAACAAGGTGGCCGTCTGCAAGGCAAGGAGAGAGGGCTGGGACAGGTTCCTCCTTCACAGCCCTGAGAACTAATCAATCCTGCTGACATCTTGATCTTAGGCTTCTAGCCTCTAGAACTGTGAGACAACCCATTTCTGCTACTTAAGCCACTCAGTTTGTGATACTTAGTTTTGGCAACCCTAGAAAACTAATACAAAACCCTAGTATAGAACAGGGTTCTAAGGTCTCCTAATATTTGTGTTGGATATTTATTAAAGATGTTATGTAATAATCTGAAATTCTTCTATTCATTACATACCATAAAAATACTTGAAAATTCATGAGATTTTAGCATCTAACCTACATGTCCCGAGTTGTCTTACCTAGCTAATGGTGTGAAAGTCCTTTATCATAACATGGGCTCATCTGCTTGGGGGAAAAATGCTCAGATATCCCCTGAGGGCTGAGGTGATACCTAGGCCTTTGGGTTGGAGTAGTGAGGAAGCTTTCTGATATGTCCCAAGATACAGGGCTCCAACAGGAGAGAAAGAGCTTTTTAAAAAATTTTAATTGCAGTTGACAATCAATATTATATTATACAGCACAGAGGTTAGACAGTTATATAACTTGTCCAGTGATACGCCAGAGAGGCCTAGTACCCCCTGGCCCTAATATTACAATATTATTGACTATATTCCCTATGCTGTACTTTATACCTCTGTGACTATTATTTTAAATCCTCATCCAAGGATATGTTGATTTGTTTCAGAGAGGGAAGAAGGGAGGGAGAGAGAAAGAAACATTAACGTGAGAGAGAAACATTGATTGGTTGCCTCCTGCATGCACTCCAAACAGGGATCAAACCCACAACCTAGGTGTGTGCTTTGCTCACAAATCAAATCTGCAATATTTTGGTGCATAGGAAGGTGCTCCAAGCAACTGAGCCACACAGGGCCAGGGCCCTGTGACGGTTTTGGTAACTGCTGATTTGTACTTCTTAATTCATTCACCTGTTTCACCTGTTTCCTCACACCCCTCCCATTTGGCAACCATGCATTTGTTCTCTGTATCTGTGAGTTTCAATTTTGTTTATTTATTTTGATTTTTAGGTCTATTCGTCTTGTCACAATGAGAAGATTTCATTTTTATGGCTGAGTAATATTTCATTGTATATATACAATGAAAATCTTCTTTATCTAATTGTCTATTGACAGACAATTGTCTATTGACAGACATCTTCTTTATCTAATTGTCTATTGACAGACATTTAAGTAGCTTCTGTACCTTGGTTATTGTAAATAAATGCTGCAATGAATATAGGAATGCATACATTATTGTAAATAATGCTGCAATGTATATAGGAATGCACACATCTTTTAAAAAATGTACGCATTGGTCTTTGGGGTGTCTATGGGTAAATACCCAAAAGTAGAGTTGTGGGCCTATTTTTTATTTTTTGAGAACTTTCTATACTATTTTTCATAATGGCTGCACCAATTTACAATTTACAATAGTGATGAGGGTTGCCTTTTCTCCACACCCTTGCCAACACTTGTTGTTTATTGATTCATTGATTATAATCATTCTGATAGTTGTGAGGTGATATCTCGTAATGGTTTTTATTTATATTCCCTGAACTTATATTTATATTTCTCTTTGGAGAAATGTCTATTCAGGTCCTCTGCCCATATATTAATTGTATTGTTAGGGTTTGAGGAGAAGCATGCAAAAGAAGAAAAAAGAAACTAGACCACTTTCTTATACCATATCCAAGAAGACTTAAAGTGAATTAAAGACTTAAATGTAAGACCTGAAACCATAAAACTCCTAGAAGAAAACATAGGCACTAAATTCTTTGATATTGCTCTTAGCAATATTTGTGGATGTTTCCTGAGGCAAGGAAAACAAAAGAAAAAATAAACAAGTGGAACAACATCCAACTAAAAAGTTTTTTACAGAGTGAAGGGACCCATCAACAAAACAAAAAAACCCTACTGTATGGAAGAATATATTTGCTAATAATACATATGATAAGGTGTTAACATCCAAAATATATTAGGAACTCATACAACCCAACACCAAACAAACACCATAAAAATTCAATTAAAGGTGGAAAGAAAAAGTTTTAAAGTTGAGTCTCTGACCTTTGTCCACCACTGATAGTGTAATCCTGTCTAGAACTTCTCTGAGCTCCTCTGAATGAAATCAGACAGTGTGATAGGTGCCCTCCACAGGGTTTCTATTTTAATCTCAGCTTTTCCCAAGTGGATAAAAGTTTGCTGAATTCTATTGGGTTTACCTTTTTTTTAAAGCAAGGTGGGTGGAATGTATTGTCTTCCAAAATAAGCACTGTCAGGTTCATAATGATTTAGGTTGCCTGAAAATGTGACTATTGAAACATGAGGCAGCGTGTTTCTAAGTCTGTATAATTGGCTCTGTGCAGCTATTTACTATAGAAAATGAGGCAGCATACCACAGGTGTTACCTTCTTTTGAAAATTATTTCAATTACCTTTTGTTTTTATTTTTAGTTTTTGTCCCCACCCAAAGACATGCTTATTAGTTTTAGAGAGGGGAAGTGAGGGAGAGAAGAGGGAGAAAAACATCAGTGTGAGAGAGAAACACTGATTGTTGCCTCCCATACGCACCCCAACAGGGGATCAAACCCACAACCTACTATGTGCCCTGACGTGGAATAGAACCCAAGACCCCTTGGTCCTATAGGATGATGTTCTTAGTCACAACGGTCAGAACCATCTTTAGTTTTTAGAAATGGTTAAGTTATCTGAAAGTTGCGCCTGAACTTTAAATAAAATCACATTTAAAAATGATAAATGCCTGCTAGCCAAGATGTTTTTATATTTGGAAACAGGAGTTGTTTAAATATCATCCTTGTTATGTAATACTTCACTACAAAATGTGCAAAACATTATGGTTTTTTCAAAGAAGACTGCTTTATTTCTTTAAGAAAAGACTGTTTCAAATGGATACATCTTACATGATGCCATGGATGTAATATTTGTGAGAAAACATAAAGATGGAGAACAGATTAGTGGTTACCAGGGGTCAGTGATGGGGAATAAAGGAACCACACAGCAATGGTATCGTTGAATATCTCCACTTCAGTCAGTGTTAGGAAGGTACATATATGATAACATTGCAAAGGTACATATAAACACACACGTGAACACATGTACAACTGGTGAAAGACAAGTCAGCTGTATGGATTATACCAATGTCCTGACTTTGATATTGCACTACAGTTTTGTTAGACATTAATTTTGACTGAGAGATGGGTAACAGTATTTCCTTGTACTTTTTTTGCAACTTCCTTTGAATCTGTAATTATTTTAAAATAAAAATAAAAATATTGAACCAATTTAAAAAAAAACACCATGAAAGTCCTGGAATCTAACTGATTCCCTGTCAGTTAGATTGGGTTTCTCAGGGTTTAGGATTCCGTAAAAGAGAACCATCTGATTCCTGACTGCATCTTGGGTCCTTTCTGCTGTCTTCACGTTCCCATCCACCAAGAGTTGCTGCTATTTGCAATTTCTGTGAGAGTGTTAGGATTTTTAACATTTCTTTAATTGGTCCAAGAAGCCCATTTCGAACACAATTCAGGTTGAAGTGAACTTCAATCCATAGCCTTCCCGTTCGAGAAGGCCTGCTCAGTTTTAACATATAATAAGGATCCTGAGAGATGTCTGTTCTTGCTGACCTTCTGTATTAGCTACAGTTGTAGGAACAGGAATTGCTTTAGTTGTTTTTTTAAACAGATTGCATTTAATACAGAGAATTGGATACTTACAACATCATCCTAAGAGCTGGAGAAGCAGAAATCAGGGCATATTGCTGAATGTTTAGATCCTAGTATCTGAGAACTGTTAGTGCTGCCGCCACTGCTGCCGCTCCCGCTGCCAGGTGGATGTGACTAGGCAGTAGAATGCACAACCCACCATTTGTCTACGGAACATTTCTTGTCCCCTGCTACAGATGCAGGCTTAGGGTCTCTGGCTCTCTTCTGTCTTGCACACTTGCACAAATGCATCCCATTATTGAAACCTAATTCTCATTCAGAACCCAAGTCAAGCAGGCTCAGAGAAATAGTGTTTAAACTTTCAGCACTCTGTAACAATCATAAACATAGAAGCAGATGGGAATGGGTATCCACTGTGATAAACAATACCATAACATCACAATAACTTCCTTTCAGGAGCACAGTCTACCCAAGTAAGATTCCTGGAAGTACTCACCTTGGAAACCCAGTGTTCCAGTGATTCTTGGTCACTATGCAGATGGAAGTGCTCCATTTAGCTGTCCTACCTTTTACTCTCACCTCACATACTGTTCACTTTCCCAGCCCAAGGAACATTTCTGTCCTTTATCCCCAAATGTGCATTATACCTTCTGTAATTTAATTTAATTCCATTGTAACTAAATGTAATTAGAGCCTCATCTACTTCCTTATATCTCTGACCTTTGACCCTTATTCGAATTGGCTCTTCTAATTTGTACCCTTACTCACAACTACCACTGACTTTCTGAATATCTCTTATTCACTAAACACTTCGTTAAGATGTAAACTTAATGAAGTTAAGTTCCGAACTTCTATTCTCTTTCCCATGTTCTTCTATACAAACATATTTTCAAATTATTATAGATTCTTATTTTCTTCCACATTGGCCACTCCATTAGTCATTCAGTATCCTGATTACCCTCTTCAGTTATACTCCTAATCCAACTTGAAAGCTTAAATTCTAACTTGAGCTTCAATATTGTAGCATCTGATTAATTTACCTAACTTAGAAATGTTTTCTAAATATATTTTCTGTAAGATGTATATCTCTGGTTCTTAGATCCTCCATTCTTTTTCTGTGATTACTTTCCTGTCATTTTCTCATACTTTACCCACTTTAGAACTCATGGGCTGTCACTTCAAATATGCGTACATAAATATCACCAATTCACTTGTCACATTTTTCTTCTATTGTATCTCATTAACAGAATCCACACTGAGCATTACTCTGTGGGTCCATATGTTTGGGGTTGTTTAACACTGAAGTGCACTAATTGGTGCCTTTAGGAAACCATGGTCCACACTTTCAAATGTTTCCCCATTGCTTGCGATCACTCTTGTTTCCTAGTCTGCCTTTAACTCCCATTTTCTCAGAAGCCCTTTCAAGCCCTCTTTGCTCTCTGCAAGGCTTCTGCTTTTGTGTAGCTTCACTTCATTTTCCAAATAAAATATGAAAGTCATTGGATGGGAAGTTTCTTAGCATTATGTCATCTATCCTCAGACTTACTTTCTCATTCTTTCTTGTTTGCAGTATCCCTGAATTCCAGGGACCTTCTCCCTCTGCCTATTTGGGGACATCGATTCAATCATTTCTTTCTGTCTTATGTATTTGCAATTATCTACTGTTATTCTGGATCTCCTGTCTGCTTGAGTCTTTCCAAACTTTACAGAAAAAAAAGAAACAAATCTTTCTTGATCCTTATTTCTCCTCCAAACATTTTTTCTCCTCTCTTTTGTATAATAGAGGAGAGTTTTGCCAAGTTTTCTCTTTTCTTTTTTTTTAAAGTAAAGGTACTGAGTATTTTGAATTGTGCTAAATGAATACCTCTATCGGGAGGTAAGTTTCTCAGAGAATCTCTAGACAGAGTGCCCAGGGTTTAATGGCTTCTGGGCTCCCAACAGTTGGCTCTATTAGCACCCTTGGAAACATTGATGCTAATTATTGTCTGAGAGGCAACAGAGCTCACGGTGAGCTCTGTGTACTTGAGCCTTCTTGTAGGCAGGTCAGTGCCCTCCAGACCCCACTGTGGTCTATGTGGGACCTTCAACCAGGACCTGAGTCCACCTTACTCTTCCTCAAACAGAAACCATCACAGAAAAGACCTAGCTCAAGGATTAATACCAGTTCCTATGCATTAAATACAGGTGGGCAAAAGCAGGTTTATAGTTGTGAGTATGTGAAACACAGAGTTTATTCTTGATTATTACTAATATATTAGTGTATTATTTTTCATAGGACAACTGTAAACCTACTTTTGTCCCACCCTGTATTTATTCTCAACATTGTATTGCAATGTAAACCCTTAGCTATAAGCACCAAAATCAAGATTCTCAACTATACCATAGTGCCTTGGTTTTCCCTAAATCAGGATATTTGAAACTGTCTTTGCCTTGGTTAATTGTGTCACATATGTGACAGATAGCACTTCCATTGTCACTGAAGTAATGAAATAGTTTTCTGCTTGTTTTTGTGAGTCAGGGAGAAATATGGCACAGTGATGTGATTAATTTGCATCTGGTTCCATATTCTTGCTAACCTGCATTTTTCTCTAAGTAGACTATTGTTTACATTAGTGACTTTGTGGTGAATAAAATTACTACAAACAAATGCAATATTTCTCATTTGCTTGCTAAAAAAGATGCACACCTTAAATATAGTATCTGTACAACTCCTAATCCACTTCTTTTTAATATGTTAGGCAAGCTGGCATTTAGGATAGTGCTTCTCAGTGTGTGATACTCCTATCACCTGACACAATCAACCTGATGGGTCCTTGTTGTTATTCTGGGTGCTCACATTTCACAAGATTCCAGGCAATTTCAAAACCCAGCTGTATGTGTAAACCCCCAACAAAGTAAGAGCGATGGTATTTATAAAGACTCAATTTTGAACTCAGACTTCTTAATGTATTAGAACTGTTATTTGGGTAAAATTGTCTAATATCTGGAATTTTAATTTTCTCATCTTCAAAGTGAAAAAGTGTAATAGCTATCATAAGAACAGTGGAACTCACATGAAATATGTAAACATGAAATGTTATGTGGACCATAAGTTCAAGAACTGCTGCCTTATTCTTGATCCTTCTTTTCAGATTTCTTAAAATTATAAAGAAAATTATTTCATGGTGTTTGCACGAATTTACATAATTGCCTTTAATAAGGTTCATATCTGTTCAAGTAAAATTGACCCATTAATTCAAATCAGTCTTATGGGTATTTTGTCTGTTTTGCTGAGTCAGCCGGGTCAAAGTGGTGGAACTGGTTGTGTGTAAAAATAGAGGCAGCTTTGATAAAAATTACTGTTAAATGCAAATAAACTGAGCATGACTAAAATATGAGACCCCTTCAATTCCGTGATGCTGATTAGGGCCTTGCTGTACAGGCAGCTGATTTCACATGGGACTTGCTCTAACACATGCCTGTAATGAATGGGAACGATGGCTCACTCTTGATGTTGACTTGGTATGTCCTACTCTCTACTTTTGGGGTACTTTTAGTGAGTAGCACACCACCCTAGGACCACAAGATAGCTACTACAATTAGTAGTCTCTTTTGAAGGCTTCCTGAATCACCCAATTTTATTCTGATAATTCCTTTATTTCTTCTGTTCTAGAATTAAGTCATTATATTTGCTTGGATTTAACAATCAACTTTACATTCTTTTCTGTGTGTTCTTTTTTCTTTCATTAGTATGTATTGTGTCTGATATCTAGTGTGAATGAAATCAGAAAATATTTACTGAACACCCAATAGATGCATAACAATGTTGGATTCCTACTCCTATTGAGGACAAGGGGTGATTCCAAAGTCCCTTGCCCTCAAAACATTTATAATCTCTTTGGAATGATAAAACAGACACCTTAATAAATGTGTGGTGAAATAGTGCTCATGCAGTAAAACCTAGAGTTCAGAAAACCCGTGTTTTGCTCTGAGTCCATCACTACTAACCTACCACACCACTGTGAAAGCCTGAACTCTTGCAAACGAGGCTGGTATGGAGGGTGTTAAATTAAACCAGTCTCGTTATTAGAGTTTGGAGAGTAAAGAATTCAAGGTACACTGGCTAATCAAAGACTGTAATGAAAATATTTTGTTCTTGGATCATGAAGTGTAAGGAAGGAAAAAGAAGGGGAAGTGAAACAAATACCTCCTCAGTGCACCGAGAAGTCGGCTTCTTGGTACACTTTGTTTCACTTAACCCTTACAATAATTCTGTCACTTTGGCATTAAATTTAACTATTTAAATATGCTAACCATTTAAATATGGTTTTGGCGCCTTACTGATCATCAAAATAGGAAAGTTCATATGGTGTCACCAAATACTACTATCCCAATTACAAAGAGAAGTCTAGCCTAGGAAAAGCTAAATAGTTTATTCAGGGTCAGACAATTATATCTGACTCTCAAGTGTTTACCAAGTATTTTATTTCTATTTCTTCTGTGTGTAATCCATCAGCCACATCCTGGAAATTCTATTTCTAAAATACCCAGAACTTACTTATTTCCCTCAATCTCCACTGCTATCATCTTAGTCCAAGTCGCAATAACTTCTCCCAAATAATGTAATGGCCACTTTGCTTCTATTTGACTTCCTGAGACTCCCATTCTCTACAGATTCTGGAGTACTTTAAAGACTGAAAGCAGAAGCAAGTCATGTCCATCTGTATCTTAAAAACACAAGCAAAATTAACCGCCCCCCCAAAAATCTAATGGCTTCCTGTCATGTTTTGAAACACATTCATTTGTTTTTACCATGTTTCTTTACCATAGTTCCTTCTTCCTAGTTTAAATAGGTGGGATACATGTGGTCAGATCATTGGTAGAGTGAATCGAAAGTGAGATATCTGCTAAAGAGAGGTGGGGGAATAAAGCATGCTTGATGAGATGGAAACTGACTGCAAGGGGTTTTGAATGGTGAGCATTCTAACTTGACTCTCTTGATCGTTGGAAACCATTGCAAGTCCATCACTAGGGAGGTACAGACAAAAAGCAGTGTCATAGAAGAATTAGTTTGAAGGCAGAGAATAAAAAGGGAGAGAGAGGAATAATAAAAGGAAAGAAAACCAGTTGAAGAGTTATCTCAGTGGACTCTACTGGATAACCAGCAAAAGAAGAGACTGGGAAGAACAAGAAAAATAGTGACTTGAGTTTCTGGGCAATAATTACAAAGAAAAGGGGACACTGGACACCGGACTCAAGAAGATTGTAATTCTTTTTTCCTCTGAGTGACCAGATGGTCCTCTACCTAGTGACAAATCAAGTCAGAAAGGAAAATGATTATTTTCTGGAAACATATTTAATTTTAGATTTTTTGAGCATGTGGTAAAATGTGGACAAAATACATTGGAATATGGGACCAAATCCTTCATCTCTTAAAGAAAGATCTCGACTCATCCTCCTTTGCGTGCTGCTGGTGTCCTAGTTCCCTCTTGCATTATTGTAGTTCTCTTGCCTGGACTCAGAGAATAGTTGTCACCAGGTCCTTACACTGCCTTTGGAGAACTTTCTTAAATGCAATAGGCCCCTGCATTTCCAGACTGAAACTTCCAGTGGCATCTCATGACCGCCTTCCTGTTCTCCCCATGTCCTGCAGCATCATGTCTGCTATCCTTAGTATGGCATACAGGGAACTTCTCTCTCTGTCTCCAGCTTAATTCTCTTGCCTTCTTCATCTTTCACACTCCATTACCTCCCCCTCCCATGCCTGTGAGTTAGCAGTAGTTGGGCTCAGTAGGTTCTTCCTGCGTACCCTTCATCCCCAACTCTAAAAGACAACACAACAAAGCAAAAGGGGTGTGGCCTCTCTGTATCAACCACAAGGTCAGAAACTTTAACTTACTCAAATAAAAAGGAAGATTCTAATAGCACCTCCAGGAAAAATCACAAATGCAGGAGTCAAGAAGTAGTGCTCCAGGAAGTTAGAACATTCTACAGTGTGAGTGTTTCTTTGCTAGTACATGCTCTGCTTCTCTCCAGAAAGCTGCACAGAGCCCGTGCCCTTCTGTCCCTGGGGCTGGGTGGGAGAGAGAATGGGGAGATTTGAGCTGACTAGCTCTCCTCTTTCTTTAAAAACTGATTCAGAGTAAAATAAAGTTTGCAGAGTGACCCCATATTTCTGTGGTCTTGAGCCACGCAATGACATTTCAATCAACAGTGGACCACAGGTACCATGGTAATGCTGTAAGATATAATGGAGCTGAAATATTCTTGTCGCCCAGTGATGTCAGAGCTGTCATAGGGTCATAGGGCAACACATTGCTCATGTATTTGTGGTGATGCAGGTGAAAACAAACCTACTGTGCTACCAGTTGAATAAAAGCAGAGCACGTTCAGCTATAAACAACTCTGTTACTGGTTTCTGTATTTACTGTACAATACTTTTTATGATTATTTTGGAGTGTGCTCTTTCTACTCATAAAACCACCTTTGCTCTAGAACAATATGCCCTGTTACATACTGTGTGTTTACCATATATCTCATGTTTATCATGTGTCTTGATTGCATCATTTTTCTTGTGCTTGATTTAATGCTGTGTTGTTTTATAATTTTAGTAGTGTAGCCTAAGCATAGAGTTTTATAAAGTCTATAGGAGTGTATAGTAACATTCTAGGCCTGTGCATTCATGCACCCACCCACTCACTGACTCACCTAGAGCAACTTCCTGTCTTAGAAGCCCCGTTCATGCTAAGTGCACAGGTATACTGTTTTTATTTCTACTGCATTTTAACTGTATCTTTTTTATGTTTAGATACACAAATATTTACCACTGTATTACAATTGCCTGTAGTATTCAGCACAGTAATATGCTGTCAGGTTCGCAGCCCAGGGCAGTAGGTATCACCGTACAGCCTTGATGTGCAGTGGGCTATCCCATCCTGGTTTGGGTAAGTATGCTCTGTAATGTTCCCACAACTGCCTCATGGTGATTTCTCAGAATGCACCCCTGCCATTAAGGTATGCATGGCTGTATACATACACAAATGTGATATGTATGTTATATATGCACATACAAATGCATGCTATATATGTTCATATGATAGATATAAAACTGAAAACAGTTTCAAAACTACTTATTTTTACTATTTGTAATGTACAGTAACATACATTCCATTTAATGCCCTTCTATTTGCAGCATTATTAATAAGACCCACAACTCACTAATGGCTTGAGACCAGCATAGTGAAGACCATTACTTAGAGATAGGTCAACTGACAAATGGTAAGGTTATTTGCACCTTTTGGACAGTGCTAGCTAACTGTGAAATTATGACTGGCCTTATTTTTAGTGTTATCTATATAAATGTATTTTCTATCAGTAGTGTGAAATGAAAAGTCAATACAGACAAATTACTTTGCCATTTCCAGTTTATGTGTACCCAATTGACAAGGGTTGCATCGTGGACTGTTTTATTTACAAAGTACTATGTTGCTTCTGTAATGCAGAGATCTAGCTTACACTCACAAAATAGTGTAACCTATTGTAACCTTCATAGGTGAGTTTTTTTTTTGTTTTTTTTAAATTTTATTTATTTATTTATCTTTAGAGGGGAAGGAGAGGGAGAGAAACATCAATGTATGGTTGCCTTTCGTGCATCCCCTGCTGGGAGTTGGCCTGCAGGGAACCAGCCTGCAACCCAGGCATGTGCCCTGACTGGGAATCGAACCGCGATCCTCTGGTTCACAGGCCCGCGCTCAATTCACTGAGCTACACCAGCCAGGGCATAGGTGAGTTTTAACCCAGAGGCCTTCCATTACTCCCTCTTATCTCTATTTTAGGGAGTGTCCACTTCTTTTAGAATCTTAGAGGTTATTTCATCCCATCATTTTATCCATCATGTCACAGATGTAAAAACAGGCATTAAATTAAGTGCTTGTCCCAAATGATAAATTGGTGGCATCTGGGACAGGTCTAGAATCCTGGTCTCCTGCTTCTGCCTGCAGTGCGTTCTGCTGTGTGAATTGCTTCTTTGTGTGTTCTTACGGTGCATGAGTTCAGTGAGCTGCCAATGAGCAGAAAGAGCACGCACAGTGGGAAAAGTTTCCATCCTCAGTCATCATGTGTTTTTCTCTTAGGAACTCAAGGCACAGAATGACTGGCAGGTTTTGTTCAATATATCCATTATTTTTATAAATGAGAAAAATTGAGGCAGATTGACTAAAAACATTTATATATTAAGTCTCTGGTGAAGCTTTTACAATTTCTGAGCTTCTATGATTGCTCTATACCTAAGAATGCCTTCTTTTAAGGCTTGAAATCTTGATTTTTCTTTTTTATTTTGTGATTTGCATGCCTTTATTATTTTAATTTTTTTTATTGTTGTCTAATTACAGTTGTTCCTATCCCCCCCATTACTCTCCCCAGCCTTACCCACCCCTACCTCCAACATTCAATCCCCCTCCCCCAATGTTTATCCATGGGTCCTCTACACATGTTTCTTGACAACCCTTCCTCTTCTTTGCCCCATTTCCCACTCCCCTGGTTACTGTCAGTCCTTTATTTCCATGTCTCTGGTTCTGTTTTGCTCACTTGTTTGTTTTGTTGATTAGGTTCCATTTATAGCTGAGATCATATGGTATTTGTCTTTCAATGCCTGGCTTATTAATTTCACTTAGCATAATGCTCTCCAGTTCCATCCATGCTGTTACAAAGGGTAAGAACTTTTTTCCTGCTGTGTAGTATTTCATCGTGTAAAATGTACCAGAGTTTTATGATCCACTCATTTACTGATGAGCACTTAAGCTGTTACTGGCACTTGGCCTTGATTGTTCTTACTAGATTTTCACAGTGTGAAGCTAGGAGAGAGAGTGTCTTAGAAGACAGAAATCACTTGTTAACATTAGTGGCTGTCTTCCTCCTTTACCCTCGACCTAAAACTTGAGGAAGAAAGCAAGAAAACATGACTGCCATCTCTTCCCTCAGCTGTTTTTCTGGGCCTAGGATGGGCAGACTCACCCTGGTGTCACCAAAACACAGTTTAAGGAACTTGAAGAGGTTCGCCTGGTAGGAGGATGCCGGTTTCCCCAGGAAACAAGGCTAATTGCTGTGGTGGAGATTTCTGGGCCACGTCCCCACCTTACAAAGGACTGATCATTGGACAAAGGAATGGATCAAAGAAAGGCCTGGATAATGTCTTCTGGAAGCAAGGGGTATAGAGATCTGTGTGGCAGTGGCGAATGTAGCCCAGCCCCTGGTTCGAAAAACTGGTGGGGAGTAAGTTGGCACATAGGAACTGAGCCCACTGAACTGTTTTCCCATGGGGAATCAGCCCTGTATTGTATGTAGGCTGCTTTGAGGCTTGCTTTTGCTAAAATTTCCTCACTCTGAGTTGAGGCAGAAAATGTTTACTGCACATCTTTAAAGTAACTTCCTAAAATCTGTGCTAAACATTCCAAGTATAGAGTGTAACCAGTTCAACCACTTTTCCCCTTGTGTTTGCAAATATTCTTTTTCTTTAAAGTAATTAATACTCTTTCCTTTGTTATCTGTAAAGGTAATCACCTTAAACGAACCTGTGAACCTGTGAATAGTAAATGAGGACTATCCTCGATATGATATACCCAGAAAAGCAATAAAAGCCTGTCCAGGCAGGACTCAGGACCCACTCTCACTTAGAGAGAGGCCATGCCATCCCTTTTTCTCCACAGGATTTTGGTAGTCCATGTGAATTTGTTTGTCGCAGCCACAACACACAGATCCCACTGGCTGGAGTCCACATCAAAGGAGTACGGAGGATAAGTAAATAAAGCATTGCCTCTGCAAAAAACCTGAATCCAAAATTTGTAGAGACCAGTTAAGTGCAGTGATGGAAAGATAGGCATTATTTGAATGCCAGGTGCACACTGTGAACAAAAGCTCCCCTCTCTTCAAGGGTGCTTGTATGGGTGAAGGGAAAGAAAATCTGCTTCCACTTAGGAAAATAAAAATCTTCCTACCTGCCCCCAGTAAAAACTGAAGACAGGGAGAGGCAAGGGAGAAGGACAGGGAGAAAGGAACAAATCCCATCACTACAATCTGTTTTCAAATCCCATCACTACCATCTGTTTTCAGCACTCTCAATTAAGGGTGATGTTATGGAATAAGTTGTGCCCCACCCCAAAATACTCATACATTGAAATTCTAGCGTGCTGCATCTCAGATTTTATGTATTTAGGCCTAGGATCTTTAGAGAAGTAATTAAGTTAAAATTAGGGCGGGCCCTAATCCAAAATGTCTGATGTCCTTAATAAGAAGAGGAAATTTGGACACAGGTACCTACAGGGAAAGATCATGTGGAGAAACAGGGGGGAAGACAGCCATCTCAGTCACGGAGAGGCCTCGGAAGGAACCAACCTTGACAACACCTTGATCTCAGACTTCTAGCTTTCAGGACTAAGTTAATTTCTGACAAAATTAATTTCTGTTGTTTAAGCCACTCAATTGGTGGTGCTTTCTTTTGGCAGCCCAAGCTGATAATAGGGGTAGATTGCTAATTGATCTAAGCTGAAATCGTCATGCATGATGTTTGGGGGAGATATTAGGGGTAGTTGATCTGGGTAAAGACTTTAGGTCTTCTTTATCACATCCTCCCTACTAAGTTACAAGGAAAGTAAACCTCAGACCAAATTCTACCACATTTCAGAACTTATTAGAAAAACAGCGCAAAATAATTCTGCAACCTCTTCTATAATCTCCCTTTTAGAAAATGCTTCATTATTGTGCATAGATGGGTCACTCAGAAAAAGCAATATTCTAGAGACAGGGTTTAGTTAGCTCACTGTCCAGGTCAGAAAACCAGAATCTTCTGAACCCAGGGCATTTCTGAATCAAGCTCTGTTCTAGGAGGAATAACAAATAGCTCAAATAAATAACTATAGACTCAAGGTAAGCAGGTATTTGTACAATTTTTAGCCAAGACATGTAAGTATCTTGAACATCACTACTTTTTCCAATGGCTATGCACTTCCAAAATTCAAGAAAATAAATTTCTTATTAATTCATATCTAACACCTTATCTCTGTCAACATTAGCCTTCTATTAAAAAAAAACATATCTGAGTGTGTGTAGGGGAGGGGTGTCTTATTCAAAGACTGATAGCAAAAAGTCTTTTTATAACCACAGACAGACTGCACTAATGGATTTAGAATTTAGAATGTGAAAGCAAATGCAAATGGTAATGGCTTCTCCATTTCCCTGAAAGTCACCCACACACTTCCATTGATTTTTCAATGTCATTTTATAGGTCATCAATATCAAAGGCATTATGGAAAACTTAAGTGTATTTTTTTCTGACAGAGTTAATGCCAAATATATAATTGCTAATGTAAAATGTGTAAATCATCATTTTGGGCATCTTGCCATTCTCTTTAGAATAGTTTCAGAAGGAAAGTCTGGAGCGAATAAACCCACGGTTCACTGGGACACTGGCTCTCGTTTCAATCACTACTGCCAGAGGATACCATTAACGTCACTGTCTTGCCACGAGCTACACAGCATAAGATGACTCCAAATATATGAATTTTATTTTTTAGACTTATTTATTCCCTACTGATGTATCTGTGAAACTAATTTTTTGGCAAATGGTGAGGTTGAGCTTTGTTGCCCGATGGCTCATAACCAAGATGGTTGTGTCCTGATGGCTCTACCACCTGATGAGAAAGTTTCCAACACAGCAGGCAGGAAAGCAGGTAGCACACTCAGCCTGCTGCCACCAGTCCCTCCGATTCAACAGAAAACTGGCCTGTAACAGGAGTGTTTTTATGACTGGATGATTATAAGTACAGATATTTGAATTAAAATTTATTAGGAAGCTAATCAGATCTAGCCAAGTCATTTCCTGCCTCAGTTTTTCTGTCCACCAGTGTGGATGATAATATACTTATTTCTGTCAACATTCAGAGGCTGGAGACTTTTTAGATTTAACTAAGCTCTCGTAGTTAGTTCATCCTGTGTTTATCTACAGTCAAGGTACTTCAGAACAATAATAGAAGGTCAAAATTTCTTAGGAACTTTTTAATATAAAATTACTACCAAAGTATCATTACTCCTCTAGTCTTGAAATTGCCAAATGTTTATATGAAAACATAAGTACAAGTAGAAATTATTAGTGATGCAAAATGCAAATTGAGCCAAGTTACTTCTAACCTGGCACGTCTTTCCCTCCTTCTCGTGATGGGACATGCTCTTTGGCCTACTAAGACCCACTGCAGAAATGCCACCCACTTCATGAACGCCTCTTGTCTTCTCTGCCCTCCTTCCTCAGGCAGAGCTGACAGCTCTACGGTATCTTGTCACTCCTCGGTTAGAGTTTATGCAATGCATATTTTTATTGTCCTCTCTATTCATCAGCATAGTGTGTGTTTATCAATATTCCATGAATTCCTAGAAGACTGCACTTACCTTGTAATCATTCTTATTTGACAATGAATTCAACAAGAATCTTGGTCTGTGGTAGAGCCTCTGTAAAGGGATGAAAAATTAATGTAGTTCAGGGGAAACTAAATAATAATGCCAGAGAAATCACATTTTATGCTTCAAAGGACAATAAATGGTACCCCCAAAAAGTTCCATAACTTTTCAAGGAGTTGCCCTTGAACCATCTAAGAAGGATTTATGTGGAAATGGGGACTAAAGAATGATTTAGAATTAGAGTAGCTAGAAAAAAGGGAAATTTTTCCAAACCAGAATTACTGAAGTTTTCACAATAAGAAATTAATTAAATTAAATAAACTTATTTTTCCTAGGATGTTAAGTTGAAAATTACAGATCATCATTTAACTTTTACAAAATCATTGGGACATTATGGAACATTCAAAATTAGAAATTTGAACAAGAGGGTTTTGAAAAGAGAAGCCTAATTTATTGATTTTCTGATACAGATTGTAAACAACTTTTGTTTCAGTTTTTCTTCTATAGGATGGGACAAGAAGCACATTACTTTTTCTGATATCGACTTGCCGTGATAGGACATCAATGCGGGGCCATCATAGGGGGATGTTTCAGGCACTGACATTGTATTCCCAGCACTGGGTGCAGAGAGCAATGCATGTGTGCTGGGGTAACCCAACTTGTCAGCTCTGGCACCACGCCTCTCATGGTGCCAAGAAATTTGATAGATACTCAATTGCCTTTGCAAATCTTCCCCTTTAAGAGCAGATATATGCTTATACACAAGAAACACCAATTAATGAGGTAATTAGGTAAACTTATGTTGAATGTCAAGGAGGAAAACTGTAATTTGGAAAATGAATAGCATGTGGATCACTATAAAAACAGTGTTTCTGTTTCAGTGCAATGCTAGATCCACTAAAGCAACCAGCAACCAGTGGCTCCTTGGAATCTTTCATTAACGTACTTGGATCCAGAGATCAAGAAACGATGCTTGTACCCAGGTATACATTGGTGTTGGTGTTAACATTGACATTGATTTTGCTCTATGACAAAAGCAATTGTTTGCCTTGGGGACCACAGTGCTGAAATGTAGAATAGTTCCCAGTCCTTCTGCACTAAAACCATCCTGAAAAGTCAGAACATTTTTTGTTACAGTAGTTACCATTTTTGCCCAGAATGGTGGTAAAGTTATAAAATTGTCAAGTTTTCTAATCTTTCAATTTTGAATTTCTCCTTTTTCCTGTAGTAGTACTCCTTATATACTTCAACCTCCATAGAAAAATATGCTTTGTAGTACTAATAGTTGTCAGAATTTAGTCAGCCCTTACTATATGCCTGGCCTAAATATATATTTACTGTTTACCACAATAATGCTCATAAATATTATCTTGTTATCTCTTTTTTGTAAAGATTTTATTCATTTATTTTTAGAGAAAGAATGGGAGAGAAATATCGATGTGTGGTTATCTCTTGCACTCCCCCTCCTGGGGACCTGGCCCACAACCCAGGCACGTGCCCTGACTGGGAATCACACTGGCAACTCTGTGGTTCACAAGCCAGCATTCAATCCATTAAGCCACACCAGTCAAAGCTATTTTGTTATCTCTTTATACATATAAGAAAACTGAGGTCAAAGGAAGTCAAGTAACTACTTGAAACCAGCAAAGAAATGATGAAGCTAAGGGGGGGGGGGAAGAGAGAGAGAGAGAGAGAGAGAGAGAGAAATATCAATGTATGGTTGCCTCTCGTGCATCCCCTGCCGGGAACTAGGAACTGGCCTGCAACCCGGAACTGGCCTGCAACCCAGGCATGTGCCCCAACTGGGAATCGAACCGCGATCGTGTGGTTCGCAGGCCCGCGCTCAATCCGCTGAGCTACACCAGCCAGGGCTGAAACTAAGATTTTTAATGAGAGTAGTTGTACTCCAGAGTCTAAGATCTTGCTCTATATCTTATAGGAACATTTTGGATTAAAAAACTGAAAGGTCATTGAGCGATTAAATCTATTACAAATCCAACCAAAACAATGAGAAAACATAATAGTTTAACAAAGACTTTATAGCCAGGTGCATTGTAAATTTAACACATAGGATAAAATCCATGCTAACATACTTGATGGTCCTGAAGATATGATCAAACCCAACAAAAGTAAAATGGAACAATAAGAACCTAAGAAGAATTAGTCAAGAAATGAAAAAGAACAAAAATAATTAAAGTTGCTCAGAAATAAAAGAGGCAAAAAGACCAAGTTGTTCTATGGGGAAGATTTAGAAATGAAGCAAGTACCCTTTATAGAACTATTTATTTTTCATTTAGATTGTTTAGATATATAATACATAAATTTCTAATTTTTATTATCTGCAATAAACATTATTATATAAACCATATACTAAACAAGAAAAGAAATAAACAGGGCCAACAGAGGGCTAGTTTTTTGTTTGTTTTTTTATTATTTACTTCTTGTTCAACTACAGTTTTCTGTCTTATATTCCCAGCCCTGCCCCCCTCCCCCAGTGCAATTTGGGCAAAGAAATTTAACAACTAGCAGTAAAGGAAAAAGGCAATAATAAACGTAACCAATTTTCCTAGTAATCAAAAGCTATGAATCTTTAAAATAGAACTTTTGCCTAGTAATAAGAAAAAGATAAAAATAAAATAATATTCATTAAATCTGATGTTGCTATTTTTTAAATTTCTACTTATTTGTTGTTCAAGTACAGTTTTCTGTCTTTTACTCCAATCCCAGCCCACACACATATCCCTCCCCACCTCCTTCCCATTTCCACCCCCCTTATTTGTTGTCCATGTATCCATTATACTAGTTCCTATAAATCCTTCCTCTTTTCCCCCTGAAATTTCCTCCCCTCTGCTCACTGGCCCCCTATTCTCTATTTCAGTGCCTTTGGTTATATTTTGCTTGCATGTTTTTTCGTTGTTTAGCTTCCTGTTAAAGGTGAGCTCATATGGTATTTGTCTTTCAATGTCTGGCTTATTTCACTCAGCATAATGTTTTCCATTTCCATCCATACTGTTGCAAAGGGTAGTAGCTCCTTTCTTTCTGCTACATAAAATTCCATTGTGTATATGTAGCATAATTTTTTGATCCATTCATTTACTGACAGGCACCTAGGTTGCTTCCAACTCTTGGCTATTTTAAATTGTGCTGCTATGAACATTGGGGTGCATAGGTTCTTTTGGATTGGTGTTTCAGGGTTCTTAGGATATACTCCTAACAGTGGAATTGCTGGGTCAAAAGGCAGGTCCATTTTGAGTTTTCTGAGAAAATTCCATACTGTTTTCCACAGTGGTTGTACCAGTCTGCAGTCCCACCAACAATAAATTAGGTTCCCCTTTTCTCCACAACCCTTCAATACTTGTTGTTTTTTGCTTTGTTTATGATGGCCATTCTGACCGGTGTAAAGTGCTATCTCATTGTGGTTTTAATTTGCATCTCTCTGATAGTTAGTGATATTGAGCATCTTTTCATGTATCTCTGGATCTTCTGTATGTCCTCCTTGGAGAAATATCTGTTCAAGCCCTTTGCCCACTTTTTAATTGGGTTGCTTGTCTTAGAGTGGAGTCGTGTAAGTTCTTTGTATATTTTGGAGATTAAACCCTTGTCTGAGGTATCATTGGCAAATATGTTTTCCCATACAGTTGGTTCTCTTTTTATTTTAGTACTGTTTTCTTTAGCCATGCAAAAGCTTTTAATTTGGATGAGATCCCATTTGTTTATTCTTTCCTTTATGTTCTTTGCTCTAGAGGACATATCAGTAAAAATATTGCTGCATGAAATATCTGAGATTTTCCTGCCAATGTTCTCCTCTAGGACTTTAAGGGTACCACAGCTTATATTTAAGTCTTTTATCCATCTTGAATTTATTTTGGTGTATGGTGTTGTTGGTGCTTGAGTTTCATTTTTTTGCACATAACTGTCCAGTTCTCCCTACACCATTTGTTGAAGAGGCTATTTTCACTCCATTTTATGTTACTGCCCCCTTTGTCAAATATTAATTGACCATAGACACTTGGGTTTATTTCTGGGTTCTCTGTTCTGTTCCATTGGTCTATGTGCCTGTTTTTATGCAAGTACCAGGTTGTTTTGACTACAGTGGCCTTGTGATACAGTTTGGTATCAGGTATTGTGATCCCTCCTACTTTGTTCTTCTTTCTCAAAATTACAGCTGCTATTTGGGGTCATTTATGGTTCCATATAAATTTTTGAAGTGTTTGTTCTATGTCTGTAAAGTATGTTATTGGTACTTTAATAGGTATTGCACTGAATCTGTAAATTGCTTTGGGTAGTATAGACATTTTGATGATGTTAATTCTTCCAATCCATGAACATGGTATATATTTCCATTTGTTTGTGTCTTCTTTGATTTCCTTCTTCAGTGTTGTGAAGTTTTTTGTGTATAGGTCTTTTACCTCCTTGGTTAGGTTTATTCCTAGGTATTTTATTTTTCTTTTTGCTATATTGAATGGGATTTTTTCTTGATTTCTGCTTCTACTGCTTTATTGTTGGTATACAAAAATGCTTCTGATTTGTGGATATTGACTTTGTATCCTGCTGTTTTGCCAAAATTCATTTATTAGGTCGAGTAGTTTTTTGTTCAAGTCAATAGGATTTTCTATGGACACTATCATGTCATCTGCAAACAATGACAGTTTTGTTTCCTCCTTTTCAATTTGGATGCCTTTTATTTCCTTTTCTTGTCTGATCACTGTGGCTAAAACTTCCAATAGTATATTGAATAGAAGTGGTGAAAATGGACAGCCTCGTCTTGTTCTTGATCTTAGTGGAAAAGATTTTAGTTTTTGCCCATTGAGTATGATGTTGGCTGTAGGTCTTTCATATGTGGCCTTTATTATGTTGAGGAATGCTCCCTGTATTCCCACTCTGCTGAGTGTTTTTATCATAAATGGGTGCTGTACTTTATCAAATGCTTTTCCAACATCTATTGATATGATCACGTGATTTTTGCCTTTGCTTTTGTTTATGTGATGTATTACATTTACTGATTTGCAAATATTGAACCATCCTTGCATCCCTGAGATGAATCCCACTTAGTCATGGTGTATAATGTTTTTAATGTATTTTGATGTGGTTTGTCAATATTTTTTAAGGATTTTAGCATCTATGTTCACCAGTGATATTGGCCTGAAGTTTTCTTTCTTTGTTGTGTTTTTATCTGGTTTTGGGATTAGGATGATGCTGGCTTCATAAAAGAGTTAGGGAGTCTTCCATCATTTCGGGTTTTTTTTGAATAGTCTGTAAAGGATAGGGGTTAGCTCTTCCTTAAGTGCTTTATAGGATTCTCCTGTGAAACCATCTGGTCCAGGGCTTTTGTGTGATGGGAGTTTTTTATTATTGCTTCAATTTCATCTGCTGTTATTGGTCTGTTCAGGCTTTCTGCCTCTTCTTCACTGAGTTTTGGAAGATTATATTTTTCTAGAAAATTTTCCATTTCAGTAATGAAATTTCAAATTTCTTGGCATACAGTTCTTCATAGTAATTTCTTACAATCCTTTATATTTCTGTGGTGTCAGTTGTAATCTCTCCTCTTTCATTTCTGATTGTGTTTATTTGGATTCTCCCTCTTCTTTTCTTAATGAGCCTGCTTAAAAACTTGTCTATTTTGTTTATCTTACTTAACCCATTCTTTAAAAAACCAGCTCCTGGATTCATTGATCCTTAGAATTGTGCTTTTAGTCTCTCTGTCATTTAATTCTGCTTTGATCTTGGTTATTTCCTTCCTTCTACTTGCTCTGGGCTGTCTTTGTTGTTGTTCTTCAAATTCTTGTAGGCATAGGGTTAGGTTGTTTGCTTGAAATGTTTTTATCTTTTTTAGGTAGGCCTGTATTGCTATGAACTTCTCTCTCAGGACTACCTTCGCTGTGTCCCATAAGTTTTGGGTTGTTGTGAGTTCATTTTCATTTGTTTCCAGTAATTTTTTGATTTCTTCCCTAATTTCATTCTTGACCCATTCATTGGTCAGTAGCATGGTATTCAATCTCCATGATTTTGAATGTTTTGTTTGTTTTTTTTTCCTTTTGGGTTGGTTTCCAGTTTCATTCCCTTGTGATCCGAGAAAATGGTTGGGATGATTTCAATTTTTAAAAAATCTATTGAGGCTCCTTTTGTGTCCTATCATATGGTCTATCTTTGAAAATGTTCCATGTGCAGTTGAAAAGAATGTGTAGTTAGCTTCTCTGAGATGAAGGGCTCTATATATATCAGTTAAGTCTATTTCATGTAGGGTGTTGTTCAATTCCACAATATCTTTGTTGATATTTTGTTTGGAAGATTTGTCCATTTTTGACAGTGGGCTGTTAAAATCCCCTGCTATAATTGTGTTGCTGTCAATATTTTTCTTGAAGTCCTCTGAGATTTTCTTTACATATTTGGGTGCTCCTATGTTGGGTTCATATATATTTACAATGTTTATGTCTTGTTGATGGATTCTTCCCTTGAGTATTATGAAGTGACCTTCTGGGTCTCTTTTTATGGCCCTTTTTTTGAAGACTATTTTGTCTAATATGAGTATTGCTACCCTTTTTTTCCCTGGCCATTTGGAAAATTTATTTCCAGCCCTTCACTTTTAGTCTGTGTAAGTCCTTTGTACTGAAGTGGGTCTCTTATGAGCAGCATATATGTGGGTCACGCTTTCTTATCCATTCAGCTATTCTATGTATTTTGATTGGGGCATTTAATCCATTTACATTTAGGGTTTTTACTGATAGGTACTTATTCATTGTTATTTTTATACCTGTGTTTTTCTATGTCTCTCCCTTCTCCTTCCTTTCCTTAAAGCAGTCATTTTAGTATTTCTTGGAGAGCTGGTTTGGTGGGGGTGTATTCTTTTAGACTTCTTTTGTCAGGAAAGCTCTTTATTTGGCCTTCTATCTTAATTGAGAGCCTTACTGGGTAAAGTAACCTTGGTTGCAGGCCTCTGGTTCTCATTACTTGGAATATTTCTTGCCATTCTCTTCTTGCTTGGAGCGTTTCCATTGAGAAGTCAGCAGCTAATCTTATTGGGGCTCCCTTGTATGTTACTTCCTTTCTTTCCCTTGCTGCCTTTAAGATTTGTCTTGGAATTTTGCCATTTTAATGATGATGTGTCTTGAAGTGGGCCTCTTTGAGTTCCTCTTGATTGGGACTCTCTGTGTTTCCTAGATTTGTGTGACTTTTTCTCTCATCAAATTAGGGAAGTTTTCTTTCTTTTTTTAAATATATATTTTATTGATTATACCATTACAGTTGTTCTATTCCCCCCTTCATTCCCCTCCCCCCGAACACTCCTTCCCCCACCATTCTTCCCCCCTTAGTTTATAACCACGTGTCTCAAGTTCTTTATTTCCCCCACTATTCTCGCTCTCCCCCCTATCTATTTTCTACCTACCATCTATGCTATTTTCTGTGCCTTCTCCCCCCTTCTCCTCCTCCCACTCCCCTGTTGCTAACCCTCCATGTGTTCTTCATTTCTATGGTTCCACTCCTGATCTAGCTGTCCTCTTGGTTTGCTTTTCTTTTAGGTGTGGTTGTTAATAACTGTGTGTTTGCTGTCCTTTCACTGTTAATATTTTCCATCTTCTTTTTCTTATATAAGTCCCTTTAGCATTTCATATAATAAGGGCTTGGTGATGATGAACTCCTTGAACCTGACCTTATCTGAGAAGCACTTTATCTGTCCTTCCATTCTAAATGAAAGTTTTGCTGGATAGAGCAATCTTGGCTGTTAGGTCTTTGGATTTCATGACTTGGAATACTTCTTTCCAGCCCCTTCTTGCCTGGAAGGTCTCTTTTGAGAAATCCGCTGACAGTCTGATGGGTACTCCTTTGTAGGTGACTGTCCCCTTATCCCTTGCTGCTTCTAGGATTCTCTCCTTCATTTTGGTCTTGGCTAATGTAATTATGATGTGCCTTGGTGTGTACCTTCTTGGGTCCAACTTCTTTGGGACTCTCTGAGCTTCCTGGATTTCCTGGAAGTGTATTTCCTTTGCCAGACTGGGGAAGTTCTCCTTTATTATTTGTTCAAATACGTTTTCCTCTCGTGGCTGTTTCTTTCCCCCTTCTGGTACCCCTATAATTCGGATGTTGGAACATTTAAAGATGTCCTGGAGGTTCCTAAGCCTCTCCTCATTTTTTTTGAATTCTCATTTCTTCATTCCTTTCTGGTCAGATGTTTCATTCTTCCTTCTGGTCCATTCCATTGATTTGAGTCCCAGTTTCGTTTCCATCACTATTGGTTTCCTGGACATCTCCCTTCATTTCAATTAGTTTAGCCTTCATATGTTCCTCTAATTTGTGACTATAATCAACCAGTTCTGTGAGCATCCTGATAAATAGTGTCTTTTGAGAGGCTGGCAATTTCTCGGTCGGTGAGAGTTATTGGCTCTGGGACTTTGAGTTCTTCTTGAGCCATCTTTTGGGCTGTTCATGCCTGTTCCGTAGCAGGATCGGAGCTCTAAAGTGTTCACTAGAGCAGGGCAATTAAGTCGCTGGGTTGTGACGTTGTATGTGGGGGCGGGGTCAAAGAGGGACAATGGCTTCCTGTCTGCCACCTGCCGCTGCGTCCCCCACCGGCACTGCAGCCACCACCGTCACCTGGCTCATGCGTTTCATTCCACTGCACGCGAGTGTGCCACTGCTGTCAGCCCTCCACCACTGGGTTCGCCCCCTGGGGCCTGCATGGTCCGTCTCACTTTGCGCAAATGTGCGACCGCGGTCAGTCTGCCCCACACCCTGACTGGTTCCGGGCAACCTGTGCGCCTAGGTCAGGGGATCTGTCCTGCCCGACCCAGCTCCACTGCTGGCTCTGCCTCTCTTACCATCCCTGTTGAAGGGTTCATAGTTGTCAGACTTCCGTATAATTCAGTTTTCTGGTCTTTGGGTGTGTCCTTGTTCTCCAAACCTTTGTTGTATTCAAACTTGGTTGTGGGAGAAGGCACAGTGTTTCCACCTATGCCTCCATCTTGGCGGAAGTCCCCAAATTAGGGAAGTTTTCCATCATTACTTTTTCAAATAGGTTTTGTATCCCTTGCTCTTCTTCTTCTTCTTCTGGTGTCCCTATTATTTGGATATTATTACGTTTCATATTGTCTTTCATTTCTCTTAATCCCTCTTCATTCTTTCTGAGCCTCTTTTCCTTTTTTCTTGCTCTTTCTGGGGGTTTTTTCTGCTTTGTCTTCCAACTCGCTCATCCAATCTTCTGCTTCATTGATTCTGCTTTTGATTCCTTCCACTGTATTCCTCAGTTCCGAAATTGTGTTCTTCATTTCCTCTTGGCTCTTGCCGGTAGTTTCTATTCCTTTTTTATGTTGACATAGTTTGCAGTGAGTTTATTGTAGCTCCCCTGTAGTTTCTGGTACCTCATTGTGAGCTCTTTGAACTTCCTGATAACCAGTGCTTTGAATTCAATATCTGATAGCTGACTTGCCTCTATTTCATCTCGCATTCTTTCTGAGGCTTCCTCCTTTCCTTTCATTGGGAGGTTGTTTCTTTGTCTTGCCATTGCTTTTGAGACTCTTCTTGTTAGCTTCAGTGTCTTAAGTTTATTTGTTCTGGCTTCCTGGATTTATGGTGTGAACTTCTATGGTATAATACCTGTGAGATTTAGTGGTGTATTCTCCTTGATCTCCCCAGCTCGCTGGTCTTGGGCTGTCCTTTACATTGGCTTTGAGTTTGTCTTTGGGTTTTTGTTTTTTGGGGGTATTTCTTTCGTGGGTCCTTCCCACCAGCTGGTGAACTGATGGTCCCTCTGTCCATTACCCATTTTAATTTGTCGTGCTGGGCAGGGTGAGTTGTGTTGAAGCTAGTTCTTCTGCGTGTACAGGGTTTTGAGGGTTCTCTTTTGTTCTTGTTCAGTTGTTTGCCCTGGGTAGTTTCTCCATTGTTTAGTTGTATTTCCAGATGTGTCTTGGGTTGAGGTTTGTGTGGTTTCCACTCTCTCCTTCACCTTCTTCTGTTGTTATCTGTTGGTGGTTCCTTTGTTGTTGGGTTTCCTCTTCCAGTGGATATCCTGGCGTTCACCGCTTCCACCTACTTTTGTGTGTGTGTGTGATCAGTTGGAGGGAAAGGCAAAATGGTTTATGACAGCAGGAGAGTATTCTATGATATTTACAGTAGCAGCCAGTAGAGAAGAGATAGGAGATCCCCTGGCTATGTACAGCAATAACCATAATATTCAACCCAACTAGCCACTTTTTAGAAAGGATGGAAAGAAGATAAGACTCTTATTGGGGAGGAAAGGTTTGTGAGTTGGATCTAGAAAGCAGTGAGATTGAGGGAGGTCAGATTCTGAGGTAAGGTGATAATAAAGGATGGTAAATAGGTGTAGTATGAGAGAGAGCAGAGTTAACCACTACAGTATTATAGTTCAGGCAACAATGATGTGGGCTATGATTGGGGGGGGGGGTGTTGTGTAGTATTTACAATAGTATGTAACAGCTATTATTTACAATAATATTAGAGCAACAATCATATGAAAGAATTTATTAAATTCCTAGATTAGGGAGTAATGGACCTTGAATAGTGTGCTAATGGAGCAAGGGGAAGTAAAGGACAGTAAATTAGCAATATACTATGAATGAGGGGACAGGGGAAACCTGTCAAGTGATACAATATATCCAGCCAAGGTAAAGAAGACTATACAGAAAGAGTAGGAATACAAAGATACTATTAAAATAAAAGATGTAAGAATAATGAAAAATAATAAAAAAACAAGTATGCAGTAACTTGTAGTCTTTCTGCTATAGCAAAGTGAAATTTGTCTCTCTGTCTCTCCTGTTGGGATGCCCCCTCTTTGAGTCCAACTCTGGTCTTTTTACAGTTCCAAATTATTTGTCGCACTTGGAGGAGAGGGGTGAAAAGAAAAAAAAGGCAGCAGAAGGGAGGAAAAAGCAGTAAGTTTGGAAAGAAAAAGGGAATGAATAAAACAAGAAAGAAGAAGAGAGAGGGTAAAAGTATTGAAAGGAAAAACAATAATAAAATTAAAAAATAAAAGAGTATTTAAAAAAAACACCTCTTGTTGGTTTCCAGCTGGCCAAACTATTTTTTCTGGTCACACTAGCTGCAGCAGTCTGAGAGGCGATTAGTGTGGCCTTTCTCCCTTCTTGGTGTACTCAGCCGGTCTCATGAGCGCTCTCCCAGGATCCTGACCGGCTCCTCTCCCCAGGGCCCCACCTAGAGCAGACTTTCCCCAGGAGTCACAGTCCTGGGCTGGGGTGTGGGCTCACGCTCCCAGCCAGGCTACCCTGGTCCTGCAGGCTTGGGCACGAACCTTTCCCAGTGCTACGGGGGAACTCAAGGGCAACTCTCAACTCTCCCAAGCCGATGACCGTAGACCCCACAGGTGATCAAGGCCCCCTTGTTTGCTTCCTGGTGCCCATTTCTCTCTCTGACACTTTAAGCAAACAGATCTCTCCCAGCGTTTTTCAAACTGTGCCAGCAGGGTAGGGAGGGAGCTGATGACCTGGCTCTCTCCCAAGGACCTTGCTGCCAGTCCTCGACTCCCAGAGTCTGAGACAGACCCTATCCAGGCCCCTGGTGCCCAGCTGGGCAGAGGTGGCAGCCGTGGCCTACCTGTAGCCTCTGCACTGTTCCCTCAGACCTTACTGACTTGTAGCCATCTCCTCACCGTCTGGTCATTCAGTGTCTGCTACAATTTCTGGACTCCTATTTTCCTATGTGCTGGGTGACTGTTGGCTATTTGCTCTGTTCCTCTGCAGATCCGTAGGGTTTTTCTCCCATGCGTAGGGGGAAGCAGAATCCTTTGTCCTATTCTGCTACCATCTTCTCCTATCTCAATATTTCTGTTTTTGAGTTTTTCTTTAGGTTTTCCATTGAATGTGTAGGGGGTTTTTTCAACTATAAAGTGAGTATAAAAATACTCAAAAAAAGGCAGCACAATACTGAAAAAAATTCATATAATTTGGAAATTATAGAAGATGCTCCATGTAGTGAACATGGAACAAATCTTATTTATCTTTTGAATCCTTAGCACCTATTATAAAACCTGGCATCTGGAGCTCAACCACTGGTAGAATTGAAGAGATAAAATAAAAAAAAAATTGAAAGATTACTTATTTACTTATTTTTAGAGAGAGGGGAACATCAATGTGAGAGAGAAACACCAATCAGTTGCCTCTCCCACGTTCCCTACCAGGAACATGGCCTGTAGGACATGATATTATAGCACAACCCACTGGGCTACATCCGCCAGGGCTAGATATAACAAATTTAAACTCAGAACATAGTATTGCTGGGCTTCAGCCATATTGCATTAGGAATTAAAATTTTAAAATGCTAGAATTGAAAAGAACTTTCTGAAGAGAACTTTCTTTAAAGCAGTCTGACATTAGAACAAGAACAAGAAGTAGAGCCAAAAGACCTATGTGTGAGTGCTGTCATTTGTTCAAATGACCAGTTAGTTATTTGTTGAAATGTGGAAAAGTTCGTTTTCCCCCACTAGCCCTCACCAGTAACATAAGAATATTGTTTTCAACCCACTTCAGCATTTCACATTAAGTTTTGTTGAAGATCAAGTGAGGAAATACTTCAAGTGGTTTGTAAACTGTTTAATTGCAAATACAATTTGAAGTGGTATTTTCTATACCAACCTTATTATCTTACTGTTGGAGCATCTGAGGCTCTACTGAAATACATGATTTATCTAAAGCTATAAAACTTGTAATGTCTGAACGAATCACCACAATCTACTTCTGAAGCCCTTTAATCAAACATTAATTTTAGATCATCAAGAAGCCTGCAATATTTGTTCCAGATTGAGTATTCGAAGTTAAAGATGTGATCTCACCTTGGAAGTTACCTGGGAAACTGGGAAGGAGAGTCTGTGTGAAAGAGCCCAAGCACATTCAGAGAAACAGTGGCCCAGGATTGGGCCCAGAGGACCTGGATGACACGTAGGTTATTCCATTGTTTGAATGATAAACAACTCTATTTAAACAATTGTATTATGTGCCTATAAGGCAAACTTCAACTTATACTGTCTACCTAAAATAAAACATAAAATCTATTAAATACATAAGATGTCAAATGTACTTTTTCCCCACATATCGCTTTTACAATTCATGTAGCATACTGTAACATGATCTCATAACATGTTGCTGGTCCAGGGCTCACAGGGTCCTGGTGAGCCTTGACACAATGCTGGCTTTCTTCAGACACTTTCTGCAAGGTTATGAAGAGAAAAACTGTTACTTTGGGCTGTGAATGGTGGTTCTCCAAACTATAGGAGTTCTTAAGGTCTATATTTAGAGTTTAAGAAATTTGATGTTTGAAGACTTTTAAAAGCCCCCCCAAATTGTTTCAATTTGCTCTGTCTGCCCCCAGCAATGCCCAAGTTATAATTAGGAATATGGCCTCAATAAAATGTAATTAATCCAAAGACCACTAATTTGGAATTTTTAACAGTGTGAGGGTATCAAGTTTAAGTTCACTTTTACATTACTGAAGATAAATAGGTTTGCTATGATTTTAAATAATCTAAAGATAAGAATTAAATTTACAGTAATTTAGAAGTACAAGGAATAATTTGAAAGGGTTTTTAATCCTGGGATCAGAAAAAGTCTGTGGACAAGTGAAGCAAGTCAAGTAGCTATTATTTTCTGTTGCATCCGACTCTTTTGAACCCAATGACCTGCTTTCTGACTCACAAGCCTGTCAAATCTTCCTCAGAGAAACAGCACTCAAGTTAAGGTAAATGGTTTACTACAACTTATGATGTAAAGTTACCTTAGAAATTAATATTTTGAGGGTTAACTGAAGCCATAAGTTTTAGGTGAGTCTCAGGGCAGAGAGTTTCCACTGTTTATCAGAGAGAAGGGAGGATTTTGTTGGAAGTTAGCCTCCCTTTCTCTTTTCAATAATCTGACAAATGCACCCATCACGCATTGGGAATAGTGTAAAACACTGATAGTCAAGTGAGTAAAGTTATCAAGGCATGGTCTGCACTTGGCCTGAATCCGGTCGGAGTCCTCACGGTGCCCCTGACTTCCGTGGCAGAGAAAGGGGCGGAGCGGTGCTAGCACATAGGTGTCACTGTAGTATTTCATTCAGCTGCCTTGCAAACCTCCATAGTCATGAATTTTATAAGGCCAAGGGGACACATGCGGCTAAACAATGACAATGATAGCTATTTATAGCTAGTTACACAGCTATAAATAAGCATGATAAGATCACAGTTGCTCTGGGAGCTTATTAGATAAGCACATATAAGGCATGATATCACATGAGATTACCAATGGCAGGACAGTTAAAAGACATGACAAAGGGTCGGTTTGTGACTAATATACCCTAGAGCTATTCAAAGTGAAAGAACACATGAGAAACCATAGAGAGAAGAAAGTGTATGACGTGTCTGTCGTACCCAGGGGCCTGGAGCAGTGTGGAGGTGAAGGGTGCATTGGGTGAGGTGAATGAGTCAGGACACTAGGTAGTAAAGGGCCTCTGAGCTTCTGCAGAAAAACACTTGCCTTTGCTCTCTAAAGAAAAGACTTTAGAGAAGCTAGTGGAAAAATATTCTGTTTGAATTTACAAATGTCACTCTGACAGGATGGTTGTGTGTTGATTTCCTCCCTCCAAAAAAAAAAAATGCTAGAAGAGCATCAGTTGTTAGATCACTCTAACAACCGATCACTCCAAACACCTGGAGAATAGTATTACTATATCACTGTTCACCACTGAATGCATCTACTCTTACAATGTTAGCTACGTTGCTATGTCATTTAAAACTTAGGTTATTTGAGAACATAAACTATAAACTACCTCTCTTTTTTAAAGATTTTATTTATTTATTTTTAGAGAAGGGGGAGGGAGGGAGAAGGAGAGGGAGAGAAACATCAGTGTGTGGTTGCCTCTCACACACCCCATACTGGAAACCTGGTCTGCAACACAAGCATGTGCCCTAACTGGGAATCGAACCAGTGATCCTATGGTTCACAGGCCAGCATTCAACTTACTGAGCCACAGAAACCAGGGCTATAAACTATCTTTTACTGAATTTTTTCAACAGATAATTTTTTAATTTTTTTAATTACAGTTTGTAACCAATATTATTTTTCATTAGTTTCAGATGCACAGAATGGTAGTTAGAGTGGGTCCCCCAATGTACTTTTGCAGAGTGGGTCCCCCAGTGTTTTGAGTACCCACCATACATGGTTATCATGGTATTATTGATTATATTCCTTATGCTGTCACTTACATCTCCCGGAACTTTTATATCACAACTTTTGTAATTTCTCTTTTCTTGTGTTAAGTACTGTGGAGAGAGAAATGAGAATTGGGCAGAAAGCCAGCCTGCTTTAAAGATATGCTCAGCTAAAACAGTAAATGTATGTGATGGAATGACAGCAGAGTAAATAGTACTGAGTGTCATGAAAGGAATTCCAAACCTTCAGAGCTCGTTTGTCTGCAGATACAGTCTGTGTACCACTTTCAGTCACAGTGAGACTACCTAGGGAGTATCTATGAGGTTTGGGGAAGCAGTACGTCTCCCTCCCCCAGGATTTCTGATTTCCACACCCCTGTTCATTCTAGCTCACATTTATGACCACACTCTGTCCCCATTATTATCATCATATCAGTTGGATTGTTCTCACATCCTCTTAGCTGGCTTCCCTGATTGTATTCCAATCCCTCATTTACCTGCATCCAGAGTCAATTTATAAAATCAAAAATAGAAATGTCATTTCTCAGTGTGAGACAATATTTGATTAGAAATATGATAACATTCTAACTCCAGATATTCTGCATGTGATTTTCTTCCTCTTGGAAACTTTCAGAGTTGTCTTCATGTACTGTATTTTAACTCAGTGGTCCTTTTAAGTCTAGAAACTCATTTCTTCAGCTGTGGAAACTTTATTGTATTAATGCTTTTCCATGAGTCTTCTTCATGTAAATTCTTCTTCTTTTAAATTCTTCTGGATTGAGCCTCCAGTTTCCTTATATTTTAATCCTAATTTTCACCTTGCAATATTTTCACTGGGATATAGACTTACTACAATGGTAGTCTCCCAACTTGCCTATGAATATTATGATTTTAAATACATTTAATCCCAGGGTCTATTCCAGCAAGTTTCAGCTTTTTTCATCCCATGGCACACATAAATTAATTACTAACATTCTGTGACACACCAAAAATATACTGTATTTTAGCCAATCTGACAAAAACATAGGTAAAATTTTGCTTCATTCACACTGAGTGGCTATTGTGTGTCTATCTGTTTCTGTTATGTTTCTGTCTAACGGTGTATGGCAGCAACAGAAGGCAGGGCCCCTGACTGAACAGTCAGGTGTTGCGGGTTTTAAACATTCTTGCAGCTCACGGGTTGAAAATCACTGGTCTATTCTGATAGATTTAACCTTTCAGTTAAGTGACAAACCATGGTAAGTTTTGCTGTTTTTCTCTTGCTACTTACACATGTCTCTTCTTGAACTGATGGGCTTTCTAAGAGTTTGACTTAAAAATTCACCAAGAAATATGTTCACATCATTTTTTTCTTTAAATCAGTGAAATAAATTGGGTTGTTTAAAGGGAGGGTAAAGTGCAATGTAATACAAATTTAGAAAGTAGGTCAGGCCCTACTTCTGTGTCAGGGATAAAAAATGAATTTAAGATTCAGAAAGGGAATCGTCAGTAATTGACACAAAGAGAGAAGTCCCTCAAGTCGAAGTCATTTTTTGTTCCATTATGGAATTTAGGAACCCTAATCAACAGATAAACTCTAGGGAAGGTAAGTAACTCTAGTTTGTTCACTGCTGAATTTACCAAGTGTAACAAGACTTTTTTCAAGTATAGTCAGTAAGAGAATAAAAGAGCGAGGCCAGCAAGGAGACCAGTGGTCAGGCAGCACCAGGTAATGGGAAAATCTCTGGGTTAGCCACTGAGTTTAATTCTAATTCAGCACTTGTGAGCAAGGGTGAGACATAAAGGTGAGATCGTGTATAACTACAGTGTCTGCCTGTGGACACTGTATGTTAACACAGGATATGTTAACAAAGATGTGAAAATAAAATGAAATTTGTGACATCTGTGAGAAATATATATTTTATTAAAAATGAACAATTATTATGACTGAGAAACTATTTCAATGTACAATGAGTAATATAGAAATGACAATTACATTCTTTTTATTTATCTTTTTTCTGATTAGGGAACTCACTAAATGAAAGTGAAGGATCTGAATTAGATTAGAAGCTCATAAATTTGGACCCACCAAGCAAAAAACTTCACTGAGAGTTTATGAGAATCTGTTCTACGTGGAGAGAAACTGATGTTCTCAAAGGTTGCAGTGGCTTTTTCAAGAGTAGAGGGTGGGTGTGTATAGTGAATCTCACAAATTGAAACATTATTATGTTATTCTTTGTGTTCTCAATTGTTTGTGATGATATAGAGATAATCTTACCTGAGGCAGAAACAGGTAGTCTTATGAGCTTTAAGGATCATTTCTTGAAATAACTCAGAAATAAAAGAAGTGTTGTCAACAAATGGAAAGCAGTAGTGGAGGGGATGCAAAGGTTTCTTTTGTGCATTAACGCCTTAATGATGGCTGGCATCGTTAAGATCCTGTGTGGCTGTGAACAAGTAGATTGGCTCTTTAATAGACTTAGGTTAATCATTACTTTCTTTTTTTATGTGCTTTTTTAAAAAAATTAATTCTTGTTCAAGTACAGTTTTCTGTCTTATACTCCCAGCCCTGCCCCCCCAGTGCTCCCCACCTCCCTCCCATTTCCGCCCCCTACCTTAGTTATTGTCCATGTGTCCTTTATACTTGTTCATGTGAGTCCATCCCCTTTCCCCCTGCGATTCTCTCCCCTCTGGACCCTGTCAGCCTGCTCCATATTTGAGTGTCTTTGGTCATATTTTGCTTGCTTGTTTGTTTTGTTGTTTAGATTCCTGTTAACGGTGATATCATATGGTATTTGTCTTTCACTGCCTGGCTTATTTCGCTCAGCATAATGCTTTCCAGTTCCATCCATGATGTTGCAAAGGGTAGGAGCTCCTTCTTTCTTTCTGCTGCATAGAATTCCATTGTGTAAATGTACCATAGCTTTTTGATCCAGTCATTCCCCAAGGGGAATAGAATATCGTTAGAACTTTAGCACATTTGTGATCTATGCCCTTGTGCCTTTCCACTGACCGTTCCCTCTGGAATGTGCTCTTCTTTACCCTTCACCCTGTTTGTGCACCTTGGAAACTCAGTGCAAGTGCCACTCCTCAGCTAAGGCTTTACTGAGCTGTTCTTTGGGGTTTAAATGAAAGTCTCAATGTTTCCACCCTTCACTGGCCGAATAAGATAGGTATTACTCTACCTGAAAATTGTGGATCATTAGTCTGGGTCTTCCCATGGACCATGTACACATAAGGGCCTGATCTTACATCATTGTTTTCCCAGTTCCCAGCACAATACTTGCTATGCTAGTTATCCTTGCTAAAATAATGAAGTAAAAGGAAAGAACATGGAATTTATAATTGGAAGGCCTGATTTTGAGCCCCAGTTTAGCTCCCTTCTGGGGAAATCAATTAGCCTCTCAAGTTTTTAGTTTTCTCAGTTTTCAGATGGGGGTAATAATAACTTTGTTACACGCTTATTGAGATGTAAAGGTGAGATCATGTAAAACTACTTTGTAAGCAGAAAAATGCTACACTAATATTACCATGGTTATTGTTCTATGAAAGGAAAAACATGTTAGAACTTGGTCTCATTATACCAGTGAAATGCTGATATAAAATGCCTATATATTTAGAAAATTTTAAAATCCCTCTAAAAACATGATTTCTAACTAAAATTGCATTAAGAAACACAACAACACAGAACTCCTGTGATCAACACTGACGGGGAAGGGTGTGCCAGGTGTTTGAAGGAGAGGTGTGGGGCCAGAGCGGAGTGAGTCTGTGGTGGATGTGGCTGAAGGGGGGGCAGGGACAGAAAAGACAGAAGTGGGTAACTTATTTTACCAATGTTTAGCTGAGTGATTAGGAAACACACTTCTACAAAATTTATGAGTAAAGAGATCCTTATTTAGAAATCATTAGTGTACATATCACATTGTCTAAAAGTTAACATGTATAGAAAAACTGATTTTGAGGGTTTCCCTTACTTTTGGTTATAGATTTAAAATGCCCAGCAACTTTTGGAGAAGATGAAATAAATTGCTGTGTGTGGGTTGTCCTTTCCTTTGTAATAGAATTATTTGTCAGTCTTCACTTATGTGGCAAGAATTCCTGAGTAAAAGCCGTTGGATATGTATGTATTCAGAAAGTAATTCTCAGGTAGAGCTAAAAAAAATGAAGAATGACATTTATTTTGTTTATGTAAAAAGCAAAGCCAGTATTTCTGCTTTTGGGAAAGATGGAGAATTTTATAGCAGACCACCGTGCTCACTGGAAAATGTTCCCACTAAAATCAACAAGAGAGTCAGATAAAGTATAATTGTTTAAATATTTAATAAGTGTCAGAGAACTGCAAACCTATGAGAACTAAAGAGTAAAATTTTAGGGGAAGGAAACTTCTAGATAGTAAAATCAGGATGTACAATTCCCTCTGTGCACATTATCTTTTTCTGGGCTCAGTCTGAGTGTTGCAAATTGTTCCTGGTGCAGACTATGCTGCCGTGATTGTGGCATCCATAAGGGTCTCTGTCTGAGTGACAGATTTGGAGATATGAAAGTCCTCCAACAGATGGCCAATTTCCCTTTTAATGCATTTGGTGAACTCTGCAAAAGACAGGAGGTGAAAGAACAAGCCCAAATTCCATTATAGCTGCATGGAAGCAGCCTCCTGCTACTTAGAAAACAAATACTAGGGATGGGGGAACCTTAAGGTCAGAGATGAGGCACTACTGGCTTGTAGTGAACTGGCATGGATGCTGAGCTCTGACTTCTTCCCTGAAGGCCTAGGCAGAGCTGGTTACAGCTGTAATCTAAGGCCTGACATCCAAGAGAGGACCATTGATGTAGACCGGGTACCTGACAGAGCTTTTGTCATTCACTCAGAAATGGAGTGATAAAATTAGAAACTTGAAGGACTTCAAACACAGCTGTTCTCCTTCTCAAGAGTATTGTCAAGTTGTGATGCTGTGTGAGAAGGGAGGCTAAAGAGCTCAGCTGAAAACCTCTGCAAATTGGAGCAGAAATTCCTGCAGTTTTTCATTGCTGAGGAGACAAAGACACATAATGACTGTAACAGAGCACTGAAGGGCCATGTCCTAGGAACAAGCACAGAAAAGAACTTGGCTGGGTCTTCACACAACTGCAAGTCAGTGCTGGCCAAGACAGTCTGGGTTAAAGTGATCAGTCTCGTTCTAACCATCAAGTGAGGGAAAGAGGAATGCCTCACTCATGGAAGATAAAATAATTTGAGCCATCTACAGATTTTTACCCCAATATTTGGTATTCAATTAAGACTCATGAGGCATGTGAAGAGATTAGAATATAGGGCCAAACCCCGAGACACAAAATAAACCATAGAAGCAAACCAGCAGGTAGTCCAGATATAGGAGTGTGCAGACAAGGTCTCTGAAATAAACGTGATTATTTTAGATATGTTCAAGGAAATATATGAAAACGTAAAATAGAACAAATGCAGAATTTTACTATAAAATTGATATACACATAGAAAATCAAATAGACATCAATGAACTAAAAAAATCCCCAATCTTTGAATTGACGATTTTAACAGCAAACAACCTATTAGAATACAGAAGAGTGAATAGGAAGAACCGTCAATAGAAAATATCCAAATGAAACACAGAGAGAAAAATGAGTTTAAAAAATGAAACAGAGTATAAGAGACATATGGGTCATACTCTGTATGTAAGTATTATGTATACATAATTAGAGTTCAGAAGGTAGAAAAATATGGAACCAAGCTGTTTTTAAAGACATAATAGCTGAAAAATTTATGAAAGTGATTTAAAAAATCAGCTCATGGCCTCAGATGGCTCAAGAAAAGCTAGTTTGAGATATATAAATTTAAAAATATCTAGGTACATCATGGCCAAATTGTTGAAAACCAGATAGAAAGGAAATTTTGACCGAAGTTAGAAAAAAAGGCACATTACTTCTGAAGGATCAGCTGACCACTCACTTTTGTACAAAGCTGATGGAAGTCAGAAGAAAATGTAATATCTTTAAAATGCTGAAGTACAAACAACCAGCAATCTCAAATTCTACAACCAACAAGTATATCTTTTAAATATAAAGGTAAAAATAATAATAAGAAGAACACATTCAGAATAAAACTGAGTAAATTCATCATCAACAAGCTTATCTTTTTAAAAATACAAGAGAATTTTACAGGAAGAGTTATTGATTTCAATAAAAATATGAAAGTGCATAAAGAATGAGAAGCACTGAAAATGTGAACATGTGGCTAAATCTGAAGAAATATTAACTACAGAAAATATTTTTAATGTCTTATGGATCTAAAATATATGTAGAATTAAAATGTGTGACAAAAATGACATGAAAGGCATGGGGGATAAATGAAGTTCAATTGTTGTAACTGCTAGCATTATTGGGAAGTGGTAAAAGGAATACTGATGCTATTTTGTACTAACTCAAGAATGCCTGTTACAATGTATAGAGTAAACATTTGGCTTATTTACCTCCATGTAATGGAACATTTACCCATATTTACCAGAATAAGTGTAACTGAACAAATGCAGTTTTGGCTACCTACCAAGACGAAAGCCAAACTCTTGAGAGGAAAGAGAAGAGGTTTTATTCAGGTGCCACACAGCCTGGGAATGGCGGACTCCAGTCTTGAAGACCAGCCCCTGTTCCTGCTCAAGCCTGCCATTCCTAATAGTGATGGGGAAGGGAGGGTTCTTTCCTATCCAACTATCTTGCTAGCATTTGGCATGCATGGGACCCTATCCATTCATCTTTCTAGCTTTCAACAAGCTCAGTGTAAGAACTTTCCCCTGTGCCATCTTGACCAGTGGAGGAGACTTTCCAGTGGTCAACTGACTGTTTACTAACATAAGGACATGCTTTATCTAGTCCAGGTTAGTCAAGTTGGTTCTGTTCTGGAGGCTGGGAAGTCTATTATCCAGGTGGTAGCCAGGTTAGTTTTATTCTGAGGCCTCTCTTCTTGGCTTGTAGGTGGCTGTCATCTACCTGTGTGCTGTGACCTTTTCTTTGTGCATATATTGGGAAAGAGAGAAAGGTCTCTGATGTCTCTTCTTATAAGGGCATTAATCCCACCATGGGACCCCTGACCTCATGACCTCATCCAACCCCAATGACCTCCCAAAGGTCCATCTCCAAACACACATCACATTTGGAGACAGGGCTTCACATGAATTTCGAGAAGATATAACATTAAGTCCATAAGTCATTGTTCAGGAGAAAGTAGTAACTGAAACTTCTGGCCAAATGATGATCCTTAAATTGGTCACTAGTTATATTGGTGGGAACACTGTAAAGATACAACAATGCATATGGAGTAACTACTATATGTGTAAACTTAAAATCTGTGCATATTTTGGTGAATACGTTATAGTTTTAAAAAATTGCTCAGAAAGCTACATGATGCTCTTCTTGTGTGCATTATACCTTCATGGTTGATTGCTTCTTTTTAGACTTAGGAAAAGTACCAAAACAAATCTAGATCAACTTTGAATGATTCTCTCATTCTAAGAAGTTTTATTTTGCATTTCTCAACTGATTGAGCCTTGCAAATATCCAGGCTTGAACATAATTTATAAAAAATTTGAACATGATTTTATAAAAATTCAGCACAAGCAATAAATCTATTAACAGATAGCAATTTTAAAAATTAAAAGAACATACAGGACTTAGCAGAACTTAACTTTTGGGTGGCCTTTCTGCAAAATCCTAAATCATTTTATTTCCTCACTGTCTCTTGCAAAATCCTCAATCATTCTGTTTTATGGCCTGAATCTCCATAGTATGTCCCCATTATTGTGAAGAAAGGCACTGTGGAGTCAAGCAAACTGAACTTGAGTTCCGGCACTTCTGAAAAGTGATGCTTTTCCTGTAAAATTTTAAGTAGCTACTGCTTTTATTGTCCTTTTAGGGAGAAAGCCTTGAGTAGTGTAAATTGTCCTTGACCTGTTTCATGGATATACGAGAGAAAAATGGAAGGAAAGAGACTGCTAACCAAGTGATTTTTTTATACTGCAATTCCCATAAAAACTTGTAACTTTTCTTTTTCTCTCAAAGGGCAGGAGCTGAGAGGTGGTGAAAGGGAATAAGCTCTCACTCCTATGAACCCTGGCTGCTGGTCTGGGGCTGTAGAAACTTGTCCTATTTTGTAGATGAAACATGCCCCATTAGAATGATGTTGTGTTCATCTTGTTCCACTTTTCAAACTGCTGTTTGTAAGCTTTGTAACAAAAGCTGCTAAATAAGTCTTCTTGCTTGGAATTAAAACATCATGCAAGAAGAGAGGCAAGTTTCTTTTTCTTAGTGACTGTGGCCCAAGAGTTTAAAACAGTCTATTAATCACTAATCATATTTTCTAGATCAACCAGTAAATATTTACCATGGTGTAAATCTTGTATAAAGTGCAGATTCCCACAATCCTTTGGGATAAAATAATAAAACATGTTTAATATCTGCTTTAGTACATTACCTTACCTCTTGAACTGCCTATAATGGTTCACTACAGTTTGTTTATATCTCTGAAATCAATTCTCTTTTCACCAGCTGCCCAGCTTCTGTCTCATCATTTACTCATAGAGATCCTCTAAAGCTTTCTCATGGGTTCTGTTATTGACCCTTATGGGTCAGGGACCCAAACCAAGGTCCTTCTGCCCAGTGCCATTCACACCAGTGGAATGAGACTGAGTTTGGTAAAGCAGAAATGTTATTCTTTGACCAAGCAGTGGAGAAGGGTGACATCGTGCTCTAATGGCACCTTCTCCCCACCTGGGAGGGCCCTTCTGTGTTGATATGCTGTGGGGTGGAAAGATTGAATTCCTTTAGGCATGTGCAGTTATTCTTCTATTGTACTCAGCCCTTTTGAGCAAGGCCCTTTTGAGCAAGATCCTTTTGGCACACGATGCTCCACCACCCTCTCCATTTATGAGCTTGGCACCTTGGTCTTTGCCGTCTGGAATTCATTTCAGTTCCTGTAAACAAACATAGCTCATAACATAGTTTAGGTATTTAGGTATTGTTTTAAGAAACATTAGGGTCTTTTGGATGATAGCCCAGTGATAGTTTTAACTTGCTTTTCTCTACCTGTGGTTTCTCCTTTCCTCCTCTAATGCCATTTCCAAGTCTACCTTTATAAAATGCACATCTGAGCATGCCCTTCTCTCAGTAAAAATCCTTTCAAGTTCAGCTTGGAGTATAATGCCCTTCATTGTTTGGACTTTGCCCAATTACCCAGCTGAATGATCTTGGTCAATTCATCATAATCTACGAATCTTGGTTACCTCTTTTGCAAAACAGGGAAAATGAAGTTCCTATTTCATTGGGCACTGGTGAGGAATAAATGAGATAAAGCATTTAACAGGCTTAGATCAGTGTCTCGAACGGAGTAAGTGAGCAAGACACTGGTTGTATTGTTATTGTTTGTATCTCCTACCACTTCTACCACACCACTCCTTCCAGTCTTACTGAACCTTGCTGCTTGCCCCATCAAAGGTGCCTCTTCCATTCTCCCACACAAACCTCCCAATAACTATGAGTATTTACCTGGTACAATTCAGACACCAATTCTAATGTGCTTTTTTCCCCTCTAACACATCAACAATTAACTCAATTCTCCAAGGGTATGACTGGGTGTCCCACAAACTTAACTTGATTCTGACACTGTCAACCTGGAGAGAGCATGAGAACTCACAGGTGAAGCAAGGACTGAAGCCCACAAGACTGCCTCCACTTCATCTTCTAACTTCAAGTCCAGGTGGTTAACTGTGCTTCTAATTATGGACTATAAACCAGAGGCTCCCAAGACTCCCTTTTTGTGTTCAGTTTATCACAGTAGGTAGTTAGTTATTAACAAAAGAAAGGAGCAAATGGAATAAGACATTAAGCCTGATTAAGTCTGGAAGCCACAGCTTCCACACACTCCAGGGGATAGCCACATTGCCCTGCTGAGGGCATGAACATTCTTCCCTTCCCCCGAGGAAGGAGGAAGGATCGGCTTCTCATATTCCTCAGGGAACAACTCGCCCCTTCCCATAGGTTGCCAGGTGGGGAGTCTAGCCATGGAAAATCTGGGGAAAGGATCAGATAGTATAAGGGCCTGGAACCTCAGCATAACCAGGAAAGGGATGGGTTAGCGATAGGGTTCAGCACAAGCCTATGAAAATCAAGATTGGTTAGTTTGAGAGAAAGCTTACCCCTTCCCAAACCCAAGGAGATATGATCAAAGTTTAACATAGGCCCAGGGCTTGTTTCTTTGGAAGCTCTCTCTATCAGTAGCAGCCACATAGGCCTGGCAGCTGACGGGCTCAAGTGTAGTACCAGTCGCGGTCCAGGTTACACCAAGCCTTGGTGGCAGATATGCAGATAAGGAAATGAGATGCAGAGAAGTCATGAATTTCCGGGTCTTGGCCTCCTGGGCCTGACAGACACAGGAGTGGGTCTGTGACCCCAGAGGCTGGACTTCTTCTGCAGCCAGACAGAGCTGAGCCACCTGGTCATGGGTGAGACATTGGGCACCTGGGGCGATAACTGTGTTTTCACTCTAGCAAATCTTGGCACTGTTACATCCTTTTATGGGTGAGTCCCCAAAGTGCTTTCTTATGACACTGTGGAAGAATCCTATTTCCACTGGCAAATTAACTTGTAAAAATGGCTCACAGAACTCATAATAGTGAACTTCACTCACTAGATTACTGGATTGTACAAAGAATATTAAGGCAACAGCCAGATAAAGAGAGATCTACATATGGCCAGGTGTGGGAGTGTCCTTTGCACAGGGACTTCTGTGCCTGTGGAGTTGGGGGTACATCATTCTCCCAGTATATGGATGTGTTCACCAACCCAGAAACTCTCTGAACCCTTTCCTTTTAGGTTTTTAGGGGGGCTTCATTACAAAGCACAGTGGATTAGATCATTGGCCATTGGAGATTGATTCAGACCCTGTCTCCACCCCAGAGGCCACACAGGGTTGGGACTGAAAGTTTCAACCTTCTAAACACCTGGTTGGCTACCCTGGCAACCAGTTGCCCCCTGGAGTTTTTCCCCAAAGTTGTCTCATTAACATAACAAAAAGCACCTTTCTGGCTCTCCTTTATGGAAATTCCCAGGGTTTAAGAAGCTCAATGCCAGGAGTGGGGATGAACACTAAATATATATTTCTTGTTATGAATTACAATATCTCACCGGGCTAACTTCTTCCAGTTTTAGCTGAAGGATGATCTGCTCCAGCAATACTGTGCAAAAAAAGTTGTTCTATTGTTCATGTCTTTCACTTGGTTTCCTTTGTCTCTTCTGCACCATTCCTACAGGGCCTGCAGATTCCTCAATGAGACAAGCAAGGCATGTTATTCAAGGTAAGCTCATGGAATCTTAGTTTGAATGTCTGTGGCTTTCTTAAGTGGAATTCTGACATTAATTGCATTCACCTTTGAGTGTCTTTAAAAGTTTAAATATTTACTTTGGCTTGAAGTCCATCTATATTTTGCATCCTTTCAGGTGCATACAATATTCAAAAATGGTTCTTTGTCCACAGCTTGAGAGAGCTTTCCTCCCAGGTTACTGCCTGGGGAATGTTGACAAGCACCCTCTAGGATGGGGTCATTATTCTGGCAAGATACAAAGAGAAAGATTAGAGCATTGTCAGTCTCTGGTTCTAATGAAACGAATAGATGTGAGCTGAACCTCAGTATTGTACATGAGGTGGTCTTTCCTAGGTTCACAGCTGAAAATTTGAAATGACCATAACAGGGGTTTGAGATGCATCTGGCGTTGTCCCTGAGTAACCTGACAGGGATAACACCACATATCTTCAGCGAGGTCCAGAGCTCCTGGTGTTTTTCAGCCACTGCATAAAAACAAGAAAGTTTAATTACTGCAGATGAAATAAATCAGGAGATCTTACTGGCAGTCTGGGCATGCCAGACAGCCTTAACTGCAGTCATCTCAGCCATCTGCCTAGGAGGGCAATTTGTTTCAGCTTCTGAAGGAACAGACTGAACTGTCTGAAGGGGGTGGGGAGGCAGATTCAAGGTGGAGATTCCAAATGCCTGCCAGTTCTCAGCCTTTAAGAAAGCAACCCAGGAAGTGATGATGAGGTCACAGGGCAAGTCTTCAGGTGAAGTACATGGATGCCCACTTTGACCTTCCTCATCTCTAACCAACCCTAGTTTCCAGGTACTAGAAATTTTGTTACTAGAGGAAATAGGTTCTTCAGTGGTGTCATGGGGAAAAAAGAAAGAAGAAAGCTATCTGCCAAAGAAAAGAAGAAAGCTATCTGCCAAAGAAAGAAGAAAGCCAAGAGAGGAGGGTGGCTCTTATGCAGGGGAGAAAGATTTACAATCCAGGGTTAGTCTATCTCTGTCCTTGGAAGATGGCATACACAGCATCCAGAGCATGGCATTACTGGACAAGTTGATATCCTTGTTGTAGGGTCATCTGCAGCATGACAGCTTCTAGAAGGGAGGCTTTGATTTCATTGGTTGTGGATTCCAGGCTTTCTCTTCTTAAAAAGAAACTCCAAGTCTTTGAGGGGTTAGCAGTCATAGGTGTGTTCATGGCCTCTAGCTTCTGAATTCTCTAGGGAATACTCAGAAGAAAACTGTTTCATTTTAGACAGGCAGACCCAGTTAGTGATTCCCTGGAGTTTCACAGCTGTAGGTTGGTTAGGAGGACCTGACAGGAACCTTTCCATTTAGGTTGTAATCGGTCAGTGGGAGAGCCTCCCCTCCAGGTTTTGAGAAGGACCATGTTACCTGAGTTGATTTGAGTGGGGACAGGGCTCTGGTTGGGTGTAGGCAGAATCCTGTCACCATTTTCAATCAGGGCCTTTTTGTATGTGTGCTAGTTAATCAGGTATTTAACAAGCTCATAAATCTCTGTGTTGAGTAGGAAGTTAGAGGTTAGGAAGGGTCTGCCGCATACGATTGCAAAGGAGCTGATATTAAGATTAGCCTTGGGGGCTGCACTTAGTCTAAGGACTATAGGTAAGAGTTTTATCTAGGTCTCTGATGTCTCTTGTCACAGTTTGGTCAAAGTTTTCTTGAGAGTCTGATAGGCTTTTTCGATCTTTCTTGAGGATAGATGTAGTCAGACTGGCTTCCTCACCCAGGTGTCTGGGCAACTAAGGGAAGCAGTTTCCCATTACCTTGAGAATGGGCCCGATAAGCAGTGTTCTCATAGCCTTGAGACTGGGTTGGAAAAATGGTTCCCATAACATGAAATGGGCTTGCTTGCATGCGCAGAATCTCAATGTGTTACACAATGTATTCTGGCTCCCTGCAGCTTTGTCTGTATTTAGTAGATAAGTGGGTAGGGGCTTCCCACTGGGGGACATGCAGTTTGCAGTGTGTGTGGATTGCCTCCCCATGAATAAAGGCATTTCAAGCCCATGGCTCCACACATTTTCTGCCATCTGCCCAAATCCAGAGTGGACCTGCCAGGCCTTGACAGACTGCAAGGCAGGGTCTTCAGCTAGTATGGTGATGATATTATATGCCTAAAGCCAGGGGACACTGGCTGGTTAATTTTAGAAACAGCAGATGGGCCATTATCACTTTGTAGGGACTTAGGAAGTCCAAATTGAAGAGTGATTTCTCTTAGTAGGAAGTTGGCAACCTCCTGGTCTTTTCCTGTTCTATATGGTAGGCTTCCACCCAATCCATGAAGGTGTCAATAAATAAGTATTTATTTTCATGAGAAGATGGCATTTGATTAAAGTGCATGTGCCAATCTTCTTGAGTACTTTCCCCATCTTTGGGTGGGGGTTAGAAGGGTAGGGGGTCTGATCCCCCCTCCCAGGGTATTAATCATGAGTTTCAAGGCTTTGTGACTTCCCTGATAGTCTGTCAGAGACCCAAGTTCTGTAAAGATTCTATAAACTAGTGAAGTCAGGGCATCTCTGCCTTAATGAGAGGACCCATGAAGCCCCTTAATCGTTTTTCATTGAGAGGTTTGAGGGAGGAGTAAATGGGTCTACTTCCCATTATCCCTCGGCAAGTAGCTGATACCTTTATTTTTGAGTCCATTTTCCTTTTCTGTGTATTGTGGCCTTTGTTGGGGGATAGGTTTCCACGGAAATAGCCTAGCTTGTATTGGGACTAATGTTAGGGCACCATTTGCAATGGTATCAGTGAGGTTATTTCCTTCAGTAGTATCTGGGTCTCCCTCTTGATGCCTTCTGCAATGAATTACAGCTACCTTTGCAGGTTCTAATACTGTTTGTAGAAAGGTGAGCATTTCCTGATGGTGTTGGATGGAGAGTTCTTTGCTGTTAAGAGTCCCCTCTCTTTCTATATTGCTCCATGGGCATTTAAGAGGAGGAAGTCATATTCAGAATCTTTGTAAATATTGACTTTTTGTCCCTACCCTAATTATAAGGCTAGGTGGGGCCAAGGAGATGATGTCCAGATTTCAGTGACCATATTAAGGTCCACTATGACTACTGAATATCTGGCTTCCTTACTTCCTTCCTTTATAAAACTACTGCCATCAGTGAACCATACTGTAAGTGGATTGCCTAGTGGCTGGTCTTTTAGATCAGGCTGCCTGAATAAACTTGTTCCATGATCTCTACACAGTTATGGGAAGTTCTTTTTCTTCCCTCTATGGGCAGGAGGGTGGCTGGATTAAGGGTTTGGCATACTTTGAGAGCCACCTCAGGAGAGTCTAAAAGCAAGGCCTGATATCTAATGAGGTGCCCCTCCCCATTAACTATTGGTCACCCTTGATTTCCAAGAGCCCCTGAACCTGGTGTGGAGTTAGGACATCTAGTGGCAGTCCCAGTGTTAATTTTGTGGCCTCCTCCACCAAGGGGACTGTGGCTACAATGACCTTTGAGCATCCTGGCCGTCCTGTTGCTCCTCAGTCTAATTGTTGGGAAAAGTAGGCCACTGCATTTCTGGCCCTGACTTCTGGGTGAGAATTTCTGAGACTATTTGCTGCTTCTCAGTCACATTCAAAGCATATTTTGTCTGTTGGTTGGTTTGGTTTGGTTTTTGCTTTCAGATTTGAGATCCCAAGTGTTTTTGTTAGTAAATCTTTAATTGTGAAAGAGTAGTGTTGTGTGCCCATCTATCCAAATGGGTCTGTGTCAGGTCCCTTTAGGGACTCATATAGGGGTTTAACAATGAGTCCAAATCCTGGTGTCCAGATTCAACAAAAAAATTTCCATGCCTAAAATATGCCCCAAGCAAGTCCGATTAGTTCCAGTTGGTAAGACCAATTAGGATCAGTGTGATGAAGAAGGGCAGTCATCCCTATGGGGTATCTGGTAGGCTGGGCTGCTCATATAATCTGCATGTTGCTGAGCTGCTCCCCCAATTTGGAGCTTTTTCTTGGTTGGCAGCATTGGGAAAGAAGGACAGTTACGTTTTCCAGGTTAAATTGTAGGTTTGGTTTAAAGTTTGTAATTCCTCTGTGTATTTTTGTAGGGTCCTCTGAAAATCTACCCAACCATGCCTTGCAATCTCTCAGGTCTGACAATGAGAAGGTCTGACATGGGGTCACTTGGATGACCCCAGACACCCTCCTGCCACCTCCTGTAAGGGGCAGAGGAAGTCAGCTTTGGAGAGTCATTAGGTGCTGAGGAGTATAAGGGTTGATAAGCAGATGGGGATGTTGGTATTGGGGTTTCTGGATCTGAATTTCTAGGTATGGAGGCAAGTATGGAGGTGACATTGCCTGTCATTTTTAGGGAGGGGGGTTTCTTTCTGTCTAAAAGAAGAAGTCACTGCAGTTAAAGGAAACATGGGCATCCCCAGTTGTTCCCTGGTCCCATTGGGCAACCAGAACCTGGAATGGTGCAGGACCCTTTTGCCTCCCTGGCATTACAAGGCCTTCTTGAAGATTAAGATACAGAGGAAGTGCCTTGTGGCAGAGTGAGGTCTGAGCCACCTGGCCCATGGTAGGGAGTGAAGGGGAGAGTCTGGGGGAAGGTAGAGCTGAGGGGAGTTCCAAATCCAGAGCTGGAAAGGGCAAGCAGCAGCAAGGAGAGCAACCAAAGAAGCAGGGAAGCGAAAGAGAAAAGAGGACAGGAGAGAAGCGAGAGAGAAGAGCCGCTGTGGCAGTTGTACCCAGTTGTGTGTCTCTAGCTGCCAGAGGATCTGGGGCTGAAGAGCCGGGAATGAAGAGGCAGAGAGTATGTGAGAATCTGCAGAAACCATCAGGAATTTCAGTTCTTCAAAGGGCAGAAGATCATGAAAATACTAACCTTAGGCAACAGCAGAGGCTAAGCAAGGAATATAAGAGATTATTAGAGAACGATTAGTTAGAGACCCTGCTGTTTCTGACTAATCCTATTAGGAAACTGCCCTGGGGTTGGAGAACACCTTCACAAAGTCGTGTGCTTCAGCGGCAGATTTTTTGTTTGAGCCTGGCAGGCAGCCTAGGGCTTCTGTTCTGGCCCATATCATCACCATGTCAGCCTCTCATGGGGGAAATCTTTATCACAGAGGCAGGGTCCAAATGGCTCTTAAATGCCTGACTCTTGCCCACCAATAAGTGGGGGCAAGAAACACCTGCAGCCAGAGGCAGAATGGGAAAAAGAAAGGTAGGAGACAGGGGACCTACAAGCTTAAACAGAGCAAGGTCCTGCTTTCTTACCACAAGGCAGGGCTACTCCTGATCCCTCTGTGGTTGCCAAAAACTGTTACAGAAGGACCCAAAGCTGCATTTCCTACCCAAGATGTTTTTGTCCACTTGGTGGAATGATTCCAGTTACTCCCTGGGGTGGCTAAAAGGCTGTTTTTTTCCCTACTTAATTAAGCTTAATCATTTAATCAGATGTCTGTTTCCAGTAGCTCTCCCTCTTTTACTAATATCTAACTAACTGCCCCCTCTAACACTTGCATTTCCATTCTTTCCTCAATATGCTTGTCATGCTTTTATACAAACCATGACTGAGTCTCTTCCCTACCTTCAATGCCCTTCCCCAGCTTACTTGTCACCTCTGCAGTCTCCACTGGGCAGGATTCATTCTTTTACCTCTGCTGCATTGTGCCTTGATGTATGTCTATCTTCTTATTGAACCATAAGCAGTTTGACACTTTCATTCTTATGCACCTTCACTTAGCCATAGCTTACTGTTTGTTAAATCCATGTATACTGGCCTGACAGAAATCACATGGTGCACACTCAGTACAAACGTTAATGAAAATAACATCTTTTTGTAGTATTTCCTATTGGGGACAATTCTGAGCACCTTCCATGCATTTTCTCAGGACATCCTCTCAACCTCCAAATGGTTTTTGTGTTTTTATCACTGGAATTCCGTAGCTGGAAGATGTGCCCGAGAACATAACTGAAACCGTCATATCACAGAGCTTATAGGTGGCAGAGGTGGTTGGTTGCTGCTAAATGATTCCAGTCTCCTGAAGCTTAACCCTCAGCACATTCTGCCTTGCTGGCACTGAAGAGTGGCGTGTGATTTCTTATAAAACAACATAATTACAAATAGAGCCATCATAAAAACGTTAATATTCTTTAGAGCAGTAATCTCATCCCTGGCAATACAGCTATTAGAAATAATTCTATAGAAGAAAAAAGCCACAATATGAACATATAAAGAAAAACCTTGAATGTGAATATTTGAAAGAAGGACAAACATACAGGCTTGCAGAACAAAGATTTATATCTCTTTATTCTAATGTTGTTGATGGTTACATATTTATTTAGAAATATTGTTTTGGTGCACCTTAAGTGTACCACAAGATCAGGCTCACATTGTTAATCACTGAGGAACTTTTCTTTCCTAAGAGAGCTAGATAAATTCATCATCAGTTTTGTGATGGGTTCCTTAGATGTTTGACTATAAAACAACATAATCATGATAATAATAATAGCTAACACTCCCTGGGCTTTTAGTTACGCTGTTCTGATCTACTTACATGTGTTAAACCAATATTCAAATGACCTACTGTCTTCCCCACCTTGTAGGTGACAGATGTGAGGTACAGAGAGGTTAATTAACTTACCCACTTTAGCAGAAATAGGAGGTGGTAGGTATAAAGCTAAATATATGGCTCAAGGTTGTACCTTCATATGTAGCCTGGAGCACCAGGCTGGGCTCCTCTGGGCCATTGTGAATTTTCCTGAGTTAATCTACAGGATATAACAATTTGGCATTCAGCTTCTGTTCCAATTCAGGCTACTGCTGCAGCTGTATCGTATCTTCCTTGGTAGCTCTTTTCAAACTTGAGTTTCTAAAATTTTTATAACACATAGCAAGTATTTACCGCAGATTTCAAATGTTCTCAGCAACTGTGTCAAAGATCCCAAGACTACCTTCATGCTCAATGATTTCTTAGAACTCACAGAATTCAGTGAAGTTGTTATACTTATGATTAAGATTCATTACAAAGTAAAATGATACTTTTAAGAAATATGTTGGAGTCCAGGGTTTTACTGGGGGCCAGTCACGTAGGAACTAGCGGCACCCGACTGACTTCAACTATGCAGGCTCTAGCCCTCATGCTCCTGCTCAGAGGTCAAACTGAAGAGCTGTACCCTGGGGCTCCATAGGAAAAAAATGGATGTTCATCATAAATCTTATTGTTGACTAAGTCTGGCTTGTCCCCAGTCCCCAGGTCTACAAAGGTGCTCCCCTCAGGGAGAATGTTACAGAGGTTTTCTCTCAGAACCTGGTCTGGGCCAGTCCTTTCACTGGAATGTGCAGGGTCTGAGCACTCCAAGCCCGCTGAGTTAGCCCTTCGCTGCAGAGCAATGGAAGAGCCCCTATCTCGAACAGTAGAAGAGTCTCAAGGTCCAGCATCTTCCAAACGAGTTACGTAGAAGCAGATGTTGGGATACTACAGCATTATGCATTTTAGTTAAATCAGTTTATCAAAAATTTTAAGATGTGAATTATTTTATTTTCTTCCACTTTAAACAGAAACTTAGCTAATATTTTTAAAATTTACTTATTGCTCATCATTACTGGCACGAGAATCAATTTTTACATTTTGAATTGAGTAGAATTATTTGCCACTCTATTAAAGGGCCTTTGTTCCATTTTTTTTGTTTCTCTTGGCTGTACTTCCCTCTGCATCTCTCTTACTCGTGATTATCAGGGGTTAGCATTATTTCTTACTATTCTCTCGAATCCTTCTTCTAGAATTAATGCCCTTCATACTTTCTAATCTTTGTGATTCAGAAACTCCATAATCAAGGTCACTTGACTAGACTCTAAACTGAAAAATCATAGATTCTAAGAGGCTGAGATTTAATGCATGCTCTTTGCCACATGAAAGGTGGATGACTAAAGGCACCTAGTCATCCTCCAGCAGGTTCCTGGTTGCATTCCAGAAAGCTGAGATTGTTAGTTAGATGCCATCAAATAAACTAAGGTATTGGAAAAGATAAAACTGTGTATCTGTAGCCTTAACTATGTTTTCCTCATCACTAAGAGACATACAAACACGCGATAAAATTCATTATGTAAGATGTTAGACTGTAGGCATCTCTTGTGCAAGCTTATTTTAGGACGGCTTTCCAAATCAGTAATCAAAGGATAGATTAACCAATAAATGATATTTGGATAAATGGGTAGGAATTTCAACACCATAAAATTGGTTTCCTCATTCTCAAATTATAACAAAATAAATCCAAGACTGATTAAAAATGCAATCAAACCCTATGAATAAAATAGTAGCAGATATTAGGTGAATATTACAACTTCTCAGTGTGGCACTATAGGAAAAACTCTACCAAAAAGTGATAACTTTGACCGCAGGAAAAAATAATCACTATTTTAGCAAATAATAATCATGATAAAGTTAAAAATAAAACTGTCTTACCATAAACTATGAAAATTATTTTCAAATTAAATGATAGGAGAGATTCAATATATATATCTTTGATATATGGAATATCTTACAGGTAAACAGTGTGTATTTCAATAGTAGAGTAAATGGGTTACCATGTTGTAAGCTCTTTGAACAGTGTTTGGTACATACCAGGAGGTACATTTTTTAAATGAATGAATAGTGTATGGAAGTGTTGAGTAGTTATGAAATTAAATATAAAATTACTATAAGAAAATATGTTTAATCATATAATTAAGGTAAACACAAATTAAAACAGAAATAGCTTTGTTTTTTCCTCTCAGATGCTCAGTGATTAAAATAACTAATAGCAGTCAATATGTAATGGGGTGCAGTCAGGGGCCCCCAAACAAAGGATTTGCAACAGGGCCCAGAACTTAGGGTGTCCAGGAAATATAAAAATATAGGATATCCCCAACTCCACAAATCTGGACTGGGGATGGGACACTCTCAAGGAGCAAGGCCGCTGAGAGTTATTTTCACATCAGCAGTGGGCCAGCTTCACACCGGATATGCAAAAATGGTTACTTTACATATCTGTAACAGTTGGCTAACTTCATAGATATGGTAAGTAGCTGTGACCGTGCTTTGAGCTAGGGAGATGGGAGTGACTTTAACCCATGCTGTAATGGGGAGGCAGCTCCCCTTGATAACACTTGCAGGAGAACTTGGAGATGGTCCACTCTATGCCAGGGGACTGTGCTTTCCCGGACTTACTATGGCAGCACAGAAAGGCTGGAAAAATACGGGAGTGCTGGCAGGTGTAGCCGATTGTGGGAGGAGCCGGAAATGGGGTTACAGCAGAAGATTCCCACCGGGATTTAAACCCAGGTGTGGCAGCCATGCAGGTTTGAACCACACGGTTTGGGGGCTCCCTTTACCACATGGGTTAGAAAGCAGGAAAGACAATGCAGGAATAGGGATGGGAACAATGAGAGACATTGCAGGGAAGGGAAGGAGTGAAAGGACTGTTGCTGGTGGGTCATAAGAAGGTGTTATATGGGTTTGAGTTGAAAACTGGAGATCCCAGCGACACAGCTGATGGTGGTGGGAACTGCTCTGGAGGGTGGGAGGGAGCTGCCAGCTGAGCACGGATTACTGGGACTTCTATTTCTTTTCCTGAGGTACGGTACCCCTGACTGGGCAAAGGAGGGACGGAAAGACTGTGTGTGTGTGTGTGGGGGGGGGTGTTTAAGGGACTTTGAGATTTTAACTAAGACATTAAGTCATACTCTAAGTCTGTGTAACTTTTGAAAAAATACTTCCTCTCCTTTTCACCAAACTGTGGCATTTAATTCTAATTCCCTGGCAGCAGGGAAAGAATCCACAGTGACAGAGGGACCCCGCAACCCCTGGGTCCATTCTGTAACAAATATAGCAATCTTACAACTGTTTTCAGAATTTTAAATTAGTACATTTTTAAAGGAAAGTTTATTAATATTTATCAAATCAAGTTATAGACATTATACAAAGATAGGCACATTGGGTTGTTTATAAATTGGAAATGAAAATTAAATTCTGCCCTGGCTGGTGTGACTCAGTGGATTGAGCACTGGCCTGTGAACAAAAGGGTTGCTGGTGTGATTCCCAGTCCAGGCACATGCCCAGGTAGTGGGCCAGGTCCCCGGTGCAGGGCACATGAGAGGCAACCACACGTTGATATTTCTCTCCCTTTTTTTCTCCTTCCCTTCCCCTCTCTCTAAAAATAAATAAGTAAAATCTTTAAAAAATGTTAAATTCCTATAATGGGCATCAGTTAACTTATAGTACATCCATGCAATGAAATATTATGCAGTTATTTTAAATGATACTGTAAAGCTATATTTGTTGGCATTAAAGTAACAATGATTTATTATCTATAAAAATTATTAACATATAATAATCTTTTTGATAATTTTAACACGTGTTTAGAAAGTAATTTTGTATATCTGTATATAAAATTTTATTAGATGATACAGTATTTCTCTGTGGTCAGATTAGGGAAAATTTTTGTCCTAATAATGATACATTTATATATTATTTTAAAATATTATAAGAAAGACATATTTTATAACTATAAAATCAATAGGGTTATTTGTGTATTAAAAATAAACAAAAATAGTAGATTTTATAAGACTTCTGGATTAGATGATACAATGAAAATAAAGGTTTGTCTATTTCTGTCATGGCTTTTCTCCATTATTTATACCCCCCTCACAATTCCTCTATAAAATGATCAAAGACGTAGAATGTGGGGAAATTGTCATCGATGCTCTACTCAGGGACAGGTGTCATCCATAGCACAGAAGAGTTGAGGAATCTGCAATATAGAATACAAAGGGGACTGAATTTAAAGGAAGCAGGTCTGACTTGCAGTGTTCGCTCTTCAGAACATCCTGTTCCTAGGAGTGCTTAGAAGAGACCACACAGAAACCTCACCTTTAGTCTGGAGTAATACGAGAACGAAGTTGGAGGACTGACACGGCCTGGTTTCAAGACCTGCTGTGCAGCAGCAGCAATTAAGACAGTGTGGCATTGGCAAAATAATAGACTAGCAGATCAATAGACCAGTATAGAGAGCTCATAGACAGACCCACGTGAATGCATTCTATGGATGTTAGAGAAAGGAGCAAAGGCAACACAATGGAGCAAAGATGGTGCGTTCAACAAGTGGTACTAGAACAAGTGGATGTACAGAGGCAAAAACTGAATCTAGTCACAGATCTTACAGTCTTTACAAAGTTTAACCTCAAATAAGTGTTATTTTAGGAAGTAATGTGATAACCATTCTGTAGTGCCTTTACAGAAGTGCTTAAAAACACATGGAATAAAAATGGTTATGAGTACAAAAGTAAAAACTTAAAATAAATCACATATCTAACTGTAAAATGTAAAACTGCAAAACTCTTAGAAGATAACATAAGAGAAAACCTATACAATCTTGAGTATGATGATGATTTTATATATTAACAACACAGGCACAATCCATAAAATAAAAAATTAATAAGCTAGACTTAATTAAAATTTAAAACTTCTGCTATGGTAAAACAAAATCAAGATAATAAGAATGTCTATTTGCAAAAGACGTATATGACACAGAACTGTTATCCAAAATATACAAAAAACTGTTAAAACTCAACAACAAGTAAATAAAATATCCAATTTAAAAATGGGACAAAGGTCTTAACAGACACCTCTTAAAAGAAGATGTACAGATGGAAATAAGCACCTAGAAAGGTGCTACACTTCATATCTCATTGGGGTATTGCAAAGTCAAACAACAGTGAAATCCCATTTCACCTCTACTAACATGACCAAAACCTGAACACTGACAATGCCAGATGCTGGTGAGGGTGTGGAGCCTGTGGAATGCTCCTTTATCACTTGTGGGAGTGCAAAATGGTACTGCCACTTTGGAGAACAATTGGGCAGATTTTTACAAAACTAAATATACTCTTACCATAGGATCCAGGAGTCACATTTTTTGGTATTCATCCAAAGAAGCTGAGACATGTTCACACAAAACCTACACACAGGTGCTTTATTCTTGTTTTAATTGAACTTATTGGGGTTACATTGGTCAATAAAATTATACAGGTTTCAATTGTACAATTCTACAATACATCATCTGCACATTTTATTGAGTAGAGGCTTTTGGTTCTTAATTGCCAAAACATGAAAGCAACCAAGATGTTTTTCAATAAGCGAATGGATAAATACACTGTGGTACATCTAAATGATGAACTATTATTCAGTACTACAAAAAAGCGAGCTAACAGGCCATGAAAAGACATGGAGAAAACCTAAATGCATATTACTCAGGGAAAGAAGCTAATCTGAAAAGGCTACATACTGTGTAATTCCAACTATATGACATCTGGACAAGGTATGACTACTCATATGTAAACGATAAAAAGACCAGCTATTGCCAGGGGTTGAGGGGAGGGAAGAGTCAGCAGGCTGAGCACAGAGAATTTTTAGGCCAGTGAAAATACCCTGTGTGACACTGTAATGATGGTTACATGTCATTATACAGCGGTCCAAACCCACAGACTGTAAAACACCGAGAGGGAAAGCCAATGTAAACTATGGACTTTGGGTGACTATGATGTGTCGCTGCAGGTTCATCAGTTTTAACAAGTGTACCACTCTGTTATGGCACATAGATAAGGGCAGAAGCAATGCTGCCATATACAGCATTTCCATATACAGCAATTGGTGTATATGGAAATTCTCTGTACTGTCCCCTCAATTTTGCTATGAACCTAAAAGTATACTAAAATAAGGGTTTTAAAAACATTGTCTATGTATGTATATATAGATAGTTTAGATGGATAAGTAGATAAATAGATAGGTAGATAATTTTACATAAAGAACCTTATCCATGATAAATAAATGAGAGTCTATTGTGTCAACAGTATTTATCATTTTCATTGGGAATTAAAAGTATTTGGCTTTCTTTATACAGCTTTGTATTTTTCCTGATTTGTGCAAAGATCAGCTTAAGGTTAGAGAAATAAGACATCTTTAGGTGTATAATTTTGGCAAAATAAATACTGTGTAAGGTAAGTTTGAAGCTATCCGAGCTTGGTAACTTTCTTGAAGATCCAGAAATATCCAATTACAGGCACTATCTTAAAAATAATGTGGTTCGATTGCTTTGCAGATGTCTGAGTTGTTTTTTTCTTTACCAATTCATATTGATTTGTATGTTCCCATAACTCAGAGGAGGCTGATTGGGGGGTAGGCTCCCTCAGCAATAAAGAGGACTTTGGAGTGGGGTGCCATATGCTTTATTTTCAAACAACTCAGCATCCCTTATTAACTAATTGTATCTGATTAGCTCAAAATTTACTGTTGCTATTTTAACTGCCTGAGAAAACTGTTAGAGGGTTTTAGCTAGAGTGTCTATGAATATTCATAGACAGTCAGCCTCTGTATTAGGAACCACACCCATCTCTCTGCAGTGTCTGCGGCAGGAATAAGAGCATCCTCTGGAACTCGCAGGGCAAAGGAGGATTTGACACCAGGCTGCCTGCAGAATGCACAGAAGGTCTGTTTTGCTGTATTGACTTTTATATAAAAGTCTCTCTGACTGTTTTGCATCATGGAAATGTTTTTAAGCTTTTTTCATCTGTTTTGAATGATTTGCTTAATCACAAAATCCTCATAAATTCCAAATGGTCATTTTTTAAAAAATCAGAGATTGATATGTAGCATTTAAAAGATTACAAATGAACATAAAATTCCTGTATTATTTGGGGATGTACAATGAAGCAACATTTTGCATATCTACATGATAATGAACATAGAAGGGTGATTAAATATCTCAATGGGGCTATAACTTTGAATTTGATTTTGATATACAAATATAGGGGCATATGTGAGTTGATACATGTTTAAATACTGGTAACTTGCTTATAATCATGTGACTAGCTGGCTAAACCATTGTGTATGTTTCATTCATATGCATCATCCATGCATGTCTACACTGCGTCACACAAAGTTCCCCAGGAAACTTCCTGATCACGTGGAAAGTAAGGAGCTCTCCACACAAATACACATATGCTGTCAGTGTCTGTGGCCTAGGCTCTCCTGCCTCCTCTAGCTTACACGCTGTCTTTGAACTGCACTCAATAGTGGAGTTGAAATGAATGGATCTTTGAGGGTCTCCCACCTCCTCCACTCCTCCCTCCCCTGCCAGTGAAGCCTCCTCAGTGAACTGTGGACTTACCAAGGTTTTCCTTTTGTTATTTATTTTTATTTTTATTATTAATGTTCGAATACAATTGTTTCCATTTTCTCACTACCACTTCCCCCACCCAACCCACCTCCCAAGCTCAATCCTACACCCCTTTGGCTTTATCCATGTGTCCTTTATACATGTACATTTATGACCCTTCTTTCCCACCTTCTTTCCCTGCCCCCTCCTGTCTGCGTACTGTCAGTTTGTTCTTAATTTCAATATCTCTGGTTATAGTTTGCCAGCTTGTTTGTTTTCATCTGGGGACAAGACCTTATAGTTGAATGTAGAACCTCAAACCTCTAGACCATGTTTTTCCTGAGGTTCCTACCAGGGTCTCTCTCTGTCTCAGCTCTGTAAGCACTTAGCCTTTCTCCTTTTTTTTTTGTTCTCTTTATTTCTATTTTTCTCAAAAAAAGCCTCAGTTCTTCTGTTAACTTGAAGAATTAATTCAGCAAATTTGCATATCCCAAATTTGCTTAACCAAACTTGTCAGTGTATTCACAAAACAAGGTTTTTCTTATTACCATGATACAGCCTTTTAAAGAATTCTTGGGGTTATATAACATAAAACAAGGTTTTTTTTATTGGCTACAAGTGCTTATTTTTAAGCATGAGTGCCTCCAGGCTTCCATTTCGATCGCCTGCTCTGGCTCTTCCTCTGCACCCTTTCCTCCTGTGCTGTTTCAGACTCGCATCGCTCTTGCAGCAACGCTCAACCTCCTGTCTCCACATCCACTTCCTGCTGCGCTGCAGCCCCACACCCAGATCTGCACTCTAGGCCTGTGGATTTGGAAGTCCCTCTAGGGCACCTCAAATTTTACATATGCTGAGTAAATCCTACTACATTCCACAAACAACCTGCTATTTCTTTTTGTACTCCTTAAATGTGTTAATACCACTGTTATCTTCACAAACACCCAACCCAGAAATCTGGGAGGCATTATTAAGTCATACCTTTTCCTTATAAGTAACATTGGATTATTAATGGGAGTCTGCCTTGTCTGAAATCTATGGCTTCCTTTCCAGGCCCATTAGCCCTCCTTGACATCTTCATTATTTTTTTCTTCCTAAGCTCTGGAAACCACCACATTAATCGACTTGCACTTGGTCTGCTCCTATTTCAATCTATCTTCTTCCAAGTGCCAGAGAAATCTTTCTTAACTACAAATCTGACTTTTACCCCCCTCCTCCACCTCAAAGGTCAAGCTCAAGGGCATGAAATATGGGGGCCCCCTTATTGGCAGTTTTGCTCCCCACAGTTTCAGTTACTCAAGGTCAATTGTGGTCTAAACATATTAAATAAAAATTTGTACAAATAAACAATTCACAAGTTTTGTGTGCCCTTCTGAGTAGTGTGATGAAATCTCAAGCATGCTTGCTCTGTCCCACCTGTGATGCAAATCATCCCTTTGTCCACGCTGTGGATGCTACCGCCCACCTGTTGATCACTGAGCAGCCACTTCGGCTATCAGATCAACTGTCATAATATCACAGTGCTTGTGTTCACTGATCCTTATTTTACATAGTAATAGCTCTAAAGTGCAAGAGTAGCGATGCAATTCGAATATGCCAAAGAGCAGCTAGCTATAAAGTGCTTCCTTTAAGTGGACAAGTATGTATGTACAGGAATAAACACAGTATATATAAGGGTCAGTGCTCTCTGTGATTTCAAGCATCCATTTTGCGTCTTGGAACATACTCCCTGTGGATACGGTGGAATCTACTGAATTAAAGTGTAACATCCTTCACAGTCTGGCCCCAGGTGACTACCAGCCTTATTTGCTTCCATTCCCTCAAACTCCCAATGGGAAGTCTAGCCCCTTCCTATGTTTCTCAGAGACCTGTCAGGTTGGATGTTTTGTGTCTCTGTACCTGTGTAAGTGCTGTTCCTTTTGCCTTGAAAGACCTTCTTTAGTGTTGTTTTTCTAACTGGTAAATGCTTACCACTCCTTCAAGACGCAAACAAAAAGAATCTTTCTCTGACAAGCCTTCCTTGACCCCTTTTCTTTTCTCTCCTCCTTAACATGAATTCCCTCTCCACCCCTCTCTTCCCATAGCACTTTCTTTACCCCTTCATCAAAGCATTCATTGTCTGCTACTTTCTCCCATTGCCCCAGTCAAGATGATAAACTTAAGCAGATGCATAATTATTTCAATAATATTGACACTGAGTACCTGAAGTCTCTTCTGGAAACATATAAATTACAAAATTTTTAAGATCAATTTTAATACTTCATAGTTATACTTTGGGTTTCTTTAAGTATTAAAGTATATCATACCTACCTGAAGTAAGATATTAAAATAACGCATTATTTGGGTACTTTATTGCATATTATTTCAACACCTGCCACTAGGTGCTGAGAATATAAGAGAAAAATCCAGACAAAGTTCTTGTCCTCACAGAGTTTATTTTGTAGTGCAAGAGAATAACAAATGACAATAAATAGTAAGAAAGTATGGAGTTCACCAGAGGGTGAAACAAAGAAATGTGGGGAAAAATATAGCCATATTAAAGACAGAGTTTACATGGAGACCATTATTGCATATGGAATAATCTGAAAAGGCCTCTAAAAGGTAATAATAGCAGAAATATTTGGTGGGGAGAAAGAGAGAGAGAGAGAGATCATCCTATACCCCAGATCCCAGTGCAAAGGTGCATGGGAGGGTTGGATGTCTGTAGGGAGCATACAGTGTAAGCTGTGTGTAAGCTGGAGAAGAGGGAAATGGTGGTGGTAGGACCAGATGACCGTAAAACTTCTGGGGTTTACTTTGAGTGAGGTGGGACAATTGAAGCTTTTTTAAAGCAGATGAGTGACAGAACTGACTTGCTCTTTTGAAAGCATTCCTCAGGTTGTTGTGTGAGCAATAGACTATAGCATGAGGACAAGGGCATAAGCAGGGAGCATGGTTAACAGTTTCTTACAATAATCCAAGGGAAAGATGACAGCAACTTCAGCTCAAGTTGGCGCAAAAGAAGTAATAAGAAGGGCCTGGACTATGAATTTATTTTGAAGGTAGCTCTGTAGAATTTGCTGATATAAAAATTATTGGGTGGAAAGAAAAAGAGGAAATAAAGGTAACTCCATGGTGTTTTGTCCAAATTTCATGAAGAATGATATTATCTTTTACTAAGATGGGAGGAGTGATGATTTTGGAAGGAGGGAATTGGGTAGTAAGGCTATGAAGAGATTTGCTTTTACATATGTTAATGATCTATAACTAACACTTTCTCTCAAAAAGGCATTTGCTGCTTTTTTCCCTTGCCAAGATCACAAGAGACTGCCCGTGCAGTGGGTTGTACACCCAGATGGTTAGGTTTGCAATGTGACGTGGGCTGCTTGCCTCAGAGCCTAGCAGGTTTGAAGATGGAAGTTCAGTGTCCCAATGTCGTAGATAGCTGTCTATATTTCACAAAGATAAGAGCAAGATCCCCATGAGATCATTAAGCCTCAGGGCAATTTGGCTTGGATAGAACTGTGTCCCAAGAAAGCCTGGATTAGCACACAGACTGCCTCCTCATTTCCTGGGCTTCTTCAACACATGGAAGTACCACGTCTAGCTCAGAGACTTTCTGTGCTTGCTTATAATTTTGTCTCAAAAATAAGAACTCACTAATGTTTTATTTTCCTAAAGTGATAGGCTACTCTGGAACTTGAGGTTCACAGGTGCACCTTTCAGAACGGATGTGCATTCACTGTTTAGTTAGATGCTGTTTTGTGCAAAACCTCTATGAAGCAGGTTGGACTTCAATTGTTATTGAAGCCAAAATTGTTATTATTATCAGCTAAGAAATCCAAAGTCAAAAAAAGGAAAAAGAAATTAAATTGTAGGAGCAGTAAGTAACAGTACAAGTTTGCAAAGGTAATTGCATCAGGGCTAGGATGAAGAACAACCTGTCTGTTCTTGGAGTGCAGTATTCTTTACACCAGAGCACACAAATACAATCACTGGATGTTTAACAGCATTTTTAAATCTCTTAGGTAGGTTTTTTTGGAACCAGCAGAAACCTCTGCAGTGTAGTTTATGTATGCGTGTTGTTGGGCAGTAATTCAGAGGAGACTATTGGCAAGTTGAGGAGGGACTTGCTTGCATTGAGTGATCATAAAATATCTTATATAAGCTATTGGAGACTATCCAGTTCTTTCTTGATGCAGAGAAACTTGCCCTCTAACTCTTGGAAACAGGAATTTTGGACTCAACCAATGAAAGTAAAGGGAATAGCATTACCTCATCGAAAGTGTGTTTCATTGGCTGTTCACTTTTCAAGTAACTTTGAGATAGTTTCTAATACTTTAACCCTTGTGTTTATAAATTCTACATAGTACAGCATTCGAGTTAACTCTTGACCCTAAGGACACACATTCTGTGTGTTATAACATGGCTAGATTAAAGAATCAAATGCCACTTATTTCCATTCAAAACACAAAACAATACCAATGGTCAATTTGATTTTTAAAAACTAATTTTCTTTCTGCTGAGTCACAATGTCTCTCTTTGCATGCTAGAAAAGTATCAATCCTTGAAGAAAAATAGCAGAATCATAAACTGATGTGTGCTATGCATACCTTACCCTGCGGCTTCTGAAATATCCAATGTTTTCTGTGGACCATGCCTCCTCACCCTTTTGTCTGTGGTGAGTGGGGGGTTAGTGTTGGGTGTAGGTGCTGGAGACGGGACTTGAAATCTCTGCATGTGGGAAAAAAAACTGGTGAATACGACTCAGAGATAGGAGCGTCTTTAACGGAATCCAGGGATACAAAGCCCATATGGTGTATCAACAGCAGATACTTGCCCTTGTTACAAGAACACTTTCCCCATCTTCCTAACCCCACTGATCCTTTAGGCAAAAGTAAAATCCCACTGTGTCTATTTAAAACAACTCTAATGAATCTTACCTCACCTTTTGACCTCTGTGTGTCGTGTTTCATGACAGGACTGTACTAGTATTGTGACCTAGTCTATGCTACCTGATAATTTCTGTCTTATATTGTCAATTAGGTTTCAGTGCTATAATGTTACCATGTAGGAGTTGCAGTTTTTTGCATCTTTCTTAGAAACCAGCACAATAACAATCTGAAGACTGGTTAATATGGTGATGATTGAGTTAGAACTTTGGGAACAGAAACTGAAAGTGAGCATAGTTTTTAATAGCTAACCAGACGAGAAAAGTCCACTTCGAAAAGACCTGTGTTTTTTTTTTAACCCTCAATAGAGGATATGTTTATTGATTGTAGAGAGAGAGAGGAAGGGAGACAGAGAGAGGGAGGAGAGAGAAACAGTGATTGGCTGCCTCCCGGAAGCACCCAGACTGGGGAATGAACCTGCAGTCTATGTATGTCCCCTGATGGGGTATCAAACCCACAACCTTTAGGAGTATGGGATGATGTTCCAACCAACACCTGGTCAGGGCCTCTTTTCTTTCTCTTTCTTTCTTTTTTTTCTCTTTCTCAGTTCACAGACCTAGTTCTTCAGAGCTTTAAGGTCCCTAAAGGTGCAAATGAGCTTGGAAAAGACCTAGATTTGATATCTGACTCTGTTACTTTCTGTGTTGTAATTTTGGATAGCCATTTAAGTTCTATGACTTTCAGTTTCCTGGTCAGTAAAACTGGGATAAATGGAGACCAGTTCACAAAACAGCCACAGGGATTCCCGGAAGGCACGTGGATCCACCCACCTTGCCATCTTTTTTAACCATCTTCCCTTCACTCTGGGTAAGATCCTACCATTCATTCTAGATGGTAGGAAAGGAAATTTTGTAATTAGCAGTAATTTTCTGGTGTTGCCTCTTCCTTTATTCATTCCTCCTCAGCTAGGAGAGGCTAAAACTCTTCCCTGGTGCCTGAAGTTCCTTCTAAGTCTCTGGCCAGTCTCCGTCAAGACAGAAGGAAGAACACTGACGGCATCCAACTTCTGAATTAGTGGGTCTTGAATTCCATTGGTTGTCACTGATCTTCCTCACCTCTGGTGAACCTTGAGCATTGAATGTCACAGGCTGCAGCCTGCAGCTTTACCTCTGGAGTGCCCCTCCTTGTTCCCAGTGGCTGGGCATTGTCTCCTTGCTCAGCCCCTCAGGTCCAGGGTGAGATAAGGGTCTTCACCTCAACTGAGGGGCCCTTCACTGGGACCTACACCTTGTTGCTGGCACCTGTGTTCCTCAGGAAGGAGCTGTGCTGTCCTTTCAGGCTAAAGGGACTCACGTTATGAACCACCGGTTTGACCTGAGTCTCTGTTGTCACTGCTCACGTGACCTGTTTGCCTTGCTCTCTTTGAATTATCCTTGAATGGTACCTTCCATCTTTTATAGGAGAAGATATTCAAATGGAAGGTGAAGAAAATGTGTACGGAATAATTTGGATATGTCCTGACGTTTTAAATTCACCTGAAAGCTAACAAGCAGTGGTTTCTCCTAAGTGGAATTATTTACATTAACAACATCAGGTAAACAAAATAATAGGGTAGAAAACAGGAGAAGTCTTTAAAGTATAAAGTAACATACTGTGCTTATCTAGTAAGAGATTGAGCATCAAACATTTAATGCAGGGCCCTGCCTTCTCTCAACAAATGCTCTAGTCTTAGTAGGTGGCTGATTTGTTATAGCCCTAATGATTTAATGGAAATGATCAAAATCTTCCCAAGTATTTCTTGCCTTTATTTAAAAAATCAATACCCAGCTTTCCATCAAATTACATAGAGAATGAAGCCAATATGTAGAGTACAGAGTCTGCCAGAGTGTCTGTTTAAAGTGACCTAATGCAAGGACAGGTGCCCAGAGGCCTTCGTGACTCCACAGCGCTGCAGCCAGACTGTGTTCCTGGAGCCAGAGCTGCTGAGACCCAGGGCTCCCCACCGCAGTCGCTCCCCTCCAGCCAGACCTGGAATCAAGTCGTCTTCTGCAGCCTGACCTTCAGTGGTCCAGAGTCTCTTTCCCTGCCAGGTTGACTTCTGGATCTTTTGTGAGCACATTCCAAAGCCAGACTGGGGCCAAGCTATGGGGCCCCAGTCTGACTTCTGTGTTAGAGTTCTGCCCACCAAATCATTAGCTGCCTTCTAAAGTTTCTTTCCTTGTAGTCTATCTGGTCTCCATGATTAAGATTCTATTTTCCAGGTAACTTATGTATTCCTTCATTTTCACAACAAATATTTATGGGACAATTACAGTGTGCCAGGAAGGTATGGATTAGAACACGGACAAGTGAGATTCCCTACCCTCACTGAATTTGCATTTTGCAAGACATTACTACAACATGTAATGAAAATCTCCCTGTCTCCTCTGAGGGCTTGATCTTGAATTCTGCTCAATGCAGAAATTTCCTAGATTCCTAATGACAGTGTTCCTGATGCCACAATCCTGCCCCTCTCCACTCCGATTTCCCCATGCTGCCTCCTTCCCATGGGTTCTATTTCTCAGCCCTGATCACTTAACACCTCATAACTGAGGCCTGTTTCACTTTTCCCTAACTTTGGAGCTGCCTGGTTATCTCCTCAGCAGGTCTCTGTAGAAGATCAGTTACTTCCAGCAAAGCTCTGGCATTTTGCCCCTGGCTTCCCCCTCGACCTGTGCTCTCTCCCAGCTTCAGATGCCAAGGTCCCTGGATTCCATGCACATCATCAGCCCACTAGGATGCAGAGATGGCTGCAAATATATCCTCATGCAACCTTTGAATTGGTACTGACTTTCTCTTCAGCTAAACTCTACCAGTGCCCTCTAAGATACAATGCAGTGCTTCTGTAAGGAAGCTGCAATCTTTAACAGACAGCCTGCTTCATTTTAAAGCCACTGCCATACTAGATACTTCATTAATGAGGTAGGCATGCACTCTCTTCTTATGTGCAAAATGAAGATACTGAGTGTTGATTTGAAGTTCAAAAAGAGACCGTGCATGGAAAAGTACTTTTGACTGCAATGCACCATCCCCATGTGAAACAGTTTCACAACTGCCTGGTAAGGGCTGCCCTGGGGAGATAAAAGAAACGTAACCATCAAGACTGACTTGCCTAAGAGAGTACAATTTGTTTTTCTTTGGGTATCAGTTTTCTCTCTTATTAAATGGAAGGGCTGGGCTGGATGACTTTCCAGGGTTGATATTGATTCTCTAATACTATTCTATCTTATTGATGCCTAAATATTTCAGTAAAATCAATTAATAAACAAATCCAATATTCACAAACATTTATCATACAAAGAGCTGGTACAAGAGTATATATTGAGCGCTCGGGACACACAATGATTTCCCGTCTGAGCATGGTTACGGAAGGATTCTCAGATTTAGGACGGAAGTAGCGCAGGTGGAAAGGGACAATTGTCAGCATGCAGGTAAGTGTCAAATAAGAATAAAGTACTACAACTGAAGAACCAGAACAAACTTTTACTGAGAACCAATGCTTTTACCTCATTAAATCCTCATAATAACTGTGTGAGCTTTATATTGGCATTCCTATTTTGCAAATGAGAGATATGAGACTGAAATAGCATCCATAATTTATCAAGTGAAAACAGCTAGTCACTAGAAAGCAATTTTATAACAACATATAGGTTTTGCTACTAAATTAAAGAATTAGGTATTTCAGAAACCAAAAATTTTGTTTATTTTTGCTTTTGTTTTATTTACACATAATGTACTACAGACAGGGGAAAACTTTTGAGAATCAAAAGTTTGTTAACAATTTGTTAACAAGAAATTGTTAACAATTTCTTGGGGACAACAGACATAAAGCAAAACTGACCTGGGTAAATGAGGATGTATGATTGCCCTACCTACCACACTTTATTCAAACTATATCACTGGGGTTGGGGGGGGGGAAGATACTGCAATAATTCAGAGCAAGATTGAAGGCAAGTGCCCATGTTGGTAACTTGGTGGAAGAGCCATGTCTCTCTGGCCGTCTCCAGCTGTGTTCTCAGACCTCTAGTAATAAAGTCTAATATTCTGAAGCTGCAGCCTTGATAGCTGGCAATGCATCTTCCTTCTTAAACCCAGCAGTTATTTGGTTGAAGTTTTCAATGAGTTAATAAAGTGGTAATGACCTTGGGGCCACTGGTGGGTCTCCAAATGAACCCGTGACCTTACACAGTCACCATTTTACCTCACTTCTGCTTGCTGCCTTGTACTTGCTACATCAAACACAGGGGTGATTAGGAACCATCAGTGGGCCCAGGTTTACATTTTCACCTCTCCTGGGTATGTGGCATTTGGCAAATTACTTAACTTGCCTTGGCCTGAGTTGTCTCATCAGTAAAATGGGGATAATCATGCTGCCTATCTGATAGAACGTTGCTTCCAAGTGTATTAGAGGATAGGTTTAGTATTTGTAGTAGATAATTATGATTCTCATTTCTTCCTGCCAAGCAGAGAATGGGATAAACAGTTCAGTTTATATAATTCACTGACACTTGACAAAGAGAATCATTAGCAGTGTAGTGGATTGCAAGTTTTAAGTCTTGGATTAAGACTTTTCCAAAGAATGTTTTCAGCCAAGTTGTCTTGCCTCCCTGAGTCTCAGTTTCTTACCTGCGTATGTTGAAGCTAATGCTTCCCCTCACAGAGTGATGGCCACCTCACAGGGGCATTATGAACCTTGGAATAAAGTATTCCATATTGTGAAAGGAGCTTCGTAAAAGTAAATGATGACAAGTTGTAATTCTAATGTTTTACAAATCATTCAATAGTTTACTCTTAATAAAATGTGTATGGCACTTGGCAACTTTCATACTTTTAAGTGTAACAACAGTTTAGCTTAACAGGTGAAATATCCTTGCCAGGGTTGGATTAAGAAGATTAAGGAAGAAATGAACAAATTTTGGTGAAGCAAATGGTGTCCAGAGGTTGCTTATGAAGCAGAGTCAACAGGGGGTAATAGGGTACAATCTGCTCACTGTACCCAAGCCTTTGAAGGATTGAACCCTCTCGTAAACAGGTAGTTCATGGTCCAAAATGGGAATATATTATATATTAAGAAAGGTTGGAATGAAAACCTTATCTGATACAGCTACCTCTGCAGGAAGGCGCTTCTGTGGTGCATTGCAGAGGAATCTGTGTAGCACAGCTGCATCAGTTACAGAAGTCGGCTTTAACCCCTGCTAGCTCCCTGGTCAAGCGCCAAAGAAACCAAGAGGACCAGCCTCAGCAGTAGGCCAGGAGGGACCCTGAGGCCATTTTCCAGAGAAAGGTGATACATCAGCCGTGAGAGAAAGGTCTCTATACTGCTTTAAGGTGTTATAAAAATCAGATTAAATGCACAAGTCCCCAAATGAAAATCCTGTTAACACAAATGATCAAAAAATGTCACTTTGTGTAAACTCAGTATTTTTAAAGGACATGCTGAGATTAATATTCACTGCTATTGAAAGAGAGGTGAGTTTTTCAATCAGCATTCCAAGGCTTGTATGGATTCTGAGTGCGTGATGCTCTAATGCCATTGTTTTGCTCATTATTCCCAGGGCAGCGGGGTAGGGGGTGGGGAGGGGTCCCCTTTTCCAGTTGGAGAAACAGATTAAGTTACTGCCTGAAGATCACAGACCAGCCATTTCCAGGCTTCTTGGTTGCTATTAAATGCCACCATCATTCAAGTATGTCAAGCAGAGAAATTTTATAAAATGCACTTAAAACTTAAGTGGTTGAAAGAGCTCATGGTTGCCTAGCAACAGAGCTTCCAGAGGTAAGTAATGGGAGGCACTGAAGATATCTCTAGAGAAAGGAGGAAACCTTGCTTCTCTTGTGGCTTTTGCGCTATATTATGTGGGGAAAGCATTTCAGTGGTGCAGGGTCTCAACAATAAAATGACACACTTGAACTAGATGATCATCAGGGTTCCTTTCGCCATTTTATCTGTGATTGGAGTAGGCATCAAGTTATTACAGCCTTTGCCTCTGAGACATGACCCTTGGGATTAGATCCTGAATTTATTATTAATTCCAGTAGCTTTGGCCTTTCCCCAATCAAATCCCTTACTTACTGACCATGTAAGATACCACAAAGAGTTAGCATATTGTTCTTTTGCATGACTTACTAAAGAATAACTATTTCTTGAGCAAGCATTGTACATAAGGCACTGTCTTTTTGCTAAGTGGTGAACATTAGAATCATGAACTCCATCTGCCAGGAGCTCGTAGACCTGCAGAGGGCGGGACAATGTGCACAAATATCTCTAAAACACAGAGAGGTTCCTGAAACTTGGAGTGGCCTTAGCGGTCACCTAGGAAAGGGTCTTCTTATTGGCATTTAGAGATCTGAATGGCTTTTCTTTTATGACAAGGTTGATAAGAGTGGTGAGTCCTGGAAGGTCTTGTGCATCTGCTAACGAAAGAGGAAATCTAGGTTCGAGTTAGGTCACATGGGTAACAAGTGGCAAGGGCCTATTCAAACTCATGCTTTCTGATTGTATACTCAGTGTCTTTGAGCAAAGTAGGCCATTGATAAAAGCTGAAAATCGATAGGTGTACCTGAGATAGAAAAACATAGGATGGTCTTTGAAAGGAGGGGGAAATTGCATCAGAAAGGAATTGGGGGAAAAGTCATGGAAGAGGTGGTATTTGAATCAGACCTCGTACGACACACTGACTTAGGTCTCTGAAGATAGTAGGAAAGAAATTCTTGGCAGAAGGAATATTACAAGCAAAAGAAACAAAAAATATGGATAGTAAGGCCCTACAGTTCAGAGGCCTTGATTTTTATTCAGTAGGCAACTGAGAGAAATTAACATTTTTAAACAAAAGAATGGTATTCTATTTATGGTCCTGAAGGATTATAACAGGTATAAAATGCCTTTGGGAAGGTCAGTTGGAGGCTGCTGTGACTGTCTAGGAAAAGTCACAAAGGTGTCACATAGAATGAGCATTAATAGGCAGAGGAAGAGAATGAGTTCAAATGGCCTGAGAAGCAGAAAGAATGGCATTGTGGGATCAAGTGAGGATGTGCTTACATGGTCACATTGTCTCCAGTCTGGTGACAGGAAGGTATCGACCTCAGGAAAACATCCCCAAGGGAAAACATTCCTTTACTGAAAGTAGACAAATGGGCAAAGGGATGATCATGTATTACTTATAAATCTGTGTTCCCCACATAAAGTAGCAGATCCACACTTTAATGCTTCAATAATATTTAGTTACAAAATAATATACATTCAGGAAAAAGCACAGATAGTAAATGTGAAAATGTCTTTTCCCAGAACAATTGCCATGGAACGTGACCTGGATTTCTGAAGAAAACCACATGTCCTGTCTCAGGCTCCTCCTTCCTTCCCTGCACGGAACCACCCTTCCCACTCGGTCTTGCTTTGTTTAGCCCTTTATAGAGCACAGTCTCACAGTGTATACTCCTCTGAGTTTGTCTTCTTTTACTCAAAACTATGCCTGCAAATTCATCTGTAAGGTGAATTTTTCATGTGGCAGTGTCTTCATAACTTTTCCTATCATACCTCTTGATATTTTCATGTAGCAGTACATCATACCTTTTCATTCCTTTGTAGCATTTTGTTTGAATATACTACACTTTATTTATGCATTCTATTGTTCAGTGATACTGCTTTGACATCCCTGTACCTGTCTTTAGATGCATGTATGCATGTATTTCTGTTGAGTACACACGTGGGAATGTAATTGCTGGGTCTTGAAATGCACACACACATGCCCTGCCCCCGTGCACATGTTCAGCTGATCACCAAAGAGTTTCCCAAGGGGATTGTACCATGTGACACTGTCATCAGCAAAGTGCTTGGGAGTTCTGGCTGCTCTACTTCTTTGTCAACATTTTATTTTATCAGCCTTTCCGTAGAGTAATTCTGGAGACTAGTAAGTACCATTTCACTGTAGTTTCAATTTGTAGTTCTCTCATGGCTAATGACTACCTGTGTATGGACATTTGACCATTCGCTATCCTCATTTGTGGATGCCTGCTTAGCATCCTTGCCTGATCCTGTTGAGTTACCTCTCATATACTTACCGCTAAGTAGGAGTGCTTTATATGTTTGTGATGCAAGTACTCTTAAATTTCATGTTTTGCGAGTATCTTCTCCCATACCATGGCTTGTGTTTTAACACATCTAGAGGTATATTTTCTTAAGCAGAAATTGCTGATTTTATTCCATTCACCTATTTTTTCCCTTATCATTAATGGTTTTGTTCATGTGTCATGCCTAAGACATCTTTTTCTACCTCAATATTATAAAGAGATTCACATACATTACATTGTCTATTATTTCAAAATTAGGTCTAACAATCCCATTGCAACTGATTTTTGTATGTGAAGTAAGTAGGAGCCAATATTTACCTTTTATTAGGGTACTGCAGTGCCCAGCAGCATTCAGTGAGAGACGACCGTTTCCTCTGACCCAGGTCCGTGTGCCTGCGAGTCTGCCTCCCAGCCCTTGCTTCCTCCCGCTGCTCTCTTTCCCTGTCCATCTCTGTGTGCAGGACGCCCTTGCTGCTGCAGCCTCATGAAGAGTCTGGACATCTGCTAGCACCATCTTTGTTACTGTTACTTTTTAAAATTCCTCACCTCTGGAAGTGTAAGTTAGCCAACTTTGGTTTTCTTCAAGTTTAGCTGAGCCATTTCCAGTCCTTTCTATTTCCAGATGCAAAATAATACTTAACATCAGCTTGCTATTTTCCATATACACCTATATCCCCCCCACACACACAAATTTAAAGATTTTGGATTGTATCAAATCTGTAGATCAGTTTAGAAATAATTTACAACTTTAAAATATTGAACCTTCAAAACTATGAATGCTTCTCTCTCCATTTATTAGATCTTCTATAATTCCTCTCAAAAATGTTTTATGGTCTTCCATGCAGAGGATTTTGAACATATTTTATTAGACTTCTTCCTAAGTATACAATTTAATTTTTTTTATTTTTAAGTTGTTGTTGGCATTCAATATGATATGTTTCAGTTGTACAGTATGGTGGTTAGACATTCAGATAACTTAAGAAGTGATCCTCCGGAAAAGTATAGTCCCCACCTGGCCCCACACATAGTTGTCAAATTACTACTGACTTATTCCCCGTGCTGCACTTTACATCCCTGTGACTGTTTTACAACGACCAATCATTCTTCCTAAACCCTTCGGTTTTTCACCTGGCCTCCCAATCCCCGCCCCTCTGGCCACCATCAGCCTTCTCTAGGTCTATGGGCCCCTTTCTGATTGTTTATACTGTCTTTTAGATTCCACATACAAATGAAAGAATATGGTATTTTTTCCCTGACTTATTTTACTTAGTATAAGGCCCTCTAAGTCCATCCATGTAGTCACAAATGACAAGATTTCACTCCTTTTTATGGTTGAGTCATAATCCATTGGATAGATGTGCCATATCTTTTTTATCCAATCATCTTTTGTTGAACCTTAAATATACAATTTTCGATAGTATTTCACATGATGCGATTTTTAAAAATTTATTTTCCAAGTGTTTTTGATAGTATAATAAAATATGATGTATCTTTGCATATATCTTGAGGCCTTGTTAAATTTAATTAGTAATTAAAACAAACTTCAAGCTTTGCCATTTATTCAATAATAAAAATTCACATCATCAATAAATAACATTGCTTCCTTTCCACCTTTCACTTTCTCGCTGTACTAGCCAGGACATCCAGTACAATGCTGAGGAGAAGTGGTTCCGAGTGCATCTCTGTCGACTTCTGATTTCAGAGGTAAAGCTTCGCAGTTTCCATGATTAAGGATAAATTTAGCTGTAAGGTTCTGTAGATACTTTAAATCAGGTTACATAAACATCTTTCTATCACTTACTTTGCTTTGAATTTTGGTCACAAATGGATGTTAATTTTTATGAAGTGATTTTCTATACATATTAAGAGGATTGCATAATTTTCCTTTTTTAGGCTATTAATATAATGATTTATATTAATAAAATTTTAATGTTAAACAAACATTTTATTCCTGGAATAAACCTAACTTCATTGTGATGCATTATCCTTTTTATGTAGAAACCAATTTTATTTGCATCTATTTTGCTTTTGATGTTTGCAATGCCATTTTCAATTGACCTGTAATACTCCTTATTATGATGTCCTCCTCAGGGTTTGGCAACAGGGTTATTCTCATGTCATAAAATACACTGGAGGAAAGTTTTCATTTTGCTATTCACTGGAAGAATCTGTATAGATTTGAAACAGTTTATAACTTAAACATTTGGTAAATTCACCCGTGAAACATCTGGATCTGGGGTTTCCTTTGTGGAAGTTTTGTTTTTTTAAACTATAGTTTTAATATTTTAAGGTATATAAGATTATTCAGATTTTCTATTTCTTCTTGTGTTAAATTATATCTCTTTGATCTTCAGTTCTTCCCCTTTAATATTTCCGGTTCCTGGCATGTTGTTGTTGCTCCTACAATATTTGTTGAATGAGTAAGTGACTTGGAGGTAGACTGGGTGCATGAATACATTAGAAACTATTGTCTAGCAACCCAGACCCTGTGTCCGTGTACATACGTAAGTTCAGATGTGTGTGATTCTCATTTTTAATGAACCAAGGCTGTCAGAGGCTCTGCTGTGGGGCATGAGGAGACCCCCGTAGCTGCGCCACGTGGGGGAGAGTAAGTTGGCATAGCTGGGCCAGAGCTACGAGACCCAGATGTGGTACTCATCTCTGAGAGCATAACCCCTGGATGAGTTTAAAGGCAACATTATTTCTTAATCTGGGCTGTCGTTATACACAAGGGAGTTTGATTTTATGGATGCTGCAAAATAAAGAGACTTTCTAAACAGTGGAGACACACCTAGTCCAGTGAGATCAACATAATGATTGCAGGTGGAGCATCTGGTTTAGAAGGAAACAGTGCAGCGTGGCTCTGTTGATTGGAGTGCTGTCGAAAGGACCGAAGGTTTTCAGGTTCCATTACTAGTCAGGGCACGTACCCAGGTTACGGGTTTGATTCCCTGTCAGGGTGTGTGTGAAATGGGAACAGATCAATGTTTCTCTTTCAAATCAACGTTTCTCTTTTTCCCCCTTCCTCTCTCTCTAAAAGCAATGAAAAAGAAGTGGCCTCAGATAAGGATTAAAAAAAAAAAAGGAAAAGAAAAGAGAAGAAACCAATAAATAAAGTCGAAAGGACAGGTCCAGTCACCAAAGTAAATGCCGAAGAGGCCTAAGTCCTGTCTAGGTCTGTTGGCTTTAGCTACAATTTCCAAAGTTATCAGGAGCTGGAGTGGCCACCGGGAAAGACAGAAGCCCAGCCTGTGGTCTAGAAACTGCTGATTGACGTTCGTGCAAAACTGCAGCTCCATTGACAGCTAAGCGTGAATAGCTACAGGAGAACGGACTCTGGGCTTGGCGAAGTAAGACAGTTCTGGACGCACTCTAAGGTGGCCACCAGTTTCCTCATAGACAGCTTTGGTTGTCATTGGAAGTGGCGCAGAGCTGAGCTGTCACATGACGATGGGCCAAGAGCTACAGCGAAGCCAGTCGCAGGCTCAAATGATGATAATGTTAAGTCTTCCCACCTTACATTTTCAAGGGAGCCTAATTCTAAGTAGATTACCTATGTGTTTTAAAGACAAAATTAGGAACCGTGTTGCCTTATCCCTTTGGGAACTTCTCTTCTTCTCAGTGGGATGTGAAATTAAGACAAGTAAGCCCCTACGATGTTGTGTGTAGGCGTGGAATCAGAAGCGCTTCCCCGGTGGGACCGTAATGAGTGCAGGAAGTGCCAGTAAATGAATTGCAGTGGGCAAGCGCAGGAGGAAATGCGAGCAAATTAATGGTCTCAAAGACGAAGCTTACAATAAACATCTTACACCCAGGGTATTCTGGTAAAAAAAGAATGCAAACTGTGGTAAGAGTTCAGACAAGGAACTAATTAGCAAACCTGCCCTCTTCTTTTCTTTTACAGCTGCAAGGAGATGTTGTTTTTAAAGTCCTGAGATAATGAGTAAGGAGCTGTTTCATGCAAGGGCATTGTTAAAATGTTTTGATTTGTTTGTGCTCTAGGATATAAAAGCAACCTAGAGCTTTCACATCCTAGGAGCTGTTTCTTCTTGCTCTTCGGTTATTCATTGTTGCCTTCTCTTTCCCTTGCTCTTTACTGGGTGTTTGAGTATTCATAAATATCTTTAATCGAATATCATTGAAGAGAAGAAAGCAAGGAATCAGAGTTAAGAGAACTATTTTTGCAAGTTCTGTCCTAATGGCCTTATGTATATTAATTCACTTAATCTTTGTAACAACCTTATGCGGTGGATACTGTTATTATATTTTACATTTGATGAGAGTGAGGCACACACAGAGAGCTTACAGAACCTGGCCAGGTTCAGATGTGTGGGTGTGTAGTTAAGATTCAAGTACCAGCTTTCTGAGCTCAAACTATACCAGGAGGGACCCAAGAAAACCCAGAATTATCTTCTGGAGTGCAGGCCCCTTGTAGTACGGGTTTCCCCAGTAAGTGAGTGTTCTGGGAACCCATCTGTGTCAGCGTACCAGCTGTTGTTGTTGTGAGAGTCTGCGTTCAGCTTTGGTGAATTTTTTTGGCAGACTCTTTCAACACATTTGCCCTTTTCATGACGGATGATTTATGAGCACACCTGCCCAAGCCACGCTGAGTGTTCAGTGGTTTTTGACCCAAAATGCCATGGCCCCTATGGCTCACCCTCCCTATTCACCGGATCTCACCCAAGGCGACTTTTTTGTTTGTTTGTTTCCCTGCACGAAAAAGTCCTCAAAAGGAAACATTTGGCCGATGTGCAGGAAGTGAAACAAAAACCAGAAGTACTAAAAAGCATCAAAGTCAACAAGTTCAAATGCTGTTTTGAGCAGTGGAAAAAAGTCTTGGTAGGTGTACTGCATCAAATGGAGAGTACTTCAAAGGTGACTCAAGTTTAAACATGTAAGAATAAATACACAATTTTTTATAAAGAAATTCTGGCTTTTGGAGGGTCTCCCTCATACTCTTAACCACCAAACTATGTTGCCTCTTGATAATGTGAGTGCTATAGGCAATAAAAAGACAAAATCCTAATTCATTCCATAAACCTAATTTTAGAATCATCCATAAATTAGATACTGTTGTGCTCTAGATGTGGTAAGTGTGAGTTAGACATGCCATTGGTAGGGGACAGAGATACAGGCCCCAAATCGCAGCTGAGGGGACAGGTACCAAAGTTCGGATTTTGTGTCTGAGATTATGTAAAGGAAAAACCAGTGCTGATTTTTCTAGCACCAACGTAGACTTTAGCTGTGGGCCAGTGGGTTTCAGTCACAGTGTTTTACAAGAATTTGTTCCTGCAACTTTTTCGTACCTGCTGAATAATCCCTTTATCACTATTCCATGACTTGTTTTTCTTTCTGCTCTTGATCTAAATAGATGTCCACAGTCTATCTATTTCTGTAGCTGGAGGCAGGTGAGAAACTACCTCCCACACCTTCCAAGGTGCTTCTGTTTTGCAGCACCTCAGTTTGGCTTAACTCCACCGTTCTAGGTTCTGGGAACTATGAGGCTGGAGTTTCTGGGACTGGTGTTGCTAACTGAAGTTACTGCAGTGTACGCTAGACTGGCCTCTATGCTGTGTTTATGCAAATTCATGCAGCCAATCAAGACAGCTGAAGGAAATGAATGTGGACACCATTACGGCACCGGCCACTGTGCAGAAATGTTGGGACACAGTGACACATCTCCAGCTTCCCTCCCAGTGAATCGTTATTCCGCCACGTAACACCGGGTGGCTGAGGGCTGCTGGCTCATTAGGTCGCATTGACATTCCAGTGGTGATGAGACTTCTACAGATTACACACGAGAGATTCTGTGGTTCCCAGATTGAACCCTAAAAATTTTCATTTTGCTTTTTAACAGAGAGACCTGGTATTTTAGAGAGTAGTTGTAAATGGCAATTCTATAGCAATTTGGGACTTGAGAGTGACTGACTCACCAATTGAGTCAGTCACATTGTAAAAACCCAGGGAACGTAATCTTATTTTTAAAAATTTTTATTGAATTTATCGGGCTGATATTGGTTAATGAAATTATATAGGTTTTAGATGTACAATTCTATAATACATCATCTGTAATTGAATTACATGTTCACCACCCCCCTTTCCCTCTGGTAATCACATACTAATGTCTGTGTCTATAAGATTTTTTAAATCCCTTTACCTTTTTTACCCAGCCCCCCAAGCCCAGGGAGCTTTAGAATTTGTAATCTTTCTCTGCCTTTGAGGCTACAGAATGCCAGAGCCATCCCTGCCCAGGACTCCTACTCCTTGCTGTTTTGTTTTAACCACTATGACTTACAAAAATCACTTACAAAGATTTTTCTCATTGAGCAAGCAATAAAAAGGAATGCAAAACATTTGGAAAATGCAAAATGCTTAACACATTTAAGCATAGTTCTGTTCATTCTAAACCCGGAACTATACACATGGGATTACCTTATATGAAACCAAGTATTGCTTTTGCTTCATTTGGGGCAGAGTCGAGGCATCTGATGAGTAAACTGGTGCAGAGTGAAGAGCACAAATTCCGGCTCTGGGAGGCCAGAGTTTACAGCTTTGTCACTTACTAGGTATGCGACCTGGACAGATTGCCTCTCATAGCCTCAGTTTTTAAATCTACATAATAAAGATAATCATACTCATGCTCACGCTCCTCAGAGATTTGCCAGGGCTGAAGGAGATAGCACAGGCCAAGCGTCCAGCAGAACATCTGTCCTACAGTTTTCCTAGAGTTTTAAACGTTAAATCACTGGCATGGGCAGGGCTCCAATAAAATATAGGCTAATGGGTGGTGCAACCCAGGAGAGTGGCCACTAAGAAAGAGGAAACCCCATTGGCGTCTGTCTTCCCTTCTTATCCCAGACACTCTATGTGGAATAAAATCCATGAGGACCCAGATTAATGTTGCATGAATAGACGGCACTCTTTTTGAAATAGCCCTCTAATGGGTCATTACATGTTCACTAATGGGTCATTGCTGGAGAAGGTATTAAAAAAAAAAACCCGACGGGTAGTGGGAGCACTCCCAGGTGAGGGACAGGTGTTTCAGTACCTAGCTCCCTCGGGCTGCTCACTAGCAAGTCTTCTAGGCTCTGTGGGGGTCAGTGTCCTCCCTTGAAAAACAAAGAAAATGGCTCAAGTGACCTTCCTAGCCTTGAACCAGTCTGAACCTGTGACATAAAATTTCCTTGGGAAGAGGAATAGTTTCTGCAGCTCAGCAATAAGCCAACTGCTAAAGCAGAGCCGTGATCTTTGGGGTCGGGGAGAAACCCAGCGTTGTCCTACTCCCAGTGGGAGTTTGCCTTGAAGGTCTCCGGAGCCCGGGGCTGTGGGCAAAGCAGTGGGCCCTCCATGGAGGAGCAGAGCACACGTGACCTCTTCCCAAAGGGGAATGCAGTCTGCAAGTGCAGCAGCTCTTTCTCACACTTTCATTAACAGCCACTCCAGACCTGGAGGATTCTCCAATAAAGTCATCTGTATTTAATAATAATTCAATTTAGGATGTTTTAATGTAATATCTGTGCATTTTAGTAAGTCCACTGAGCATTAAGATGCCACCGTTCGTTTGTTCTTTCCAAAGGTATTAACACTGGTCTGGGTTGGCATTTCAGCTTCCCCCAGATGAATGAGGCTCTTCTGGGGAAGGTGCTGAGGCAACTTTCCTTACTCAGTCCAGAATGCACAGCATGGGTACACACTTTGTCTGTCTACGATGAGTCAATGGTCACCAAGAATCTAGGAACTACTACCGACCTCTGAGTTAAATAAGTGGAAGCTCAGGTCAGTGGCAATCTACTGAGACATTGAATGTGGGAGGAAGCCCAGTCAGACCCTACAGGCCCAGGTGAGGACACTTCGCCTCTCTGAGCATCTACCCAGACAAATGAGAGGCCAGAACAAGGTGATTTTATAGGGAGGAAAAAGGGTAATAGAAAAAAAGGCAATGAAATATTTTTTTAAATTAAAAATCTAATGTTTTTATTCTACATATATACTGAAATTAGTGCTAATCTCATAACTGTATTAGAAAACTACACAGATTTAAGAAATATTAGGATGACTTCTCTGCTCAAAAATGTAAAGCCATACTGTAGTTGCCAGCTAACTTTTAGGTTTCTTAAAGCTGTCATTAAAAAAATTTATAATATAAAAATAGTCACTCCAACATATGTTTTTCAGGGTTATTTTAATGTATAATATTTCATAATTATACAATTTTTGAGGATCAACAGTATTTCTTATCTCAACTGTTTATTCCCTAACTTTTTTTCAAACTCTTTGAGTAAGGAATTACAGTTTAATTTTTAGTTGTATTTCTTATTAATACCTTGCATATGGGAGGTGCCAAGATGCATGCAAATATAAATAAACAAATGACATCAAATCCTTCAGACACACACAGTGAGGGGTCAACAACGAACAACGGAAGTGTCAGGGGAAGAGAGTGGACCTGCTTTACTAGAGGCTTGATTAGGACAGAGCAGTGGGAACTTCTGGCCAAGATCGAGGCGTGGGTAGACACGCTGTGCCTCCTCGCACAACCAAAACAAGGGCAACAGCAATTTAAAAACAAAAAACAACCAGAACTGACAGAAAATTGAACTGTATGGAAGTCCAACAACCAAGGAGTTAAAATAGACACATTTGTCCAGACAGGTAGGAGGGGTGGAGTTGGGCATCTGGGCAAAGAGGGGTAGCAGCAAAAAAAGGTGTGGCACTGGGCATGCAAGGCAGCATGGTCACACAGGCAGTGGCTGGCAGACCCCAGGTGCGGGGCAGCAATAGGCAGACCCAGTGAGGTGGCTATTGCGAAGCTGGGCATGGTGCCCGAGGTGGCTGGCTGATCAGGCGATCCCACATTTGAGCGCAGATAAACCAGGGGAAATTGGGGAGCGAGACGGGCCACACAACCCAGGGTCCTTGCATGGGGAAATAAAGCCTCAAAACACCAATTGAAAACACCTGTGGGGATTGAGTTGCTGGGAGAGACTCCCAGCCTCACAGGAGAGTTCAGTGGAGAAACCCACAGGGTCCTAGAATGTACACAAACCCACCCACCCAGGAATCAGCACCAGAAAGGCCCAGTTTGTCTGTGGGAAGCAGTGGAAGGAACTGAAATACAACAGACAGCGGAGCAAGTGCGATTATTCCCTCTTGGGCTCACCCCCACATGCAGCGTCACAACCCAGCAACTGGGTTGCCCCGCCCAAGTGAACACCAAGTCTCCGCCCCTCATACATAACAGGTGTGACAAGGCCAAAAAAATGGCCCAAAAGGAAGAACAGATCAAAGCCCCAGCGCAAATACTTTTAAGCGACCAAGAGATACCCAACTTATCAGATAAACAATTCAAAGCACTAGTGGTCAGGATGCTCACAGACCTGGTTGAATTTGTTTGCAAATTAGATGAAAAAATGAAGATTATGCTAAGGAAAATGAAGGAACATGCACAGGGAACCAATAGTGATGGGAAGGAAACTAGGATGCAGATCAATGGAGTGGACCAGAAGGAAGAAAGAAACAACCAAACAGAAAAGAATGAAGAAACAAGAATTCAGAAAAATGAGGACAGGCTTAGGAACCTCCAGGACATCTTTAAATGTTCCAACACCCAAATTATAGGGGTACCAGAAGGGGAAGAGGAACAGCAACAAGTGGAAAAACTTATCTGAATACATAATAAAGGAGAACTTCCCCAATCTGGCAAAGGAAATAGACTTCCAGGAAATCCAGGAAGCTCAGAGTCCCAAAGAAGTTGGACCCAAGGAGGAACACACCAAGGCACATCATAATTACATTGGCCAAGATTAAAATGAAGGAGAGAATCCTAGAAGCAGCAAGAGAAAAGAAGACAGTTACCTACAAAGGAGTTTCCATCAGACTGTCATCTGGTTTCTCAAAAGAGACCTTACAGGCAAGAAGGAGCTAGAAAGAAGTATTCCAAGTCATGAAAGGCAAGGACCTACATCCAAGATTGCTTTATCCAGCAAAGCTTTCAATTAGAATGGAAGGGCAGATAAAGCACTTCTCAGATAAGGTCAAGTTCGAGGAATTCATCATCACCAAGCCCTTATTATATGAAATGTTAAAGGGACTTATCTAAGAAAAAGAAGAGAAAAAACATGTATAGTAAAATAACAGCAAACTCACAGTTACTAACAATCACACCTAAAACAAAAACAAAAACAAACTAAGCGAACAACTAGAGCAGGAACAGAACCACAGAAATGGAGATCACCTGGAGGATTATCAACAGGGGAGTGGGAGGGGGAGAGAGGGGGAGAAGGTACAGAGAATAAGTAGCATAGACCGTAGCTAGAAAATAGATAGGGGGAAGGCAAGACTAGTATGGGAAATGTAGAAGCTAAAGAACTTATGACACATGGACATAAACTAAAGGGGGAGAATATGGGTGGGAGAGGGTATGCGGGGTAGAGGGGAATGAAGTGGGGGGAATGGGGCAATTGTAATAGCATAGTCAATAAAATGTATTTTTAAAAAAGGCCGGAGCGATGCAGGGCTGACTACAACAGGCAGGAGCTCAGCTCTGCAGCAAACCTGCTGAAAATGCTGGGGAGGAAACTGGTATCTGCAGAGTTGAGCCTGTATACTATTCAAACAGACTACCTCTGCTCAGTTACACCAGGTGAGTAGCACATGAAAGGCATTAATTTTTGAAGATGGGGTGTCCTAATTTAAAACCTTTTGCTGTGTAAACCTGAACAAACTATTTAAACACCCTGGGCTTAACAAAACCAATTATTAAATGAGGAAATTCAAATAACAGAATACAAATCTTAGCCTTTTTTAACATTCAAAAACGTGTTATTTTCCCTCTACACTAATTTTGTATTTATTACCCGTCTTTATGAGATGAAAAGAAAAAGTTCTATGCAGACCATTTAGGTGATTAAAAAGCAGAGGTCACTTCATGACCTTGTTTTTATTGGAGTTCATGCCAAAGGGACTTTGTTTGCACCCAGTTCTGATCATTCTCATCTCTTTGCCCCCTTTTTTTGCATTATTGGTTCTTCCAGACTGCAAATCCAACAATGTGTCCTCATAGATGTAGCTTGGGCCTGCAGAATTACTGCTGACTCATTTTTCAAGAAATGGACATTAGGGAAACTTTCCTGTGGGCAGCACTTCTGGGTGAGACACCTTGATAGCTTAGCAGTTTCCACAAGCAGGACTATGTCCATGGTCTATTTGTCGGCCATCTCTCTTCACTGAGCTAGATACAGCCAAGCACCGTAGCTCTCTGCAGTTCTCCCTCAACTGCAGATTTCTTTTTTTTAATATATATTTTATTGATTATACCATTACAGTTGTTCTATTCCCCCCTTCATTCCCCTCCCCCTGCACACTCCCTCCCCCACCATTCTCCCCCCTCAGTTTATAACCACGTGTCTCAAGTTCTTTAGATTCTATATTTCCCCTACTATTCTTGCCCTCCCCCTATCTATTTTCTACCTACTGTCTATGCTATTTTCTATACCTTCTCCCCCCTTCTCCTCCTCCCACTCCCCTGTTGCTAACCCTCCATGTGTTCTTCATTTCTATGGTTCCACTCCTGATCTAGCTGTCCTCTTGGTTTTCTTTTGTTTTAGGTATGGTTGTTAATAACTGTGAGTTTGCTGTCCTTTCACTGTTCATATTTTTCATCTTCTTTTTCTTATATAAGTCCCTTTAGCACTTCATATAATAAGGGCTTGGTGATGATGGACTCCTTGAATTTGACCTTATGTGTATGTGTATATATATAGTGAAAGATAGTAGCCTCTACCCTCTACTATCTCATTCCTGGCCCCCACTCATTACACACTGAATATTCAATACTGTGAGTTATTTCCACTACCAGCTATCTCCATATTTCCAAGTATGAAATTCTTAGTATATGAAATTATTATTTCATATACTTACACTCCCATTTGTAAATTAGCCACTTTTAGGAATTATCTTCTTTTAACTAAAAAAGGTAAGACATCACTTTTTAACCTTCTTCTTCTCATCATGTCTGTCTCCTAAACTTCCCAGAAGTTTAGCGAAATTGTTTTAAATATCCATCATAGTTGAGCAGCATACTCTGTGTGATTACATTTCTTTCCATGTACATTTTTTCTTGAGTTAAAATAGCCTAATTTAAAATTTCTCTCATAATAATCAATTTCATTGAAGAGATATGAGCATATCTCTGGGGGATTGGGTACTATTTCCAAAATTATCAACATCTCGGTTATTTTCCACTAGTTACTTAACTTCATTGGGCTTTGTTTTTTCACCTAAAAAACAAACACATTTTCTTTCATCTAAATTGGTGTTTGATGAGCCTCTGTTGTATTCTACCCTGTGCCAATAGTCCAGGATTCTGCAACAGGTGGTCAGCTTCTAGCTCAATAATTGAATAAGCTGAAAAGATATTTTAAAGTGCCATTTTAGGGAAAACTTTCCTGAATAATTTCCCCTAATTTGCTCCTATGATTGTGGTAATTTACTGTACTTATTTATACATCAGCCAAAAATGCCTAAAAGGTCATTCATTATGACCTTCAGCCTAACCTGCCTCCCCACTTACATTCTCTCTTTTGTTCCCATGCACCAGTCCAGTGACTGCCCAGACCCACCTGGAAAGGAACTGGCTACAACACTCGAGGAAGGTAACGGAGCAGGGAGCCTCTCACTGCAAGTCACAGAGCAGCAATCTGCAGAGCTAGGTTCACACTTAAGTTAAAAGTCAGCCCAACAGAAAAACATCCCTTTGATCCCAGAGCTCCCAACCCCAGGGGAGGGACAGGCTGGCCAGTCTCAGAGCAGTACATGGGGTGGAGCGTAGGTCCCAAAGGGCAGTTGGTGGTTGTTGCTCATCCACAAGCACATTCTCTTCGTTGGTGAAGGGACTGATGAAGCCGCATCCACACAAACAAAACCCTAAGGCCAATTTAAACTGTCCCTGCACCTCATCCCTCTCCCCTCACTATGTAATGAAAAGCTTCAGGGAGCTGTCTGCCCCTCTCTGTTTCTACCATCTCTGATCTCTCTCAAGTTTAATAACTTCCAACCTGGACAGAACACACCAGTTTGATCATTTTACTGTCATTTAAATTCACTTAAATGCCTTTAAGATAAACAGCTCAGGATACCCCATACAACCTACCTGCAACGAGCCCTCAGGCCACACTTTCCCAAACACCTCCCAATTTAGCTACACTGTTAGCTACTCACTAGAAATGAAACTCTGGTAGGCATGCACCCTGATGCTCCCTGGGGTATTAATTCTTTGCTCGGCAAACCTTAGCCTATGTGTTAAATTTTTTCCTTTGTGCCATTCCTCCCATTATTTTGTGATAATTCATGTAGAAGCCTGTTTTGCTTTCCCAAGAGACTTGGGTTTCTTAGGGCAGAGCTTTATACCCCTGCATATTTCATGTACCTGTCACAATACCTTGAGTGCATGATGAATAAAGCAGTGAATGCCCTAGCCCATGTGGCTCAGTTGGTTGGGCATTGTCCTGAAAACCAAAATGATGTGGGTTTGATTCCTGGTCAGGGCTCACGTCAGAGTTCGGTCCCCAGCCAAGGTGCATGCAAGATTGATGTTTCTCTTTCACATCGATGTTTCTCTCCCTCTCTTTCTCCTTCCTTTCTCCTCTCTCTAGAATCAGTAATGGGAAAAAAATTAAAAATGAAGTAAATGAGTAATTAACCAAGTAGAAACTAAATAGTATCAATCCATATTTATATATTTTGGTATTTTCATGCCAATTTCCCCTTGAAGTCTGCAAGTATGATTATCCTCTCTCTCTAGTTTTTGTTCATTGCTTTTAGGAAAGTCACCTAGAGGAGAAGGGTGAGGAAGGTGGTGCAAAGATCGTGACTTTGGCTGTGCTGTGATCCCACAAATGACGTTGTGTGGTCTGTCATTTTACCTTTCTTTTGTGTCTGAAGCTCTTTCGCTTGAAAAGGCCGGTGGACCCAGGGAGGTGTAGGGCATCGGGTTGGGCTTGTGCCTGACAGTTCATTCCTGAAGGTGGGCTATGGAGTGAGTCCAGCTGGTGTTACTTTCAGCATAGGACCCTGGTAAACTATCAGGGCAGCATTAACGAGATGGGATGCATTGATTTATCTTTCTCCTGAATTGCTTGGCAGCGCCTCAGTATTCAGGCATCAAATTTGCTCAGTGTGCTACTTAGATGATTTCTCCCCCCCTCCCAAGTCTAAAGATTGCAGCAGTTACTGCTATTTTAAACTATGTCCTTCTTTGGAGAGAGCATCAGGCCATTTAAGAGAAGATCAAATTAATCTCCAGCTCCTCTCCCTGGTGGACCAGGAGAGGCATGTCCCTGAGTCAGAGCTTTAGGTTGTTACCATTTCATGCCATTTTCCCTGGGTCATTGACACAAACTTCTGTATCCCGAGGCTGATGCTGATCGCATGAGAAAAAAGATCAGTGTAAGTACAGGGTGAGAATGATTTTAAATGTTGGAAGATTTGTTTAAAATAAGGTGTATTTTATATCTGGTGATCACTGTTTGATTCCTGTTGACATGACAATAGACCAACAGAGGGAAGATTTTCAACATGTTATTCCCTCTAATCATTACTTTGAAGAACCTGGGGAAAATGTGAAGTAAAATGAACACCCTACCACTTTATGACAAATATGTTGACTCACCCACTGGCCTTTGCCGGTCAGACCCTTTCTACTGCAAAGTCACTCTTCGCAGAAGTAAGCTCAAGTCAACTAGCAGTCGCCTGTGCTGTCACTGGCACACCAGTACCTGACAGGCCAGCCTCCGGGGTGGAGTGGGTAACAGTCCACATTGCGGCTTTGGCCTGAGGCCTATGCTCCTAGTTCTGTTTTGCTGTTTACAGCTGCTAAGTCGTGAGGACCTCTTATCCTCACTCTCCTCGTCTGCAAAATACCCATCATTGAGCTCTGCAGTGGGCAGCACATGGAAACGTGGGAAGGCCTGGCAGGTACCTGGAGTCTGAAGGGTCCAGGGCAGACACTCTCTTTCCCTAGGTGTTCTAGTGCCGGCTCATCTGGCACATTCTTCACTTTAGTAAGGCAAAGAAGGTGTCACCTAGGGCTCCACCCCTTTAGTGACCTCTGCCATCCTCTCAACCCCTGGCTACTGCCAAGTGTGAATAACCAGGCTGGCTTTCCTCCTCTGGACACAGATAGTAGAAGCAGCAACAGAGAGCCTTCCCAGGCACACTAAACTGGACTAAAACATCTCTCGGGCACAGCCCTGTTCTATTGAGACAGCATCTTTCACAACTTAGTTGTAAAACCCGCAATGATTTCAGGGGCACTAGCGCCCCCTAGGTTGTGGCCAGGAGAGCAGTAAAAAGTGTTGAAAGTCTCAAGTGCATTTCCAATACAGCTCCACCTTGGTGACCCGTGTCTCAGCCAGGGTCTGGTTGAAATGAGAGGCGACTGCTGCCTAACTTCCTTTTCTCTTCTTTGCCACATAAACCCATGTGTGGTTGTGACTGTCACTGAGAAGTCTGGGGCATTTGGTTGATGGAAAATGAGAGTAGGAGTGAGATATACTAATTTCTCTTAGATAAGTCTAAAGGTCTGTGACTTTTCCTGAACAAAATGATATTTACGCCAGCAGCGTGGTGAGGATTGAGAGTGTATTCTTTGGAGTTAGACTTCCTGGGTTGATAATCTGACTATACTACTTAATTGGCTATCTCTTTTAGCAAACTATTTGACTTTGGCTTTGATTTTCTCACACTGTAAAATGAAGATGATAATAGTAGTTAATCCATAGAGTTGCTTTAAGTTAAATGAAGTAATACACATGAAGTACTTAGAATAGTGCCTGACAAATAGCATGTACTCAGTAAATGCTGTATTTGCTCTCTTTGCAGCAAATTACTGGTATCCTTGAGCAAGAAGTACTGACTTCTAAATTCACTGACCTAAGACTCCATGAGGCAGCTCTGACATATTGCTTCCAACCTAGCACTCCTGAGATCCCGAAGGCCCCTTTCCTATGCCTTTTATCCCCAGAACCCCCTGGGGCTTAATGTTATATGTATCTTCTTTTCTTAGCAATCAATACCCATTATGCCCAGCTCACAGTCACAGCTTTTCCTGGGGAAAGATGTTAATGGACTCCGTCAAGGCCAGGACACAGCCACTTCCCTACCTGACAGCTCTTAAGTTTCCTGAAAGCTTGACCTTCCGTTATAAAGTGATCAGGAGGCTTCCAATAAGCTCAGGAGGCTAATCAATGTTTCTCACTCCTCCAGGATGATTACTGGGGAGACATCAGCTGTCGTCAATGGCCATCACAAAGTCACATAAGTCACACAGGCTGTGGCTTTTCCAGACATGTACTAGCCATTATGCGTCCCCAGGGGAATGGGGAGCTCTTCAGTCCATAGTGGCACTGGATAATTTGCTGGTCTTCAAAAAGACATAGGTAAGTAGATACTGTAAAATTAAAAACAAAAAACAAAACCAAGATACCCACAGTAGTGTTCAGAAGGCTGGGTCAGTCAAGGGCCATTGACAAGTCAACTTGAGTTAGAAGACTGAAATTCAGAAATGAGAGTAAAGAGCATTTATCTTTCCAATTTAAAATCTCATTCAAAGCTTTCAGGTGCCCGCCCAGCCCTGCTTCTGTCTAGGAGCATAGCCCATCTTTGGGTCTGCATCACACAACCTGGGTGGAGAAGGAAGTGGTGTGTGGCAAAATTCCCCCCAGAGTTACATCTTTAGCAACCAGGTTGTTAAACAAATTTTTTAGTAAGTTGATTTAAAGTCACCATTCTGAAGGCCTAGGGCTGTCCCACGAAGGGATGAAATCATGGAATTTTCTAGCTCACAGATTTAGTTTGATAGATTGCCACCTAGTGGTCATCTCAGGAACTTTGTGATGGGTTGTCAGGTACAGACCCATGTGCAGGTTAATAAGGAAATGATTAATTTCTTTAGATTATGACTACCCAGTTTTAGTGCATCCAACATACTTTGTATAATTCCACAACTATGATGACAGATGCCTTGGGAAAAAGGCAAAGTGGGTACATGCAGCTTGTTGATGTTGGAGAATAACTGATGCTCTTTTGGCATGTGGTTTTGTTTTCTTTCGATATCCCCCACCGCATTCCTGGCAGAACTGAGGTAAAAACACGCTAGATCTTCCTTGGTGCAGTAACATTTCGACAATATATATATATATAGTAATAAATATGGATTCTGATTTATCTTTCATAGTGTTTCTTAAATGACTTGCCAGAACTTCAGCTGTGAGTCTTGTCCACCCTCCGCCCATGGAGATGTACATCTGATGTCTCTGCTCAGGTTTTACTTCATATTTCTATACTTCAGGCTGTTTTTCTGTGGGTTGCCCTGGATCTGTGTCACTCAGCGGCCAGGGATCTGAGCAGAGGTTTTGTTCAAAGTCCCTGAGCTGGTAAACGCTCTGCCCTCGGCCACTGGTCTGCACACGGGGTGGGGAACACATTGGAAGGAAGCTCACTCACCCAATTTTTACCTGTCTGGGATTTCACTCTGTGTGATGCTCCTGGGTACTCAAGCCCACAAAGGCCCTTTTCAGGTCAGTAGGTGGGGGTATGGGTCACTGGTCAAACCTGCCACCCTCCTCTTCTTCCCAGGTGCCCCAGTCCCCTTTCTGCTTTGAGCTGGTCTGCGCTTCATCATTCTTGCTGAGACTGCAGCTTCAGCCTAACAAAGATGCATCTTTGTCCTATTTCTTTCCTATATGCGCTTTTGCTGATTAATCGTTTGAATTCTTCCTCCCCAACCCTAACCCAGCTCACTGAATATCTTTAAAAAATACGAACACAAAATTAGATAAAAAGTCTTGGAAGGGACAGTATATGTCATGGGCCCTGAAGCTCAAGCTCTCTTAGGTTCCAGATAAATCCACCTCTGTCCAAGGCCAACAGTATATGGCCCAGCTGCAGAGGATAGCCTAGGACCCAGAGACACCACATTCCAAGGCTGTCAGAGGTTCAGTCTAGTTTAAATTTAGGCAAGTGCCAGTGTCAGAAAGGGTTCTTGAGCTGTGCACAGGGCAGGGCAGGCAGCAGCTCCCAGAACTCAGGAGGAAGAGAGTGGACTTAGACTACAGGCCTAGCAGGCTTGTCCACGCACAGCAGGAGTCCTGTCTGCAGCTGTGAGTTCCAGGGAAAGAATTCAAAGCCCTGAAGGTGGCAAGAACCAGAAAGAGTAAGACTATGAAATCATAACTGGCTCAGAACCAGGGACAGAACAGGACCTCCAAGGGGACCACTGACTAATAGGGAGAAGGTTGAAGGGGCTTTGTAATATGCAGACCAGGGGTGTCCGACCTTTTGGCATCTCTGGGCCACAATGGAAGAAAAGTTGTCTTGGGCCCCACATTAAATACATAAACAGTAACAAATGCTGATGAGCTAAAAAAAAGTCTGTGCATAATTTTTGTCATATCCGCCACCACCAATAAGCAAAAAGTCCTCACATAATAACCCTAATTAAGCAGCAGGCCTTTTGAAAATCTTTAAAAATCATCAAGCAGTTCCCAAGATTGTGATCAAGTGATATAGAAAATGGACCTATCTAAGTAATAGAACTTAGTATACAACTCAGTACTAAAACCAAGTAACATTTTGAATAAATTCACGATTTTGTGTTGGGCCACATTCACAGCCATCCTGGGCCGCATGCAGCCAGGGGGGCCCGCGGTTGGACTCCCCTGCTGTACACATGTGAGAAGGAGGAGGTCCCTGAGAAATAGAGCAGACTGTGGCAGCAATCGAAAGGCATGCAGGGAACCCCTCGAAGGGCTGGTAGATGGAGGATTGGCAGGAAGAACACTCCCTAAAATAGAAGAGGGCTTTAACTCTCAGAAGAGAGGCAAATAGAAGGGGTTAGAAGTCTAGAGTGATTATCTGAGCAGAAAGCAGTGAGACAGGACAATATGGGATAGCAGAAATATTCATAATTGGAGGGAGAGAAGAAATTTGGAAAAAAGTCACTAGCAATGAATAGTTGGGGGAATGTGTAGCCCAAGGCAGAGGACGTGCTTGGTGACAGTGAGTTCTCTGGAAGGACGGTAACGGGAACAATAACAGATCAAGAAGGCTATCCCTTTATGGGAGGGATGTCACGTCACCAAAACGTGCACTGTGCACCACCACAGTACTGTCCCCGTGAATGCAAATACGTGACTATCCCTTCATTTTGGACATCAGAGGATTAGTGTTTGCTAGTTAGTATATATGAGGTTTTATATTTTATGTGGAATTTCTCTTTTTTCATAAATTTACATAAAATGTTTACACTCGCATCTTCTGCTTTCAGTATACATTCATTTATTAATGTTCTTTCTAAAAGGAATGGTGTTCGTCGGAACAACAGACCCTTGTGGTGTCTCCTGGGTCTGAAGTGCACGGTCACTGCTGTCTGAGCTCACTGCTTCTCTCTAGCCGGCCAGCAGGGCAACAAAAACCTTACCCAGAGACAGCCTTCTTCCTCCACCTGCAGCTTTTATTTAATTTAATCATAAAAATTGCATTTAGCACTTGAAAACTTTATTTCACTGAATAAAAAAATGGCATACGGCTTTAATAGTTAACAAAAAGAAAGCAGCGAGCGCAAGAGAACACGCTGAAAAGCATCAGTGTAGGAAAGTAGCTGAAACCACTTTCAGGACACCCCGCCCACGGAACCGACTGTCAGGGCCTGTGGAGACAGCACAGGGGTCCCTTGTTACGCACCCAAGTCCATACATTGTAAGGACCTTGCAGCCCTTCGTGGGAATCATAATTCTTCTCTGCTGGAGTTAATTTTCTGAAATTCTTGTAACCCTATGACCTCTCCATCAGGTTCTTAAGGAATTCTAAAGATTAGGGAATTTAGAATTACATTCTAGAGACCGAGAACTCACTAGGAACATCCCAAGTCCTCTGCTGCTCCCAACAGAATTTTAAGGACTGCTCTGTGATTAGGGTGACTGTCCTGTCCCCTTCCTGATAGGAAATGAGTAAAACAGCGATCTGCTTTTAATTACCTAGTGGAATTCATGCCTTCCTGCACTGAGTTTCTCGGTATTTCTGTAGGAGAGAATTTCATTTAAACCAGAATTAGTGGTAATCATGTCATGTTCAAATTAAGATAAGTAGGTACTTCTAGGTTTCCAAAGAAATAAATTTTATAAAGTGTTTTTTGCTTCTTGGACTCAGAGTGTAATTTATTATCCTCAAGGTTTTGACTCTTTTTAAAGAGTGTAGTGTATTTTTATAAGAAAATACCAGAGCAAGGAGAATGTTTATGTTTGTATTAAGCTAAAGAAGATTTGACAAATATAACTTTTATAGCATGTCTACACTATGGGCTATGAATTGAACAGGCAAATATGACAGAAGGAAGTTGTCTCTCTTCAACATTTTCTGTTCAGACAAAGAACACTTGAAAAACTACCCAAATCTGTGTAGCACACACCGAGGAAGTGTTGTGAAGGCCTTGCGTCCAAGAGCTTCAGCCCAGCCTTGTGCAGCCATTCTGGATATCCGATTTCAAACTCTAAACAGAAACATATGGTTAAAAAATGAGTCATTTTTGGTAAAATCTATAAACATGTTCTACTTCAGTTACTTATTCATATCTACTAATGATAATAACTTTTCTGGATTCTGCTGTACTTGGCTCTCCTTAACCAAGGCCAATTAGGCAATTATTGTAAAACAAACAGGCCTGTCACAAAGGAAAAATCATTTCGTTTTTCATTACAAGAAGCCACTTTGCTTGCACGAGGAGTGTCCCTCTTCTCTCTCTGGTAGGCGACAGACACCGCCGTGGAGTGGTAGGGCCATTAGAAACATCCTTCTCCATCCCAACAACGACAGTGCATTGAGCAGGGCCTCCTGTCAGTGGGGGAAAGCTGCGTATTCACCCAGCACATTGTAGGAGCTCAGCCAAAATCAAGGAACAAACGAAAGAAGGAAAGGAAACAAAAACTCTGAGATGTAGCCAAACAGTCCTAACCTTGTCTCCCTTTGACACAAATCCCATTTTTGATAAATTTTCTAACACAGACTTAATAATTCAAAAGTGAAATAATCCCTCAGATACAATCACTTATTGGTTGGGTAAGTGAAAACTTTGATAAAGCAATTACGAAGAAAATCGGCACTAGAAATACCTTTTCTGTCATTACCAGTACTATTAGGTCCTTTAAAACACTTCACGAGAACCCACTGGTGTGTATACTCTGGCCAAGAAAAAGTCTGAGGAAGAAGTTTCATTTTTCATGCTGTTTCTAAATGGCATCAGCACTGATAAGCCAAACCAGCTCACTGCTTTGGTGGGGTTGGAAACTCTTGAATTAAAACATGCTCGGCTGGGTTGTTAGAAACATTAGCATATCAGGGGAAAATATTTCAACTATCCTATTATTTTGATGAGAGCGGAGGATATCCCAAGCCAATCAATGAAGATGCACCAAAGAACACAGAAGGATGCTAGCACCTGAACAATGTGAAAACAGGGAGGGACCACCTGCCATGGAATCTGTGAGTCCTCTTCGCTCTCTAATTGCAGGTTTCTACAGTAAGTAAATGTTGTGTCAGGAACCACACCAGCTATCACACGTAGACACACATGCACATGAGCACAGACACATACAGACAACCTTTTCTTCATTCATGAAAAATCTAAGACAGTATGTAAATTTCTATGGGACAGGCTGGGGAAGATGGTTCCGGTTAAGGGAAGTCTTATCAGAAACTATTTTTCCTTGTGAGCGTTGTGAATCTCTTCAACCATACATTTGGTAAGAGATTCCCAAACATTTTTCAAGTGCTAGAGCTTTCACTCAAAAAGCCTCTCTGTTGAAATTGGAGGAAAGCCTCCTGTGGAAGTTGACTGTGCTGGCCGAGTGTGCAGCGTCCCTTGAGACCCTCTCGTGTGATAGGCAGAGTCTGAGGAAGTACAGGCTGAAAACTATCTCAATTACACCCTTTTAGCCACAAAGAAAGACAATGAATGATAATTGCTAGATTTAAAAATACACAGTTGAGAGTCGTGGTGCTTTCAGCACCCAGTTCTGAGTAAGAACTACCCTCCTCTGATCTTGAGAATACAGGTGGCGACCAAGAGACTGTAGCATTTCAGTGGATCCTAAAGATCCTGTGATATCTCTTTTGTGACCCAGTCTCTAGTGCATGGGTGTGCTCGTTTGGCTTATTTGCTTCTCCCTTGTCAGTATTGATCAGAGAACACATCTCCTCAGTCAGTGGACAGTCCCCGGGCTGATTAAGGCCTCCTTGGAAACCATCACTGGGTTTTGACCCATGAAACCCAGGGCCAGGACTGGGGTGAGGTGAGCGAGGCATTCAACTCTGAAGCAACAGTGAAAAGAGGCACATTCAGACTCAGTCACTGTGATAATATTATAAAGCTAATTTCCAAGAATTCATGATGGATGCAACATCAATATTTTAAATAAAGTCAGCACCTGACCATGTCCTTGCATGAGCGACTGGGCTCCTCTTGTCCAAATCCCAGCCCTGCTGAGGCATCGAAAGTGCTCTATCCAAAAATGATATTATTGGATCATTTCCAGGACCCAGTGAATGGTTAAGTGCCCTCAAAATTATTACTGAAATGAACCAACTGGCACAACCAACAGAATGGAGGCAAGGGACTCTACCAGTGTGATGCAGTGAGGACTGGAAGAACCAACTGGAACTCTCTGCAAGGACTCTGCAGTTCTTTGCTGTGAAAGGTCACACTATGAACCTGCAATTAGTATTCAAGCAAGTACATCTCTTTCCCGAGCCTGTGAAATTAATTTTCCAGCCATCCCTGGGGCACAGCCCTAGTAAATGTACAAATATTAAAATACCTAGAAACAGTCTTCTTCCCTAGGTTGTTCTTCTGTGATAGCTGAGTCTAAGACCTTAGACTCACATAGGAGAGGAGCGAAAACTTCTTTGTGTATCAGGCTGTGAGTTGCACAAGGCAAGTCTGTCAGCCTCCGAATCTCAGTGTCTTTTACTGCCTGGGGGCCTGCGGCTCCCCAAGCAATTCCATCCCTTTGCACCTTGAGGGTGTTCGAGGGCTTTGGGAACTTACTGTGGTAACGCAGATGTGCCTGACTGAGGTCACCCCTGTAAAGTGCTTTCTGTCACCACCAGTGGATGGCAATATAACCAGAAAGCAAGTTCCAGTGGCAACAGGACCAAGCGAAGGCGTTGGCACCAGAGGGAAATGTAACCAGGCACCATTAATGCAACCGGGAAAGGACGAGAAAGACACACTGTTCCCTAACAATTTTTCTGAGAACTGCTCTTTGACAGGTAAATATTGTGTCAGACAAGCGCTGACTAAATTATTATTATGTTTATAATTATATGACAAATAATACAACAAGCCTAAACATGAGATTTGAGGGCCCAAACTCTCCTATACAATCTACATTTATAACGTATTATGGTATATACACTGTTAGTAGTAAGTTTATTCATATATTAAACAAATATTTATCAAGTTCCTCATTTAACTGTAAAGCCAAAGGTCCTTCAGAAGCTCACATTCTAGAAAGTAACCATATGTCCCAGTTCTATTTAAACTCCTCCGTGGCTTCTGCCACTATGTCACCAGTCACATGCTCAGGTCACCTTCCCCCACTCACTTCTGTGGGAGTGCACCTGCTTTGCATATTCACTTAAGGAAACTGTAATTATGAAAGTACTGCAACTGTACATGATGCATAGCTGATAATAAACATACATTAAGTGCTAAATATATACCAAGAACTGTGCTAAGTACATTTACATACACTTTCTCACTTAAACCTCAGGCAATTATATAACATTGACATATGGTTTCATCTAACAAAATCGTAGTATAAGCTTAAAACATGATCACATGATATTTTCTATCCATTCGGTTGGACACAAGACTTGTTTTCATCACCTTTGGGTCACCACTGGCATAATAAAAAGAACAAATGGATAAAAATAACAAGCCATCATACAGTTGGAGAAAGATGGTCTGTCTGTCCCTAAATATTCGAGTGAGGGTCAGTAGATTTTCTGCTCTACAGTCAGGTGTGCTCCTGGGGGCAGGGTGGCAGCATGCTCCACATTGTTGTGCAGGAAGGAAACACAGGGCTCACGGGCCAGGCAGGGTTGGGGCAAAGCACCCCAGACCCCTGGAGCTGTGTAGCCAGACCACCATGAGCCCCCGAACCCCCCAGTTGAAAATACTGGCATCACTATGTTTTCACTGGCATTGGCACCTAGTGATGGTCAGTTGATAGTTTGCTTCAAAATGGAAAGTTTATACTTTCCAAAAAAGTCCCACTGTGCAATTTCATGGGTATAATCTTTAAAGATTTTATTTATTAGTTATTTTGGAGAGAGGGGAAGAAAGGGAGAAAGACAGGGAGAGAAATATCAATGTCTGGTTGCCTGTTGTGTGCCCCCTGCTGGGGATGTGGCCTGCAACCCAGGCATGTGCCCTGACTGGGAATCGAATCAGCAACCTTTTGCTTCGAATCGCAGGCCAGTGCTCAACCAGCTGAGCCACACCAGCCCGTGCTAGTTGATAGGTATAATCTTATCAAGAATGCTTTTTCCATTAATTGATTTTTATCAAAGAAATGCCTTTACCCCTGGCCAGGTGGCTAAGTTGGTTGGGGCCTTGTCCCATACACCAAAAGTCTGTGGGTTTGACTCCCAGTTAGGGCACAAACCTGGGTCACAGGTTCAATCTCCAGTCAGGGCGCATGTGGGAGGCAGTGGTTTGATGCTTCTCTCTCTCTCTCTAATCAATAAATAAATTCTTTGGTGAAGAAATTAAAAATGCCTTTATAGCTTCTTAATCTGCACTCATAGGTGTTGTTTGTTTTGGCTTTTCTTGTGAGCTGAATGCACTGGCAAACATAGTTGTTGTTAAAGGCACTAAACAAGCCGCTCCCTGCAGAGATTGTCAGTTTATTTCTTAGGTCTTCATATATTGCTAAGATTATATATTACACATATATGTATATGCATATATATGTGTTGTTATTTTAATAACAATAGTGCAAAATATACACAAAAAAGCACAAGTACCAAGTGTAGAGGTGGATGAATGTTCACAAGTGAGTAACTCTGTGTGGCCAATCCCCGTCCAGATCTAAAAATGGAGCTTTATCTCCTGCTCGGAAGAGCCACATTTCTCTATTGTCACCAGTACTCTGACTTCTAACGCCACAGATTAGTGATGCCAGCTCTTGAACTTGATATCGACTGAATCGAACAGTTTCCTTGTGAATCTGGTGCCAGACTGTCTGGCTTAACAGTCTGTGAGATTTATCTGGGCTGTTGTGGGTATCGGTACTTCATTTGTTATTCTTAGTCTTTAGTGTTCCACTGCATGAATATCTGAGAACATGACTGTAAATATCTCTGGTGTCCACGTGTACACATCCCTGTTGGGTTACACCCGCGACAGGAACAGCTGGGTCATGGCCGCATGTATGACTGGTTCTAAAACATGTACCGGCTTCCCCCCATTGTTTAAACCTTTTACATCTTCATTTGCTGCCTGTGAGCGGTTTCCCTGCCCATCTCCCCACTGGCAATGGCTAGTGTTAACCCTTACTTATTTTCAATCAGTTCATGGGAAAATACAATACAGATAAAACAACATACACACAAAACAGATTCCGGGCTTCATGAATCATTTACAGTGGATATCCGTGTAATCACTGCATTGGTTAAGAAATGAAACTGCCATTTCAAGTTTCCTATCATTATGCCCCCAAATTAGTCACTTTCCTTATTTAAAATAATGATCTCTTCCTTGCAGGTCATTATAGTCTCAGCCCCAAATATTGATCTCTCAACCCTATAATTTAGTCCTGTTTTAATTTTCATAAGAAAAATATACATACACTTATGCATCTATTGCTGTTTGTGTAATTTTTTCTATTGTTTGAGGACTAGATCAAAGTTAACCTTTGTATGTGTGGATCCACAATTGCTCTGTCACCATCTGTGAAAAGGCTGTTCTTTCACTACTGAACTGCCTTTGCACTTTGTAAAACTCAGTTGGCCGTACAGATGGTGGTTCTCTGCACCTCCTGGATTAGGCCTCTTAAAGGTTTTCCTAGCATTGTATTACCATTTTCCATGTAAAGTTCTGGTTCATATTTTGTCATATTTATCCCAAATATTTCATATTTGGGTGGTATTTCACATTGTATTTTAGATTTTATTTTCCCATTTTTTGCTAGTATATAAAATATAGTTAATTTTTGTTAATTGTTTTTATTCTATAACTTTCCTAAATTTATTTTTTTGTTTTACAAAAAATTCTGCTGGTATTATAATTAGCATTGTTTTGAATCAAAAAATCAATTTGTGGAGAACTGGCAACCCAAAAATAGTGAGTCTTTTGACTCATAAACATGTATTTTACTCCATTTATCTTTGTTTTAAATTTTTCTCAATGGTGTTTCTTAGTTTCTTAGTTCCTATGTTTAGGCTTACAATTTTGTCAGATTTATCCTGAAGTATTTCACATTTTCATACTATTGTAAATGCTATTTTGTTATTTCATTTGCTTTTCTTGGGTTGTTCTTTGCTTATATATGGAACACAACAGATTTTTGTATACTAATTTGTATCCTGAAGTCTTATTAAATTTACTTTTTCATAATAGGATTTTTCTGTAGATAATTGCATATTCTGTAAGTCAAAGAAGTTATTTTTTCTTTGCATTTTTTTCCTTATTGTAATGGCTCTAATCCCAAGTAAAACATTGAACATAAGTCATGGGAGTGAACTTCATTGCTTTGTTCATGACCTTAGAGGAAAAGCACCCAGCCTTTCACCCAGGACAGTAGCTGTAGGTTTTCTTGGTAGATACGTTTTATCAGGTTCAGTAGGTTTCCTTATATTTCAAGTTTACTGAGTTTAATCAGGAATAGATATTAGATCTTTTTTGAATACTTCTCCTGATTTTATTGAGATGGTTATATGATGTATTATTTTAGTCTAATAATACAGTGAATTAGGTAGAGTGATTTTTTAAGTGGTAAGTGTGCCTTGCATTCTGGGGATTAACCCCAACCAGTCACAATGCATTATCCTTTTGACATATTGTGAGGTTTAATTGGCTAAAATTTAATAATAGTTTGTGCACCTATATTTATTAGAAGTATTGGCAAGCAGAGTTTTCTGTTGTAATAACTTTGTCTAGGAGGATAAAAGAGAAATACTTTCCTCATGAAATCACTCGGGAAGTACCCATTTTCTCTCTTCTTCCAGAAGAGTTTACATAGAATTGATATTATTTCATCATTAAACATTTGGTAAAATTCACCAGTAAAACCATATGAGCACAGTGTGTTCTTTGTGGAAAGCTTTTTACTATAAACTCAATTTCTTCGCTAAATAAAGGACTATTCAGGTTGCTTACTTATTCATGAGTAAGCTTGGTGATTTGTAACTTCCAAAAAGTTTACTCTCTCATTACACTGTTATATTGAAATTATGCTTTTTCATGATATCCTCTAATTTAATAAGTGTATGATCTCCTGTGATGTCGCCTTCTGATTCCTTGTTGGGAACCACTCTGCCTGGTTTCAGGAGTTGTAACTGCCCCCCATGGATAAGGCTGAGTGAGTGACCTTCAGACTGTGAACCACCAAGGAGACAAAGCTTATCTCCCTGGCAGGAGCTCTGCTTCTGCTTCATCCATCTCTGGTCCCCAAAGCTTGGTCAGTTAATTAATGACAGGTAAGACCCCTCAGAGGAGGGGCAACCTAAGCCAGACACGATCACTTGGGAGGCCCTCAAGGAAGGACTTGGGGGGCTGCAACAAAGAGAGGGTGATGAACCCTCACACTCCAGCTATTCTGACATAGCCTGAGTCCCCATTTCTGTCTGGGAGAAGTGCTTCCTGGCTCTAATCCACTTAAGCCTAAAATCTATGATGAGGAAGGCCGTGCAGCCCTTTGCGAGCTAGAGCTGGATCCGGGGTGATCGAGCATAAGAAAGAATTCACAAAGTCCTGTGAAGCCTGCTTTGCTAAGAGTGTTTGCATTCATATGATAAGGGTCCGAGCAGGAAGTGAGCATGTCTCCCAAAGATTCTGCAACCCCCTTACCTGACAGACACTGACTCAGACTAAGCCCTCAGATCTCTTTGAAATGTTATCTGTTGTTTGATCCTTGCCGTCTGACATTGATTGATGAGCTTTGCCTGTATTCCTGTGTATTACAAACCTAACCTAATAAAAGTCATTGAGGAAGGGGCTCTTGGTCTTTCTCCTGTGAGAGAGTGCCCACCTCTCATCCCCAAGCAGATGATGTCTTGGAAGTTTTATTTTCAACCGTGGTGGATGGCAGGACTTGCGAGCAAAGTCGCCCCCACAATTCCTGACAGTCTGTGCTCTCTTATTATTAGAAAATAATCTGGAATGCAAGGCACGCTTACCACTTAAAAAATCTGATCACTCTGGCTAAAGGTTTATAAGATTTATTAATTTTTCTCGACAAAGTGGTTTTGTGTTCATTGATTTTCTCTGTTATCTATTTAATTGGTAACCAGTCTAATACTTTATTTTTTCCTGTTCTCTGTTTACACTGATTCTTTATTTGTTTTACTTCTTCTAGTGTCTTAAAGTTTTGAAAGTTGAGGTCATTGATCTGCTCCTTTCCTCTTCTAACATAAACAGCACTATAAATTTTCCTTAAATTACTAATTTCTTGTTCCCTATACATTTTGAAATGCAGTGTTTCATTTTCTTATAGTTTAAAATACTTTCTAATTTTTCTTTGAATTTTTTCCTTTGGTCCATGGTTTCTTGAAACTTTTCTAATTTTTAATTGGAGATTTTCCCAGTATCTTTCTGTTACTGATTTTTAATACAATTTTTCTTGAGAACATATTTTGTGTGACTTCAACTCTTTTACATTTATTAAGACTTGTTTTTGTTTCAGAATACGATTTACATTTGTATTTTCCCTGTGGCTCATAGAGCAATATTTTACTCACCCAATGTAGTTTGCTCTGAAGTAGTATCTGCTTTGCTTGGGTCCTGCCATCTGCTCCTTCCCATGTGTAGACTGAACTTGGTGGTGTGAAACTGTGTTAAACTGTTCTGCATCTCCTACCTCATTTAGCTTTAGGGTTGGTTCCACTTCAAACACACACTCAACTGCTTTTTAATTAATTAATCAACTACTGAGAACAAAATTGTCTTACATGTAGGGGATGGATATCGGGTAGGATTGGCTCAGTCCTCGTCTGCTGCTCATCGCCGAAGTATCCTTTATTCTCCACTCCCTGCACATCTCGAGGGGCGCTGTCAGGAAGAAAATCAAATACTGACACACGATGTGGGAGAAGCTTGTGGTTGACATTAAGCCATCTACGGGGTTTTTTAAAGACTGATATTCAGGTTATATTCTATAACAATTAACTGTGAGGGAGCAACCAAAATTAGCATTTAAAAAAAACCATTGAGATGAGTATTAACATGAGAACTTGATTCACTGCTACACTTCCTTGGTCTTTGATATGAGGTTGTACTTCACACCTATCAGGGACCCTCTCTGGCCACAGAGCCAATATATTCTCAATCACGCTCTTCTTCAACATGCAGAAAATACAGACATACCTCTGAACTTGTTTCAGTTTAATACATTTTTGGTGACGGATTAATAATGTAATAGCCCCAACACCGATAATACCCAGGACAAGCACAACCACCAGGATGGAGATATCTGGAATGGGAAAGAAAAACAAAAAAACTGAGCTTCAACTAGGATTTCAACTTTAGGATGGTAGAATAATGACATTTAACTGAGCCGTTACAAGCCTGGTTCTCCATTTATTAAAGGTTTTGATTTCCCCTCTCCACAATTTTTTAAAAATATAAACCAAAGGCCAAAATATTATACAAATTATCATCTATATTAACAATTACTGCTCCACCCAAGATTCCATTATGTGTAAGGAAACCACAATCAGCAGAAAAGTTTTGGTTATCAGTTATTAATAGACTATAGAAAAAGCTTCGGTTGGTTATGGGCTCTTAGAATACCTAATTGGAATTTAACTAGGAGAAGATATATCAATTCTAAAAAGCAATGAGAGTAAATTCAAATTTTGGTATGTATATATGCAAAACAATTTTAAAAGACCATGCAAATGTATACAGAAACACAATATATATGTAGTACACTCAGAAAAGAAGTAAAAAGCTTTTTCACTGGCTAGGCTTTTGATATATGCAAGACAGTATATTCTAGGATGCTTACTGGTAACATTTATGGTCTCTTCCCAATCCACAAATACTTCTTCTTCCTCACACTGGCACTCGAGGTCGCTGCCATCCTCCTGGAAGAGGAGTCAACCACATGATTTTCTCAAATGACTGACAGAAGCTATATTTTGCACTTCATTTAGCCTGATATTAGCTAGTTCTACACCACACACACACACAGATACACTCAAACTTTTAAGGAATCAATGAATTAAACTGCACACTAAAATCAATTTCGGAAAGAAATAAGCAAACTAAATACAAAAATCTACCACCTTTGAAGATGGCCTTTGAACCAGAGAATGATTTAGACAAATTCAAGACCAGATAAACAAGATGGCTTGAGTGATCCTACCAGAAGGCATCAGTTTTAGTAAAGGAACAGTCCCTTCTAGGACTGACTAATTCACAGCATAATATTATCTGGGCCTATTATTATCTCCCTAAGCCTAATAACAAAGAGGTGATATCACTGAGGGATAGAAGTGATGGAGCAACACTCAGTTCATCAAAGAGCATTGTGAATGGTGAAGAGCACACACTCTTTCTGTGTTTAAATCTCAGCTTTTCCTTCCACCACAACTAAGCATGACCCGTTCTCTATCTGTAAAAGTAGGCATAGGAATTGGACTCACCTTTTAAGTTGTGATGAAGCTTTTAAAATTTAATATGTGTGTAAAGTGCTTGCAAGAGTGTCTGACACATAAGCAACTCTAGACAAGTGTTCCTGATTAATTGAGCTTAGAAAAGATGTTACCCACAAACATGGCTACTAGGTACTGCTATTATTGAGTAAAAAATGTGTAATGTTTTGTGGTTTTTTCAAAAGCTTTAGGCAAATGTTGAAGTTTATATAAGTTAACTATAAGTAATATTATAATAGGTCCAACTTCAAACTTTAGGTTTAAACTTCATATGTACATAAATTACTGGATTTCTTGATTATCAGTCTAATAATAAAATATATACTTGCAATACTGGCAATATCTATATGTAATATATGGTTCATCTCTTTGGATCAATTTTATTGACGATATGTAAAAAAGTGGTTCCCAAACATACATTTGATTTCAAACTCACTATGCATGCCTACATACATACATACATACATATGCGCATGCACACACATACATGCCAGGAATAAGCTCTATGTAAATAAATGTCTGGTAAGACATTAACTTAAAAAGGAGTCAAGTCTTACAGCATTTTCATTGCACTCAGAGGAGCAATTGGCTGAACTGTAGATCTTTTCAATGTTCACACATTCACCATGGCTGCACACCTAGAAATGATATAACCAAGGTAAATTGGAATGATGTGCTCGTAGAACTATGCTCTTGCATAGTTTTTAGTGTGAAAAGTCATGGGTAGAATCTTATGTGGAATAAGAAATCTTCTATTAAACTTTGATGGTCTTTTGAAAATAATGTACTCTACATTCAAATATTGTTATACACGGACTCCTTAATCATTGAAATGTCTACATCTTATTAATTCTTGAAATGTAATCTGCATCTGTTTTTGGTGTCACATCCAGAAAATCAAGACCAATGTCAATGAGCTTTTCCCCTATGTCTTCTTCTAAGTGTTATACTGTTTCATCCCTTATATTTAAATCTTTAATCCAGTTTGAGTTCATTTTTGTTCATGGCATAAGGTAAGTATCCAATTTCATTCTTTTGTATGTGGATATCCAGTATTCACACCACCATTTATTAGAGAGACTGTGCTTTCCTCATTACATATTCTTGGTGCTTTTGTCAAAGATTAGTTGACTCTATATGCATAGGTTTACTTCTCAGTGAGTGTCAGGAGGGAATGAGAGGCAGCCCAAGGATCAGCAAGAAGAAGAAACCAAGGTGGAGGGATGAAGGGACACAGGGAAGAGTCAGGATGATGTGGTTTTGGCCATTGGACATTGGAAAAGTGGTTGGGTTAGTGAACTTTGTGGTATTCATAAGAAAAGGGGTGGTTTGACATGGAGAAGGTGTAGAATTGAGGACCTACTATCTTTACTTTGGAATTTTATTGTTGGTTTTATTGATCCTACCTGATACACAGGGCTCCATCCGTCATTAAATTAATGGACTAGATAAAACTTATCCATGCTTCACATCGTTACAATCTGAGAATATTTCAAAGTATAGGAACAGGCTACTACAGGGAGCTTTTTGCTGATGTGCAATGGTACTTAGTACTTGTTAGAAGGTAAAGGTAGTTGCAGGATAGCCATGGGGATGTAAAGTACAGCATAGGGATCACAGTCAATAATATTGTAATAACCATGCATGGAGCCCGGTGGGCACTGGAAATATCAGGGAATCACTTTGTAAAGTACATGATTGTGTAATTACTGTACTACACACCTGAGACTAATACAAAATAATATTAAAAAATTAAAAATAATAAACTGGAAAAATCACATTTAAAGAAAAATACTTGTTCAGATACTTCCTGTGGACCTGTGTCCTTGCACAGGATCTTAGGTCCTCAGCAAGGAACTTGCAGCCATTCGCTCTGACACCAAGCAAGCTGGGTGGAGGGCTGTAGCGCCCTCTGGACGTGCAGTGCTGCAGGGACAGGGGACAGGCTCCTCTGTGCTGAACCAGGTCAGCGGTGACAGGCTGCCATGCAGTCTGTGCACTCAAAATTGGGTGCTGTCAGTGGCAGGGAATCTATTGCCAAGCCCTGCAGATACTGCTTCCATCAGAGAAAAGTTCTTCTGAACCACCTGCCCTTCCATTTCTACAGGAAACTCAGCTCCACCCCGACCTCAGGGGCCCCCGCTGCACATGCAGGCTGGCGATGACCTGAACGTTGTTACACAGCACATGATGTGCGTGATTGAACACGGGGGACTTTGCTTAAAACCCATGTAGATCTCTAGTACATGGAAATAGCGAGATATTTCTTATTTTTATTTTTAAATTGTCGTATGTATAATAAAGAAATAACTACAAAGTTTTACGGCCATTCTTCTGTGTCAGAGAACAGATTAATTTCCTTCCTTCCTTCCCTCCTCTCTTCTACTCCTCTTCTCCCCTCCATCCTGTTATCTTCGCTTCTCTCTTCCCTTTCCTTTTCTTTTCTCATTTGCTCTGCCCTAAGCTCTGCAATATAACTACGGAGAGGGCACTGGGGGCAGTGAGATGTTTGCCCTCTGGTCCTCTGACAAATTAAATTAACTTATAATGCATTTTTATTCATTATAGTTCCTTGTGTCTAAAAATAAAGTGTCAATGTAAAAATAAAATGAAAAATTCTGTAGCTAGTGTCTTGGTGAGACCTCTACAGACTGGCATTAGCCACACATGGATCCATTCCCTCACCAGGAACCGGTTCGAGAACAGCACCGCTGTGATCAGTGAATTTCTGGACTGAGACTGCTTTTGCAAAAGCAGGCGCTCTGTGTGGTGGTGCATGGTCACAATGTACTTGTAAGATCAAGGTGTGCTCCTTAGCAACTGCTCCCCTACCCGCCCCTTCGTCCAGCCCACTCTTAGTGGGGTTGAACGAAGCGGATGTTGTACTTCCACTTCGGACTGCTGGGTGACTTTCCTTACCTGAAGTGAATAAACAGTTGGTTGGTGTTGTTTTAATCTGCTGTGTCACACTGTAACTCTTTGAAAATCCCCGAACTTTCTAGATTGTGGTACACATAACTCAACTTTCACCAATAGAGATCTCTTATCAGTTTCGTATTTATTTAGTCCTTTTAATGAGACACTGTATAATTAAATATTTGGACTTGAAATATTCATCTTCATTTTTAAGCTCTTAAATTCTAATATTTTTTTTTACATTCTGAGTTTTTGCTTTCCAAATCATTTCTCTATTACATTATACGAAGGACACTGTAATGTTTATGAATGTTGGCATAAGGAGGGGAAGCCGCATCACAGAAAAAAACTATTCAATTTCAAAATAGTTAAGTTTTAAATAAAATCTTATATGTTTTCTATATTTTCCTGTATTTATAAACCTTGAAGAACTGGCTATTGTTTTTAATATGCATTCTAAAGTTTCATGTTAGAATAAGAAACCCTTTTCAATATGACCTCATTCTACCAGTTCAATTCCATTTTTTTTTCAGTTCACCCAAAGCTCCAGTTACACTGAAATGGCCAGTCATCTGACTATGCTCTACACTTTGTAGCATGGCATATTAGGTAGGTATTTCTTTACAAAAAGTCTTTCCTCATTCTCTGTGTGGTGAAAAATTTTCATTAGTCAGAGCTGGAATGTCACTCGTTTACGGCAGCGTCAGATGCCATCCCACGTTCTGTAAGGAAAGTCAGTCCTCTGGACTCCAGTGCACGTTGGTCAGACCACTGTGAAAGCACTTGTGCTGGGTTCCACATACTTCATTTAACCTATGAAATTCTCCAGTGCGCTCATCCCTGCATCCTCTGGGTCTTGCCCAGACCCCTGCACTGTATAGAATGTGCTTGGTAGACATGGCCAAATGAATAAAATAAATAAAAAATGTACAGCTACTTTATGGTCTAGTTAATTAAAAAATTGTGTCTATAATTTCCATTAGATATCTACCGTATGATACTAATTAAGTACATTTATAACATTTACATATCATTTGTATAACAAAGATATGTCAAAATGAATATTTGTGATAATGTTATTGCTACTCTGCTCAATAAAAATGGTACCTTATTTTTTCCCCCTGCTTCCTCATATATAGGCCCTCTGGAACCAATTATAGGATTCAAAGGAGTTTTAAAGTGACTGAACCAAGAAGTTTTAATAAAAGAAAGAACTTTCATCTTACCATTCCATCAGCACATTTTGTTCCTGGAGCAACCAGGCCCAAATCTTTAGAATTGTGATATAAAAAAAAGGTTTTGCAATCTGTGGTAATGTTCTTTCTTGGAGCCTGAAGGTGGTAGACTTTTTCTTCCCCGAGGATAGATGAGTGCTGCCCGCCAGTGCAGTATAGCTTTCCACACTTGACATCTCTGAAGAAAAGGGACAACAGTCTCAGACCTGGGACCAGAAATGGGAGTGCCCTGGCCACTCTTTTCTAGACCCAGGTTGGCCATCCAGCTGCAGAGGGCCAGGAGGAGCAGGGTAGACTCCTGTCCAGCCAAGCCCTGACCCTGGGAACTGAGAGGAACAGGTAAAGATGTAAAATGATCATTGTTTCTGATCTCCCTGTGGTCCTCACACATCCCCAGTAGCTGAAATTTACAGAAGAATGTTTTCATTAGTAATTTGAATTAGTGTAACTTTAATCAGGATGCTAACATTTCTTAACTTCTCTTGCATAGAGCATATCTGTTGATTCTCATATTAAGCTTCATTATTATTATAACCCCCATTTTAAAGATTATGAAGTAACTGGAAATAAGGAAAGTTAAACAATTGGCCATTTTCATCTAGTGTATTTAGGAGCAAAAGTGAACTCGACCATAGGCTTTTGCAGTTGTTATCAGTCCAAGCCCATTTCACAAAAAGCCTTGCCAGGTGTCAGCAAGGCTTTTAAAAATCAGGTCTGACTTCCAACTCTTCCTCTTCCTTCCAATTTCAACATCTACCTTTCTTTCTATGGCTGCACGCTTTTCCTTCTCTCTCCCTCATTTCCCTATTCTACTTATTTATCCCTCTTCCTGTGTACTCCTTCCTCTTTTTTGCTGAAGGCTTTCCCCCTCCCTTTCTCTATTAAGAATCTGGAACGTTTCCCATCTTTCCTCCTCCTGGTCCACAGCCTTCAGCTAGTACATACGGTTGGTGCACAAGTGCCAGCTGACACCGGCAGGGATGGGAGCTCTGCCCTTGCCACTTCCCTGTCCCAGCCTCCTCCATGCAACAGTGACAGCAACAGCCGCTCTGATTGCGCAGCGCATTCTGAGAGGGCACTTACTTCTCCTCGCAGGGGATCAATCTGCCGCCCTTGCTTTTGCAGTATCCGAATCGGTTTCCCTTTTTGTTCATCATGTAGCAGACATCAGGACCGTCTTTGGCCTCTGGATGCAAGACGGTTCAATAAAAGTGAAACAACAAAAGCATTGTTCATTATATATATATTATACTGCGCGTACAGCACTTTATTTTTCTGGGGTCACTGAAATTTCAGTATTATGTAGCAGTGAAGCGGAATGGGATAAGTAAATAATTAAAAACTGTTCTATTCCCATAGGAGGCTCTTTTTATATGGCTATAAAAAAGTAATAAATATACCATAACCCACATACTGAGATAGTGAATTATTATTAGAGGTAATAATAATTAATATAAAAGGTAAATAGGAGAAGAGATGCTAGATAATATCTAGAAATACATTCCCAAATAGCATCATTTCCCATTTTGCCCCCCAGCATGGGATAATCATAGAGAGATAATGGCTATTAGCGCCAGCGGCCACCCACTGACGCTGTCTCACCGTGATCGAACAATTCAGAGCACTGGCCATCCCGGGTGGGACATTTCCCCAGGAAGCAGTAGCCTTTCGCATTCTTGCAAGGGAAGCCATTTGCTTGGAATTGGTCCCTGGGACACGCAGAAGAGTGGCCAGTACACACTTCAGGAAAATCACATTCATCTTTTGCTGGTCTGCAGATGGACCCTGCTTTTTTCATCTGTTGAAGGAAAACAAAGTGATTGACTCCTGGACACATTTAGGTAGGTAAGGTTTGTAAGTAGGAGGAAGGTTGACCCATTTGATTTATGTGAAAAAAGTTTTAGTTGAATCACACCTTGCTTTGCTGTTCCACTGAGAATTATTATCATTTGTGAATGCCTTGGCTTTTATTAATTTAAGCAGTGCTAAGATGGTGTTTATGAAATTTATGAGATGGTATTAGAACGGCGCTGGATAGAGTTGGAATGGACGTAAATTGGAGAAATAAATAAATGTTCTATCTTCTTCAACCCTTGCTCCAGCACTTCTCCCCTCCCCCAACTTCCATGAGCACATGCACACACACTCACAAGCACATGCACACAGCTGGGAGCCCCTGCCCACCAGAGGACTCTCCATTCCCAAGAAATCAGGTTTCCCCCTATGAAGTAGAAAAATTCCCTGGCTCTCATTGGAGGGCATGACCTGGAAGGATTCTCTGACTCAACCATTCAATATCCATTGAATTATGCTGAACTCTGGAAAGATTTCAAGATGAGTAAGACATGTTTCCACTCCTCTGTGACTTTACAGTTGAGTGGGGTGGAAGAAGTATCAATAAATGCTTGAACAGAGCCATGTGGGCTTCTGGTTATGTTTCCTAGAAATATATCTCCAGTTCCAGTATCATCCTTTCCTTTGTTAGTTCACTCTTACTGGGATCACCCCAAGCCGAAGTTGAATAGGTTGGTAATGATTTACGATGGAGAAAGAGTAAATATAGCCATGGTGATTCCATTCCCGAAAGACCAAGCACTGCTTACCCACTTCTCCATTTTCCAGATCACAATACCGCCCAGTGCTGAGAAGTCAGCGCGTCTTCGAAGAGGCTGTGTCCAAGCAAGCCTAGCCACAGTTTGGGATTAGTGGTGTAGGGTCATTCAGTGGTCAGACAACTCTCTGGTTGTCTGTTCACTTAAACTGAAAACAGAGAAATCCGGTACTAGCCAAGGTTCCTACCTGACAAGCTTCACAGCATTCTCCTTCTGCACAGGTAAACCCTGGCTTCAACGTACATTTGTCTGCATCACAGCATGGATCAGTGCACTCCTGGCAAGAACCAAAAATTGAAGATCAGAAATCAATCTGCAGTTTGACTCATGTTTGAGGGGTTAGTTAGTCATGCTCCTGTGTAAGGTAGCAGCTCTTGTCTTCCAGAGTCAGATACAAATGTGCGGTCCTCGGCTATCACATCTCTACAGGGTGCAGAAAAAGGTTTACAGCTGTGAGTACACAAAACACAAAGTTCATTCTTGTATTATCATTTATTAACTATTACATTGTTTTCTGTACGAGCAACTGTAAATCAACCTTTGCTCAACCTTACATAAAGACCCCTGCTTGCCACTGCTGTTCGGGACTTTCACTCTGTCTCCTTCCCACGTGGCTGTTCAGTGCCAGGGGCTGGCGAGTGCTCATGGCTGCCCACAACACCCAGTGTGGGATCTCCCGTTGCCCCGATGACCTCTGTTCCCTGGGGGCACCCTGCTGCTTCTCTGTGCTCAAGGTGCGATGTGAGATCTGCACTTCTAGAGATCTGATTTTACATTTTCCTCCAGATGCCAAGTATTTCAGCTTGATCTTTGTGTTTTTTAATACCTAGTTAATTAACAGTGGGGGGATGGACACTTAGGCTTTATCTGCTCAAACAATATTTGAACTGCAGACAACACTGTCTGCATCCTGTCATGTACCTGCAGTGTTCCCCAACCCTTTTCGTACCAGGGACCTGTTTCATGGAAGACAATTTTTCCACGGGGGTTGGGGAGTGAGGGGTGGGATGGAGCTCAAGCCGTAACACTAACAACGCGGGGTAAGATAAAGCTTCGCTCCCTGGCCCACCGCTCCCCTCCTGCTGTGTGGTCTGGCTCCTAACAGGATAGGGACTGGTACTGCTCCATGGCCCAAGAGTTGGGGACTCCTGAATTATTGTACTTCAAGTGTTAGAATGAAACTGTAGAACTACTCCGAAGAAGGTGCATGGACAATAGCATCAATTTCTAAAGCTAAATTCTCTTTACATTTAATAAGAGACATTAGAAGACTTGATGTGTTATAACCTCTGAATGCATCCCTGGTCCCACTCTGATCATGGAATCTCATAATTGTCATCCTATGAGACTTGTTTGAATTGTGCCACATCTGGAGGGCAGACATTCAAAATGCGGTCTTTAGACCCACAGTGTCAGCTTAACCTTGCAAATCGGTGAGAAGAAAGGGTCTCAGCCCACTCCAACCTCCCCAGCTGATTTGTTTGCACTTGATAATTGTCCTAGACAATTTCTTGACCAAAATAACTTCTATGTTGGAGAAAAGCTGATTAAGAAATATGTTAACATTTGCCTCAAGAAATTATTGTAAATGTTCCAGAGGCCAAGATTGCAATAAACATATGAAAAGTTAGGAGGTTCCTACTCAATTACAGTTTTCTTATAGCATGAACAATCCCATATAAGCTAGCCTCACAACTTCTGGAGTACAGCTGGACTGACTGAGAAGAAGTTTGTAGAACAAACTCCTACTGTCCATGAGAGAGCAGACAGTAATACGGATGGGCCCCTCTCACAAGAAGAGCCAATTACTATGTAAACCAGGCAAACTGGATGGCATGGACCTCCAGCGGAATCATTACACACAATTTATGACTCGGTGAGAAGCCTTTGATAAGGCTGCAACAACAGCTTGTTTTCAAACGATGGGGGAAAGCACATTTTTTAAACGCTTTATAAGGAATACCGTGGTTGATTAATGGCTACACCCCTGCCTGGCTTCCAGCTGAGCACAAACCTGGTAACTAACAGACAGCAGCATCAGCAAATACCTGAGCGGGGCCACAGTCGCATTCTTCCCCCTCATCCAACTCCTTGTTTCCACAATATGGAGAATCGCTCAAGTTATCAGAAAATGGAACATTAAACATGCATGTTGGCTTATAGTCCTTCAGGAACTGTTGGTACTGGACTCTGCTGCACTTACTGAATTTCAGTGCGGGAACGCTGGCGATAGGAGGAGTTGAAAGTAGAGATGAATCTCAGTGCGTACCGGTAGAACAACCGCGAACATTTTATAAATAATTTAGAACGAACAGCTGTAAACGACAAAGTCTAAAAGTCCATTTACTTTTCTTACTCTGTTTTACTGTGATAGCAGAGTACCCGGGCTCTTTGCTACAAAAACGCCCTACTGACGACGCACAGCCAGCACTGCCGTTCGGGTGAAAATGCTGACTGTGTGCCCTCCCGAAATCCCTTCCTCGCACCACGGCTTAGACGGATTGTCTGTGCTTCGTGCTCCCGTATCACTTGTTACATGTTCTTCTTGAATAGTCTACACAGCTGTTTATCACCCAGGTAAGATTACAAGCTTCTCAATGCAGGGACTCTCTCACATCCAGATAAAAAAAGAAAAAGCACTAGTTGATGTAACGTCTGGAACAGAGTGTGTTGAAACAAACTATTTATTTAGTAGTATCTCACTCATTCCAGGAATGCAACATAGTTCTAAAAAGAACTTGAAAATTTTAAAAAATACTAAAATTCACCTCCCATCCTCCTTTGGTTTTGTTTCCCTTCCCATTACGATGGACACAATGGTTAAATACAAAAGGGCTTTAGAGTCCTGAACACGTTCGATTGTTAGGGAGGGATGGTGGGACCCTGACAATAAATGACTAATTATGTAGATAATAATACAAAAGTAGGTATCTGTTACTGAACTCTTCCTCTGTACCAGTCGCCGTGCTTGGGTGTTTTAGCTACTTTACTCAATTTAATCAAAATATAGAAGCACTGACCACCATCAACAAGCATTTTTCTTTCTGTGTGCAATGCACTACATGTATCCACTATGAAAAGGCTCAAAGATATACAAGGTTTAGGACAGAACTGCAGGTAATTCCAAGCTGGAAAGAGGTTGGACATTCTCTCATTCTGTATCTATGGAGTACCCCACATGTGTCTGGGGCTTTTCATGTAAGGGACACATGAAAGGCAACCACACATTGATGTTTCTCTCCCACTCTTTCTCCTCCCCGTCCCCTCTGTCTAAAAATAAATAAATAATATATATATATTTTTTAAATGGGATCAAGTGGGTGGGAAGGCTTTTCTGAAAATGATGTCTGAGAGAAGATTTAAATTATAGCTTATACTAAAGGTGATAAATCAAGGCATGTGGAGTGTATCCCTCTCCTAAGCACCTTGGTATAATTTTTAATTGATTGCCATGTACTCTTGCAATATGCTTGGATGGAGTTTTAGGATTCCTTTCACCATATCACTAGGAGAGACACTACCCAGGGGTAAGATTTAGCTGCCAAAAGGAAACATCTTTCCATGCCTGCTTTTGTCATCCACCTTCTGGAGTCTATTAGGAAGAACTCCATAAAATCACGATATGCCCTGCAATATGGAGTTTTAATCAAAAGTCACCCCCAAAGTAGTTCAATGCATTCTCTATATCAAATGAGCCTTACGTTCCACTACTGTCCATCACACATCTTCCCAAAGCACAGGTACACGGGTAATCATCGTGCTGCATCCCAAGGCTGTGGCCCAGCTGGTGTGCCATTCTGCTTGCAACTACATTAAGGTCAGGCAAAAGGTCCTGAAGCCAAAAGAGGTGTGCGTTAGACATTTTCACAAAGAGTACACTGCCGAGCACAGAGCTTCGTACTACTGGTTGAGACCTGTGTTCTAGCCTCTGGTTAGCTAATACTTATTTGAGAGGCCATGGGCTTGGCTATCTCCCTCTTCAGCCCCACAGTTTCTTTAATTACATAATGAGGTCAGACACATGATGCTTTGAGTGTCTCTAACTCCACCGCTTTGAAATTGTTTTTCATAGCACAATAATGGTCATTGTTGGAGCTACAGGGACACATTCTTAGCAATTGCTAAAAATTATTAACAAATGTTTTACCCAGTAAAATAAACATTATTGTTTGTTTTCTATATACTAGTTTTCAAAGGGGTAAAAATAAAAATATACATGGTTCATGCATTCAATGTATAGTTTCAAATTGCATCAAATTTTTGCACAATCATGAGAAGGGGGTTTCTGCTATTAAAAAATAGCAGCAGGTCAGTACTGCAAAGTCCAAAGCAGAATTGATTGTTGCTTATTTGTAGCTCTATTTCATGTTTTGATCTTTACATTAATGAAAAATATTAATTTCCAAAGGGGTGCGGTATTGGGTTACCATAAAATACTCCTAATCTGGTCATTTCATCTTGCTCATTTGAAGTTTATAATGTGTCCTAGCTGGGCTATATACCATAATTGGAGTAGTGAGAGCCTGTATTAGATTATACTTGCTCTCTATGAAAAATTTATGTTATTAAAATTCTGTAGGCAAAAGACATAATCATACAAGGAACCATATAAGGCCATTTAAGTCATTTTAATAAGTAGTAGCTTACTTTCAAAGCCTCAACAAGATTGGGCTGAGCATAGTAATGGCTAGGCAGAGATATTAAAGGAAAAACAATCCAATCTTGAGGTTTCAAGAATTTCTTAGATATGGTCACTTGGACAGTGTTTACTAGAAGCTTAGTGCCTTGTGAAAGGGTCAGATAAACAAGAGGAATCAGCAGTTTGAGAGTCCTTAGGCTTTTGGAAAATGAATTCCAAGTCTGGCTGATATGATACTTCAAGTGATCTGTGCAATTTCTTTTCAGCATAGCAACAATTATCCTCACTTGGTAAATTGGTAAATTGGCCAAGTTCAGTGGACTTTACACATCCTTGTATACAATTGTATCTAATATGCAAAAGAGCTTCCTAATCTGTGTGTGTTAGTCTGAACATGATGTTCTCTTAAACTCTGTGCACTGGTTTACCGTTACTATTCATCTATGGCTTTTTATAAAACATTTTCTCTTCATTTAATAAAGGAAGTACAACAGCGTGATCATGACATATGTTGGTGGGAATATATGGAGGGATGTATATGCAGTCCCTTTCAACAGGACACGGCAAATTACTGAAATTTCATTCAAACTTTTTATTATGCAATAAAATGTAAATAAAACACAGCTCACCTTAACAACACTGGACGAATAAACGGGCAGGCACATACCCGCTGGGTAGGCAGTTCCTTGCGCGTGGGTATAGAGCCACTTCCCACTACACACAAGATGAGAACACACTCCTGAGGCTGAGCCAGCAGTTTAATGAGCACATAGACTGAGCTGCCGTGACCCCCGAGATGCTAGTGCCTTGCACACGGAAGTGCCTTTCGTTTTCCCTAGCAGCAGGGATGGCCTCAGTTGACATTCAGCTCATTTTAAACTTGTGGCATTGGGAAAGTCAGTACAATATGAATTTGAAATCATAAAAAGTACCTTCTAAAAAACCCCAAACAGAGTCCCACTTTCCTTGATTTTACTTTACCCCCGACTCAGTTTTGGACAAAGTCACTTAAAAGAACGAAAAATTAAATTGAAAATGTTCAAAGGTGAAAATGCAACACAGTGAATGGACCAGCACCGTAATTAACTAGCTGTGGTTGAAAAACTTTAAAAATGTTTCATCGACCATAAAGACTCAGAGAATTTGATAGCTATAATCCACCATTTAAAGCAGTTGTCATGTAGAGACAGTACTATGTCTAGATTACCTAAAATTTAGACACTGATGTGTATATATGAAAGGGACCCAAATCTAGCGCGCTTTTGAGAACAACATTCAGAGCTGGAACTCGTTAAAGAGAGCTCCCCTGGGCTGGAGAGCCACACCGGAGTGCAACAGAAGGACATGAATATAAGAAAGATGGTCAGGCTAGATGCCCCCCTTCAGTCTTTAAATTTTGGGTGGAAAAGATGTGTTCCATTCCTTTCTTTATAACATTTCCTTCTGTACCCACATCAAAGGGTCAGGATCTGACTGTACATCTTGGGGGAGCTTGGTCTCCCCAGGCCCTGGAGATCCCAGGAGAACAGCACCTGTGGAGACGAAGCGCCCAAGAAATCACCGTCCAGATCCTGATTTTGCTGGCTGCCACTTGAAACCAAAAGTCAGGCCTGACAGTGCCATACATCGTGCCTCATCACTTCTGGACCTGTGTGACTATACCGGGGAAGGCATGTAAGGAGCTCAGCACCTAAGAATGCCCAAATATAATGCCCCGTTAGACATTTAGAGCACCCTCCAACCATCCTTTCTGTTTGTAGACACACTATTGGTAAGAGAAGTTACTGGTCAGAGTAAGAGTCAGCCATGGAAGTAAAAGGTTTTTCACTTATACCCATTTAAATATTTTAGATTAATTTATTAAGTATTTTAAAACACATGTCCAAAGAATAGGCATAAGGGCTAAACAAGCCCACTATGAAGATTATAGCAATATTTTACTTTACCCCTTATGATTTTGGGCTATATTAGTTCATGAATAGCCAAGCCCAAGCTAAGTGCATGTTTCCCCTGGAAATACGTGCTGTGGGCCAGCCCAGGTATGGAAATCAGAGATGGTAGTAGTTGGGAGGACTGGTTCACGCTCACCATTCTGACAAAGGGCTGGACCTGACGTCTGACTCCAGGCTTTGGAAGCTTCATGGTTCTGAGCTCAGACTGAAAGTTAGCTTTAAGGTAATGGTCAAAAACACATTTGCAGGCTGTGTTTGCAGACCTTAAAGAAACACTGGTGTTACAGGTAGATGGAGTAGGTAAAGTGGGTATCCATCTTTTACAGCAGCTTTAAGGGCATCAAGGGAGATCCCAAAAGTCTCCATCGCTCCAAAGCATGTTTTTTGTAATTTAATGTTCCTTATACAGGACAATGTGCAACACAAGGTTGAAGTCAGTTGAGCTACACATTATTTATTATTTCCCTATACACTGAGTATTTCGAAGAACAGAGATTTTGAAAACCAAAAATGATTTTTAAAATGGCCCCTATTTCTAAAAATTAATGATCCAAGTACTCTAAATAAATTCAGACTTTTTCTTAGGAATATTTGAGCTGTGGTGGTTTTAATCATCACTAATACGTTACTGCTCTGTTGTTTTGAGCACCTGTCACTAGATGGTCACTCCCTGCTGAAGGGAAATGTCCAGAGAACAAGGTGTTTTCCCAGAAGTGTCAATTTTGTGGGGAAAATTGGAGTAGGATGGTGTGGAAGGCTGAAGGGAGTTAGTGTGGAAAGAGGAGAAGTAGAGTAAATGAATTCTAAAAGGCTTTTACTTCTCAGCACTGCCCAGGAATATAAATATATCATATTTTTCCTTCCTAGGATTTCCTTCCTATTACAAAGTTAGGTTATTAAAAGTTCATATAGAGGCCCTGGCTGGTGTAGCTCAGTGGATTGAGCGTGGGCCTGCAAACCAAACAACCGCGGTTCAATTCCCAGTCAGGGCACATGCCTCGGTTGCAGGCCAGTTCCCAGGAGGGGACGCACGAGAGGCAACCATACATCGATATTTCTCTCCCTCTCTCCTTCCCTTTCCCTCCAAAGATAGATCAATAAAAAGCTCATATAGAAACTTTCTATGCAGCTGGACAGAACATTTCCTTCCTGTGCACTGTCCAAAAGAGTCAATTGCATTAAAAAGTTGCACTTATTTTATTTTCTCTTTTAATATTCCTTCTAAGGTATGCAAGAAAATAGAGCAGTTACATACCTGAGTAATAAAGCATGATCGAAATTCTTCCTTTTCTTAAGGACCCTTTGTTGCCAAAATGAAAAATGCAATAAAGTAGTATCTATGTTGGAAACTACTTTTATTTTGTCTCCATTTGTCCACATCTCAAGGCCAACCAATGTAACACGGACATCCAGGGTTTTATAAATCTGGTCAAGAAAAAAATAATTTTCCACAAAGTCAAGTTATAGGAGGATCTGCATCATTGCTATACAGTTTTATATTAAAAATTAATTTTAATGTGTGAAGGACATAAACAAAAAGTGCAGCCTCAAACTAAACAGTTGTAGTGAAACTTTATGTGGCGTGAATCACTCAGAACACCCGGTGGATTGCCATGGCCAGCAAAGAAACTCAACTGAAAACATCTGATTCCCCCTGAACTATCATAAGCCTTATAGGCACCAGACTCAGAAGGTAGTAAACCGAATAAAGCTCTGAGGTCCCAGACTGAACTGAGAATGTGAATTGACTAACATTCGCACACAGTGGAATGAAAGTTCTTTGCTCAACTCTCTACTTCCAGACACTTTCTTCTGTGGCAGATCAGAAGCTGACACTGGCTTTCAAAAACCAATTGTTGGCTGCCATGTTCGTTTTCCATGTTAGATTTTTGGAACTACTCTGTTGTCTAAGGAATCTTTTTGTGGCTTGCTCAAAGCAGGAAGGAACAGCTGTAGCTCATAAACCTTCTCACCTTTATTCCCATCTGCTTTTGTAAATGACTAGTTGACGGATACTTGATGCCAGAAAAGAAAGAGACAGAGTTTAAGCAACTTTGTATTATGAGGACATTGAAACAAAGAGCTAGGTGTTATCTCAATTTTATATTCTGTAGTAGCTAGGATGAAAGAAAGAATGAATGATAAACTATGAATGCTGAGTTAAGAACATAAAAGGAGAGGTTACTCATATAATATTAATAGAGAATGTAACTGGTGATTAAAACATTTAATATAACATTATAACAGTAACCCCATGTTAATTTTCTACTTGTCTTAACCTACACGATATGAATATATTGAATTCCATGTGTCAGCATGCTAGCCCAATAACAAGGTCATTTCAGAACCATGAGAATTGGTTTCTTTTAAACTTGAGTGAAGTTGGACCTTCAGTTAAATCGTCATTTCAAATCTATGCCGGAGCCCGTGGTACCTATTGCTTTGGGTCCTGATCTCGTGGAATAAGCCTTATGAGTCAGGTCCCACAGAGCAAAAATTTTTTCAACCTGAGCTCTTTGGGCTTTCCACACTTGTGGAGGGACTTTAGGTTTATAAAACTGGTTGCAAGTGCAAATGGGAATATTTGTCATCCTATGAATGTGTTCTCTTCTAGTAAGAAAAGAACATAAAATAAAGACACTTCTTTTGTGGGGGACCGACCGTTCAGTGAGACAGACCGTTCAGTGAGGTGACTGATGACAGACTCTCCAGCTAGATGAGGCTAGACCTGGGACAGCATGGAGATCGCTTCCCATAGACCCCAAAGAGGGTCTGACCCCTCACTGTGGGCAACACGGGGGATGGAGGCCCGTGAAAAGCAATATGACGGAAAGGGTCGAGAACTTGTAGGCAATGTCACTTTAAATTGTTTGTGGTATGGCCTCCTAATCTAAACAGAAAGTCTTTAACAAAAATTCAGCAATGAGCAACAATTTGGTATTTATCCTTACTTTGGAGCTGAAAACCCAAGGAAAGAGACTGAGTCTTACATTTGGACAACATTAGGGTAATGATAAAGCCAACTAAGAGATACAAGAAATAGGAGAAAACAGAAATGACTATGAGATACACTCACTCTGCTCCACGTTGCTCCCACATTTTAGAAAAAGTCATAGGAAGGATTTTTCATTTCTGTAGACATAGGTTTAGATTTAGGGATTGAGGGATTCTGCTTCTGGCTAAGATATACACAGTTGGAAAGAGTACTGCTCTTACCTGACCCAAAGAAAAAGCCAGGGAATCTGCAAAATCCTATCTTTCCTTGAAACTGTGAGAGCTGAGAGGTACCAGGCAAACATGTAGCCTGAAATCTAAGGAAAGAATCCTTCAAAGAGAAATGGTACTACAGCACCTCCCAGTGGCAGAAAAAGAGAAAAAGAGATGCTTTGCACCAAACAGGCAGATAAGAATCTGGCAAACATTTTTAAGGAATTGCTAAAAGGCAAATGTGGGATAGAATAAGATTGCAGAACCCATTGGGAGACACGGACACAAGGAATCGTGCCCACGCACATGCACACTCAAGGAATACATTGGGGGTCAGAGATGGGCTGTCCTCCCTTGGTGATATAGGCCTGGAGGATGGGAGCAAGTTCTGCCTTGGGAACAGTTTTTTTTTTTTTTTTTTTTTTTTTTTTAAGATTTGACTTATTTTTAGAAAGAGGGGAAGGGAGGGAGAAAGAAAGGGAGAGAAACATAGATGTGTGAGAGAATCATGGGTCAGTTGTCCGTCACACACTCCTCTGTAGGGCCCTGGCCCCCAATGCAGGCAGGTGCCCTGACTGGAAATTGAACCAGCAACCTTTCGGTTCACAGGCCTGATCAATCCATTGAGCCACACCAACCAGGGCAGAAACATCTTAAAACCTATCAAACTCTTCTTTCTTGAGAAACAAAAGCCTCAAGCTGCTATATGAAGTTCAGCAAACTTTTCTTTTACACCCCAGAGCCCAAGTGAAGACCTGTTGTGGCTGGAAAAAAGGGGAAAGAAAAACACCTACCCCGAGAGAAGAGGGAAGAAAGTCTCACAACGCCAGACCTTTCAAGGTCTTCTATCGAGGGAGGAAGAACATGAACATTGAGAAATAGCCACCCAGAGACCCATGGGCAGGACTTTCGTAGGCCAAGGATAGACCAGGATAACAGGAAACACTTCGAGTCCCATAACTAGCCCAGCAATTACCGAGTAAGAAACAAGAACAGACCACTACTGAAGAAGAGATACATAGGTGAAAGAAGACCTTCTGTGAGCACTAGCCTGAGGTTGAGGCTGAAGCCTCTCCAAAAATTCAGGACCCACCCTAAGCCAGGGTCACATTACAAGAATCTGAAGCTCAAGGTGCATGTAGGTAACAATAGCAACAGCAAGACCTCAAACCAGTGTAATTGCTGACAAGGCTGATTCAATCCTATTTGCTAATGGTCTGGCAACAACAACAACAAAAAAGTAAAAGTAGTTTATACTTCCAGGCATCAGTAGCATTTCTGTCCCTACTATTCTATACTCAACATCCAGTACTCAAGATAATATGAAAAAGCACACAAAAAAGGGAGGAGAGGAAAAACAATCCCCTGTTCAAGCGATAAGTCAGCGAAACTAGACTCAGAGATAATCCAAATGTTGAAACTATCTGACTGGAAACATAAAATAACAATTATTAGTATGTTAAAGCTCTGGTGGAAAATACGGATGTGGTAGGCAGAGTTCTAACATAAAGGTATATAAAACATTCCAAGTACTTGGAAATCAAGTAACACACACACACACACACACACACACACACACACACACACACACATATAACCAAGGATGAAAGAGGAAGTCATAAAGGGTATTAGAAATATTTTTGAATAGAACAAAAATTAAAAATAAAACATCAAAATTTGTGACAAATGGCTAAAGATCTTATACTTACGACTTGACCCTGCATTCTTACTTCTTTGTCATTGACAAAAGAAAATAAAAATTTGTGTTTTCACATATGTCTCTATGCATATGTTTAAAGGAAATCATTATCATTATAGCAAAAACTAGAAACTGATCAAATGTCCTTCAACTGGTGAACGAACCACCGCTGGCCCAGGTGGGGCCGAACTAAGAGATTATGGCGCCTTCCTTTGGGCCTGGTAGTGAAGCTCGTGACTTGGAAGAGGTCATTGTACAAAATGTATAATTCACAGCATTATTTTTAAAGAAAGGTTATAGTTAATTCTGTTTTAGACAAATTAAACACTTTAGTACATTTTACTAAAATATTTCCTTAATTTCTATGTCAAAATATGAAAAATAAATTATAGCTTGAAAACCTTTTTGCTATGCAAAGTTGTGGAGCAGTAATTTAAAATAGTGGATTTGACTTATGCATGAAGGGCGTCACTTTGTGCATCGCTTTATAAATTTTTGTGATCAGTAACCAATATTTGAAATGCATTTAAAGGTTTAAGTATTAAATATCATTTACTTAGAAAACAAAAACTCAGACCTGTGGTTCCCTTGTCGCTGTCATTTTTTCAATGAATTTTTTCTAATCAGTTTACTGGGTGAATTTTTGTTTTGGGGGCTGTCTCAGTGTCGGACCTACCACAAAAATTCAGCAATATCTGTTCTACAAGTTTCTTTCCACTTGTGACTTTAGCTTGATTTAAACTGCGTAAACTCTTACCATGTTGACAAAATTGACCATTCCCCAAATTCGGTCCCTCAGTTTATTGTGGGGATTATTATTCCTGCGATACTGAAAATATAAACATCAGATTGACATTTATTAATAATAGGAGTTGAACACAAACAGTAAAGTATTTTACCCACTATCAGATACTTAACAGAAAAAATTCATTGGCATTCCTTCAGTCAGCTAAAAATCTGGGCATCTTAAGCAGAAATTACTTTTTATATAAAATAGATACCACACTTTCAAAAGACACATTCGACTTAACAACTACTTTAAAACTTTTTATAGCTTTGTCCCCTTTCACATTACATTTTATTACACTACATACTTATCAAACCAGCTGATATGTTTTTTAGAGCTCACGTTTATAATGCTGATGAAACAAAACTCACTAAAGCTCCACAGCAACCATGATGTTGCGGGAAACAGCTACTCGATCGGCCCTTCTGTGTCCGTGGTGGTCACCAACCAAGGAACACTTCACCACGGGGCCCCCTGGAGCCAGAGCTCTGAGGAAAGGGCTGTGGCCTGCCCTTCTCTCTGGGAAAAGACTAGGAAGGTGGCGCCAACTTCCTGTCCAATCTGTTCGGACTTCTATTCGCTTCTTACAAATGACTTCTCCCTTTCTGCCGTCAGGAGCTTGTTCTCAGCATTATCAATTTCGACCTAATAAAATATACTTAACCATAACAGAAGGTATCCTTATGCAAATGGTCAAGCTTCTTACCTAATAAAAACACAAGGAAATATGCCTTTTCTGAATCCTGCAAGTATCCTCTAGTTACCGCTTCATTGCAGTTCTGTTACCTTAAATATCTACATTCCTCAAAGAAACACCATTAGAATCTCTTCGACTGTCATCTCCCACCCACTCTGCCACTCACGACTCGTAGCTTGACTGTCATCCATTGAAACTATTCTTGATAGATCCACAAATGTCCTCTTATTATCAATTCTGAACACACGTTCCTCATCTTCCTGCTATCCTGTTCACATGTAATATTGACCATTTTCTCTTTCAAGAATGTTCTTATCATCTGGATTTCTATTATCATACACATTTCTAGTGTCTCATTGTGCACAGGGTTCTCTTTCCCACCATCCCCTTAAAATCTAGATGACAAATATGTTTCACCTAGGATTCCTGTTGATGAGTGGATGGGGCTGGCCTAAAACACACCTGAAATGGGTAGGTGAAAGAGGCTCTGAGGCTGTTTTAGGGACTACAGGCACTGGGTACTTTACTAGTCATTGAGTTCAGCCCCTGGGGATAAGGGAGAGGGATGGCTATGGGGTCTTGCAACTTTTATTTTCAAGCCTTTATTAAATGTTTAGTGTTCCCCAAGGTCAGACATCTGTGCTCTGCTTTCTCTTTCAACTCGCTAACTCTGGGTCTACACGTTCAAATCCTCACTCTACTTAGCTGCTTAAGACTCATCACTTTGCTTTCCCAATGTGTAAAACCCTCAACTTGTTTCCCAAAGCAGCCTTTGTTTTTCCTAATTGATCTCACTGAACTACACTTGCTCTTAGTCTTTATTAATAAATTATTATTAAGAATAAAACTTACTTTAGCACTTTAAAAAGTTAGTTAATATGTGTTCTTACCAACATGCTAATGTAAGCCTGTCTATTGATTAGTGTTCTATTAGCTTATTAAGTTCTATTAGCTTAGAACTTACTAATGCATTTTTTTAAAAATATAATTTAATTGTAGTTTTTCTTATTTTTACACATGTAACAATAGTGTATCTTTCTTTTTAATTAGCATAGACCTTATTTATTTTCTAACATTGACTAGGAACTTCAGTAAATAAGTTGAAAAACTCTATTGACACTGAACAGATGTACCCGATTCCCAATTTTGTAGGAAAATCCCCAACATTTATTTGTTAAGTTTAACATTTACACAGGACAGAATTTTGGTAAATATTCTTCATTGTCCTCCATTTCTTATTTGCTAAGAGTTTTATTATGAATCTTGAGATATAGATATGATACTTGAGATGAATACATGGTTTATAATAATTGCCATTGTCATGCAGAGTTTTTAATATGCACTGGATTGGGTGTGCAAATATTTTTAGAATATTTGAAGTTGTGTTTGTAAGTGAAATGGGTGTTATGACTTCACTTGTCTGGATGTGTTATCAGTGTCATTATAGATTGTCACAGTAACGACCCTTTAGGAAATTACTTTTCTAGATGTCCACACCCTTAGGTAGCTCCCTCTAACATTAATCCTAGGCTTGATCATAGGGCTGGCAAGTGAGACGTTAATAAATGTAATGCAAGCAGAAGCTTGAAAAGCTCTTGCTCGTTGAATTCTGGCCTCTGTCTTGATGTTTTGAGGCTCAGCTATGACAAGCACAGGCCAGCCTACTGGAGACAGGTGACCAACTGAAACTGACGTTGCATAGCAAGCAGTGACTACGGCCACTTCTGCTCAGCCAGGCAGGCCAGCGCAGTGGCCAGATGCGGCAGCTGCAGAGACACCCTGCACAACGTTTTAGGAACATCGTATCACAGAAGTAGGTAACTAACGTGAAGGTTATGGTAACTCTATAAAATGTGTGAAGAATATTTTCTCTTTTCCATCCTTTAAAAAAGTTTGTAACAGATAGGGTTATCTGTTATAACAAATCTTAGCAAAATTTGTCTTTAAACTCATCTGACCCGTGTCTTTATTTGTCAGATTGTGGGCTGCTTATTTAACTTTATAAATTTGTTATAATCCTTGTGGGGTTTCCTATTTCCTATTTCCTATTTCTCAAGTCAGTGAAGTTAACACTATACTACATGCTTCTGCTCATAAATTTATTGGCTCAATGTTGTACATTTTTTAAATGACACGTAATCTCTACTATGTTTACAGTTATGTTTTCCTTTTATTCCTAATTTTACTTCTACTTTTATTTTTTCTTAATAAGTATTGTCAGAAGTTCCTCTATTTCATTAATTTTTTCAAGAGATTACTGTTTGGCTTTGCTGATCTACTCAATTGTTTCTTTTTGATTGTGTATTTTATTAATTTTATTCATTGTCAAAATTATTTTATTTTTCTGTATTTTTTGAATTTATTCTGTTTTATTTTCTAACTTTTCCAGTTTGACTTTTGGTTTACTAAATTTCTTTTTATAATACAAATATTTATCCTCAAATATCATTCTAAATACTGCATTGTCACATGCATCTAATAAATTTTATCTATAGTGAATATTTTTGTTGTAATAAATTTGGATAAATCAGGATAATTTCAGATTTAATTTTTAGTCTGTTAATATTTGAAAATATATGTTGTTTTAGTTTGCAAACCAATGATCTTTTAGTGGATTCATGTAACAATTTTTGTTATAGTTTCCAAATTGGTTCTGGTTTTTAAAAAAGTAATCTTTATAGTATCTACACCTTCATATTTCTTTGTACTTTCTTTGTGGCCAACTGTCAGTTTAATTTCTGAAAATATTTTATTTGCATGTGAAAATAATATATGTTGTCTATTTTTGTATAAAATAATTATAGGACATTTTATCAAATTATTAAATAAAATCTATATTTTTGTGGCTCAAATCTTTTCCATTTTTGTTTATTTTTTTCCTGCTTGATCTAAAATTTTCTGCTAGATGGCAGCCAAAACCCCTTATTTTTCTATAATTTGTCATTTTTATTGTATATCTTTTTAGACTAAGACATTAGTGTATAATCTGAAATATCATTAGATGATTTAAAGTTCTCAAACAGTTTATTTTCCTTTCCATTATGTTGGTTGACTCTTTCTCATGCAGTTAGTTTGACCTAGGATTATAAAAATGTCCTTTAAAAGCATATTTGATTTGGACTCTAGAAGTATCAAGTTTTTGACCACTTTTTATGTGGAGACTTTGACGTAGCATTTTTGCTTTGGAAAAAAAATACAATACCACACCATGCATGACACAGACCTAGGGTTTTTGCTTTCCGCTTGCATATCTACTGCCCCTAGCCGCAAACAGCCAGAGCACTTCCTTCCTCTTTGCATTTTTAGTGCACAGAGCTTTTCTAGTTCCCTTTCAGGGATTGACCAGCCCTTCGTGGCTCTGGGTATCATGCACTACATTCTCTATATATTGTGGGTCACCAAGCCTTTGAATGTTATTTACTACTCTAATGAAGATCTCCCTCATTTTTGGCACTTGGGGATTCCCTGTTTTGTTTTGTTTTTTAAGCTCAACTGCAGACTATGAATATAGTTTTATTTTTCTTTATATGTTGTTCAGCATTTTCATATGTTTGTAATATGGAAAGTAGTTCTATTATTTTGACTTAGTTTGCTGTACTGCCAAAGGACCTAATTATCTCTTATATAAACCTGGCAGGAGCTAAAAACAAGACTTTGAGCCCAGAATGAAATTCTGACTAAAATATTTTTTCTTGGTTAGAATCACAACTCTAGTTTTAAAAGGATGAATGAAGAAGCAAATGTTCATCTGAAAACTTACCACATTATCATCGGCAACAATGAACAGCTCAACATAATTTTCCTTATGAGGGTTCTGATAATATTAAAAATATTAATGAAGTCTAGTTAATATTTCTTATCTTAACATTTTAAATTACCATAAAAACATGAAAAATATGAATTTTTCATACAAGAAAGTGAGGTATAGATGTATGCTTAATAATTTTAGGAAGTTATCTAAATAAATCTTATTATGTTATTAAAATATGTGGCCTTGACATCAGATTGTAACAAACTTGAACCAACATTCTATGTTTGATTATTTTTTTCTTTCCTGGTTTAGTCTTTCAAATAAGTTATAAATAAAAAATTATAAATCTAGTTTTCAACATTTAGGGTTTTTTCCACTTACAAAATAAATACTTACAAAGCATGCTCTTGTAAAAGAGAAAATCACCCATTTGTAATAGCTCAGAACTAACACAAAGCTAAGTTTAGCCTACAGTCTGGCTAATAGGACTGATTGTTTTCCATTTACCCTCACTCCTCTCTCCAAGTTGCCTCTGCTGCAGGAGTCTCAATGCCAAGCAACTGTGTATAAAAGTTGCTAATTATAGATCTTTTATAAAAAAGCCATATGAAGAAATTCTGCATTTTCAGCTTTTGGTGGCATGTACTGAAGTACATACATATTTTTTGAGTATAAAATGAAGACATACTGTTCAAAGATTAATTTGTATTTGATTAAATTTATTGAGATGGCATTGGTTCACATGGTCATATAGGTTTCAGGTATACATGTCTATGATGCATAATCTGTATATTGCATTGTATAACTACCACCCAAAGTCAAATCAGCTTCCATCACCATATATTTGGAGACTATGTAATCACTTATTGGTTGATTCATTCAATTGGAGAACAGCCATTAGGCGTCTAGTGTGTTTCAGACACTGTCTGGACTATGGATATGTGAAGATGAACACTCTTAAAGCTTAAAGAATAATATTCGGGGGGGGGCATTTAAAGAGATACCAGTTGGTTGTAGAGAAAAGCCTAAAATACAGAGGACTTTTTGTGCAATAATCCCACTAGAAATTGAACCTTTTATTACTCTTAAATGTCCTTAACATTTAGAACACTTGACCCAATGAAAGGGAGAGAGCCTGGCCTATCGACTCCCTGATAATGTCTCTCTTGTCAGAGAGACAAGAGCAGACAATATCTAGGGTAGGTTTCAAGACATTATAAATTTCATTCTTTCTAGCCATTTATTGCCCTAATCCTGTGTACCTAGACATGCATTTGTAGATATTGCCCTTCCTTCAATTCAATGGGACAAACTGAAATTTACTGTATAGAACTATCACTTTCTATATAGATAACAAATGCAAATGTTTGACATTTCTGATTTCAAACAATTAAGAGATCAGCCCAAGTAGAATGTATACTTCATTAATTGAGGCCACAATTTTCCTCTTGAGATCATAAAGGAAGAGAGGAAAGGTAATTTGAAAGTAAAGCACTCACTTCCATTTGAGAGTCTTCCATGGACTTGGTGTTATTGTTTGGAACAGTTGTGAAATTCCTGGTGAAATTGAGCTCTTTACAAGAATAATTGGCAGCATACTGCATCTTTGCATTATATTTGAACACCAAATGTTCTCCCTCATCTGAGTATTTCACTGGTTCAATGAGGTACCTTTGGTCATATACCCTGAAGAATCCCCTGTGGAAATTGAGAATACAACGTATAGCTAAGACTTTTTACTACTACGTTACTACATAAAACTACTCTGTCCCATTTTTATTGATGTTGCCTTTTAAGAAAGGAGAAGAAGTTTAAGGGCAGAGACTCATGAGGGTGCAGCCAAGTGTTCTGAGTGATGAAGATATGAGATAACATACAGTCTTTGATTGAATTACTAAGTTTTTGTAAGAGTCAGCTCACTTGGATCTTTCAGAAGTTTGACACCCCAATCTCTACTTTGGTGTTTCAGGTCGAGTAGCAGTTCCCACCTGGGCTTGTAGATCCCTGGCAAGTCTCAGATTTCTTTAGAAAATGCTGCAAATTTTTATGCCCATCATGCATTAATTATAGGGTATGTACTAACTTATAAGTACTATTATGTGATAATTTTGTTATTAAAGGGTTCTCATACTTGAAAATACCAGGAACTACCCAAGCCAAGTCCTCATCACAAAAGACAATTTTCTTGTTTTTCTACCCACTACCTCTCTACATCTCCCTCCATTGTCCTGGAGCCCAAGATCTGTAGGGAACTTCTATAGGTTGTACTTCCGATGTTTTACTTCCTAGACAATGAAAACACTGAGAAGTGTTGAAGTGTGGCAGGGATTCACAGAACTCTAAGTCAGGAGACCTGGTTTGGACTAAATTCCACCACTAGCAAATAGAATGTTCAGGAGCAAGTGTTTTATTTCAGTGTCCTGATCTATAACAGAAGATTTCCAGCAGACTTCCAACTCTGAATCTCTTGATCGCATACTGAAAAGCTTTCATTGCTTAGAGCTGGCATTAGACATCTTTTTGTCAAAGGTGAACATAAACAATGGGTTAAAGTAGAACTCATGCTAAAAATATACAGTAACTTTTCTTGATTAGTTTTTCTGTTTACCACATTGTTAACAAGAAAGGTGAGAAATCAATTTCTTTAAAAATCCAGAAGAAAACTCAAAGAAAATGGAAAGTGTGCGTTACCTGAGGCCATGGCATGTGCTGATACTGGCAGCAGAATCATGTTCATGTATAATGGATCCTTGGTAAAAACAGTGATCCTGAAACATGTGAGGAGGCTATTAACGTAAATACATTTATTGGTATACAAATAAAATATCTACATACTATATGTTCCCACTATATCAGCATTTCAGTATCACAAATTACATTTATATTCATCCATGCATTCATTCAATGCATTCTTTCATTTTGAAACTACTTTAGAGTCTTTTTACTTTAATTGCATGATTACTTTCTCTAATATTACTACTTTAATCCTTCCTAAAATCTCAACCAAACTACTCTCCTGTGCTATTATATTTTTCCCCAGTTGTGTTGCCTATGATTGTTAAAATTAGGTCTCATCCTTCAACCAGGTTCCCTTATGCCTTTCTGTCCTGATTCTCTGCTTCAACAGAGCTGGTATCTTTTTTATTTTTATTTTTTTTAAGATTTTGATTTATCTTTAGAGAGGGGAGGGAAGGAGAGAGGGAGAGGAACATGAATGTATGGTTGCCTCACGTTTGTCCCTGCTGGGAACTCGCCTGCAACCCAGGCATGTGCCCTCACTGGAAATCGAACCTCGATCCTTTGGTTCACAGCCCGTGCTCAATCCACTGAGCTACATCAGCGAGGCATAGCTGGTATCTTTATTACTTCCTACTTGGTCTCTGCCCATGGTGATTCTGTCAGGTAATAACTATCTCCATCATTTCCATCTGTTCAACTCCCACCTATGTGTGACACTTTTCCATGGTTCTCCAGGATCTCAGACCAACCACCACCCCCTACACGAAAGAATATTCTTCACTTTTCTTCCTGTTCTATTTTACAAAAATTACACGATGACTTAGATTTCATAGTTAACAGTAGCCTTAAATAGAGAAAAGAGGTTTTAAATATATACTTTTCATAAGAGAGATAAGGTTTTTCCTGGTCAGAAGGCCACAGAGGGCATGTTCTAGAAAGGTGGATAAAATTATAAAAATAAAATTGGTATCCTCTGAAATAATACTAATGATAAATAAACACAGATTTATTAGGAGAATGAAGGGGAAGCCTCTGTGTTGGTGCACCAGACGGATGGGGCAAGGGGATGTGACTCTCTTAAGGGTTGATCAGATGGAAGATTTAAAATCGTTTCATCTATTTAGGTTTTGTCCATTTCACTTGACTGCAATTTCACCAGGGTTCCTTAAGCTCCTCTGGTGTCCTACTGTACCTTTTGGGATTCATAGAGTCAGTCTGGTAAAGAAAAATACGTTAGTAGTCATCTCTTTGCGCATTAGGCAGTGATCAATCTCCTCCAGAGTTCAAAGGGCCATGGTTCCTATTCTAGGATCATTCAGTGACAATTGTCAATGTAGGATTCATTTCTGATGTAACAGTCTCTGAAGCTAGAATTGGGCTGCAAATCACACAAGGAAATGACAGTTTCAGAGAAGAGGCATAGGAAGGTTCTTCAAGATACCATGATCTGAGGGTGTCTGGTGATTTCTTCTCCTTTTGCCGAGTAGTGTGTTTCACTGTAATTTGAGGCCAGGAACTCCCTGGAAAAGAGGAGAAAGAGGTACTCATATCTACTCATTTTAAAAGGTTAATAGATAAAAACATTATGTGAGCAAGAGACTCCGGCCTGCTTTCAAATCTCAGGAAATCTTCTTAGGCTAAAAACGGATAAGCAAAATCAATCTCACTCACATGAAAAACCTTTCTACTTAGATTTCATGGTTTGGCAAAAGACTGTAGAAGAGGCAGAAAAAGAGACTGGCAGTTTCAGTGAGGTGGCACCTTGAAAAGAACCTAGAGAAAATATTATTGTAGTAAAAATCCCTCACCTTAAGAATCAAAATTCATGCAAAAAATCTCATTAGAGACTATAAAAGTCACAGGAGAGGAGAAAATGTCAGCATCTTTTGTCAAAAGAAATAAAAATTCTGTCAACCCATGTAACAGTGGGAATATGTAATGGTGGGAAATTTTAACCCACTCCTCCATTCTTTCGACCTCATTTCTGTGAATGCTGACTCTGACTAATATGTAGCTTATAGATGAATGGCACGTTTGTGTAAGAATCCTAGGAACTAACTTCAGAAGCCACAGACTCCAACCGTCAGGCATCCCAGCTCTGGGGGATTTGCTGACCTCCAACCATGGGGCCAGCATGACAAACCAGGTGGCCGGCACCTGAAAATAAACCACTTGCCTTTACATCAGCACCTGCCTCTCGAGTAATGACTTTCATAGTGGCAGGCGGCCAGACCTGTATTTGGCTATACCCCTAATTTCAACTCTACAAAAACTGGCCTTCAAGAATGATGAAAAAATAAAGACCATTTAAAATAAAATTTTTGTAGCTCACTTTTATAGAAGTTTAGATAACACAGGTATGTGCATTTTTCTAAATTCAGTGAATGCATACTTCAGATTTGTGCATTTCATTATAAAGTCTTACATCGAAAAAATGTTCAATACTAAACTATAATGATATGCTTGTTATTTAGGGGAAAGTATATTAATGTGTGCAATATAATTTGAAATGCATAAAAATAATGGAGGATAGACAGCTGAATGAATAGACAAGGAATTCTGATATAAAACAAGCATAATAAAACAATGGACATATGTGTACATGTCTATATTGATGGGATTATGGGTCTGTGTTCATATTACTGGGTATATGAATGTTCACTATGAATTTAGCCTTGTATATGCATAAACAGAACTTGGCTTCGTATCTATTTTACATAGCTTTGAAGTTACTTTAGAAGGCATGGTTTTCAAATTTCTTTTGATCCACTGGTTCACAAAGCAGCGGTACATTCATCTCTCATTAGAGCACGTGGACCTCAGAGCACTCCAGTACCCCATGTAGGGTGTGAATTATGAACTAGAGAACCATGTCCACAATGGGAGGCTGTTGAAGTGAGGTGAGTTTACAACTGGAGGGTAAGAATTCATGTTATGTACAGATAACAGTGACTTGAGGAATTAACTTCATTGGCAGTTTTTATGAAAACTCTAACACTATAGACTAATAAATCTTATTATTGAATCATAATAAAACTTACCTTGATTTTAAAAGGTGAAGTATTAAGATTTTTTTATGTAGACTTATTTCATACAACAATTCATCTTCATAAGTTTCCTGAAAAACAATATCCATCAAGTGACTTAAATGTGTGCTGCTTTAGTGTGGGCTCAGGGTGGATAATGGGGCAGAAGCCTGGGTGGACGACCTCTGGGAAGACTGTCCTTTCAGGCAAAATGATAGATATGGATAAAGCTGAATTTATAAGAGAGCTAATATATGCTGGATTTTGCTTTCAAATAATTTTAATTAAATTGTTATGTTTTTTTCTAGCTGAAAAAATAAAATAGTGAAAAAATTATACTGTCCCCTTATCCAGAGATATGTTATTATATATTCTTACAGTTTCAACCCCCAATAAATCTCTGCTTACGTATTTCGAACAATTTCATGTATACTATCCTATAGCCTACTTTTTCACATAAAAGTAAACCATGGCCAGGGCCATTTTTCTATCCCAACAAGTATTATTTTATGGTCTGAATTTTATGGCTGACAATGTGAATTTATTTAACCCACATTTAGATCAGAAACTTGACTTGGGCTATACACACTATAGTTGGACAGAATTTCACTGTCCAACACAGGAAAAGTGTAAAGCTCATGGTAAATACTACCATATTGCCCTGAAGGACAAAAGTATAAATTTAGAAATTTACAGTGGCTCTTGCATCCTTGTCTTAAATGTTATCATTAATAAAATAATATTGTGAAAAACCACTACCTTTGATAAAATTAGAATTGACATTTTCTTTTGTTATTTGTAGATTCATATATAAATTTCTAATTTATGTCTTTTCACCTTTTTTCTTTTCTGGCATTTTATTTCTTTATAATTAATAAGAATTCTTTATAACTTAAGAATTCATAGTTATTGGCCATATATTCTACGTATTTCTTTAGTTTAGTGTTCATTCACTTATTCAAGCACTGTTATTTCAGCCACAGTGACAATGGGGAAGATACAATGGTGTATGAGTTGAAGGTCACTGCCCTTATGGAAGCCACAGCTTAGCAAAAAAGAAAATCAGGCAAATGTAATTGAGTGTTGTAAGCATCATAAAAGAATAGTCATCACAGAGACTGTGCTAGGGTTATTGGAAGGAGGAGTCAGGGACAAAGGACAGCAAATGCAAAGGTCCTGTGGTAGAAAGGAGCTTGACATGTCTGAGGAACAGAGAGAAGTTCAATGTTGCTGGAAAGTCAAAGTTGAGTAGAAATAAAAAATGAAAAGACAGAAAGGAGCCTAATCATGTACAGCCTAGTAAGTCACCTAAGAGGATTTAGACCTTATCTTAATGGCAAAGGGAAGCAAAAAGTTTGGGCAGAATAACTCAGTAGGTATGATATTTTAGATACTTCCTTATTATAGGTCATGGCTCAGCAGAAATCATGACTGTAGGCAGGCGATACATTTAAAGGCTATGGATGGAACATAGTACTTCTGGCAGGGGAGTGGCAGCAAGAATAAGGAAGAGTTGATCATTCTGAAGGATATTTACAAGCTAGAATCTACAAGGCTAGGAGATTGTTTGATGGGGTAGGCAGCAGACAGGAGTCAAGAATTACTTCAGGTTTCTGGTTTGTTTAGTTAGAGAGAAGCAGCTTTGAGGGAGGGAGAAGGGAGTTTTGTGTTTACTGAATGTGAAGTGTGCATCAATTAGGGCTTTTTTGATGGCAAGTTTCACATAAAATTAGTACCTGATTATAAAGATACAGTATTCACCATGGGCAGGCAAGAAACAGATGTTCAATTAAATAAGGGTTGACTCCCATTTTACAATAGGCTGACCTTTCTGTGTGGATGTGTAGGTGTGTGTCTGTGTCTCTGTGAGTAACAAGACGGGATATCAGGACTTTTTGAAATTTGTCCCTTTGAATATGATTTTTATGTTATCTAATATTGAGGAACTGTCTTATAGGGGCAAATGTGATACAATTATGTTTAATCTTGTCACTAAAATATTTTAATAAACAGAATATTAAATTTTATATTTTATTTCTGATTTTATTTATTTTAACTTAATTTTTAAATGTATTTTTTCATTTTATATCTTGTAATCCTCACCCAAGGATATGTTTATTGATTTTAGAGAGAGAAGAAGGAGGGGGGTAGAGAGAGAGAGAGAGAAACATCAATTGATTGCCTCCCATACACTTCGTGACCAGGGGTTGAACCTGCAACCTAGGCATGTGCCTTGACCGGGAATCAAACTCACAGCCTTTTAGAGTATGAGATGATGCTCCAACCAACTGAGTCACTAATCAGGGTGAATTTATTTTTATTGTAGAATCATTTTAAACTTAGAGGAAAGTTGGAAAGACAATACAGAGAATTCTCCTGTACCGCACAACTCAGGTCTCCATATTGTTGATTAACATCGTATCCTCTTGATGAACCAAGGTTGATACTGCGCTTAGTCTACACTTAGCCAGATTTCCTTAGTTGTTGTCTAATGTCCTTTTACTGCACTAGGATTCCATCAAGGATGCCACAGGACATTTAACTGTCATGTCTCCTTACACTTCTCTATGCTATGACAGTTTCTCAGGCTTTCTTCATTTTTGATGACTTTGACTATTTGGAAGAGTACTGGCCAGCTATTCTGTAGGCTGTCCCTTAATTTAGGATTTTATGTGTTTTTTTTTATGCTTGGGATGGGGTTAGGGACATTTGGGAGAAAACAAAATAAAGTGCCATTTTCATCACATCATGACAAGAGTACATACTAGCAACATGAAATCACTGGAGAGGTTTGCCTTGCTCTACTGGCTGAGGTGGCACTTGACAGCTTTCTCCATGGTCAAGTTGTACCTTCCTGCCTTCTTGTTCTACTCTTTGAAAGGCAGTCAGTGTGCATAGCCCATGCATACAGGGTGAGGAGTCATGCTCCACCTCCCAGGGTGGGGAATAACTACCGCAACTTTCTGATTCTTCTGTATGAAATATTTATCTATCCCAGCTCCTATTTATTTACTTATTAATTATTTATATCAATATAGTGTCATGGATATTCATTTATACTTTACGTTATCATCCAAATCTATGTTATTTGTTTTGTTTTTCTCAAATTGTTTTTTCTTGGCCATTCGGAGCTATTTCAGTTGGCTCCTGGGTTCTTTTAATATCCTCCCCTCACAGGGGGTTTGGATTTTTGTTTGCTGGTTTGACAACTTCCTTACTTTCTTGTACTACCAGGTGCTCCAAACTCACCTTGTGTATTTCCTGCCTGGGTTCAGGCTCATCTTGTAAACTCATTACAGGATGTTTCATTCAGTCTTGATTAGTCTTAAGATAATAGGTGCCAGAAGAGCCCACCAGGTTTGACACAATGAGTGGTGGAACGCTGGGGTTTGCCCCTTCGCTGAGTACCAACATTCAACCAGTAAAAGGTTTGAGAAGGTGAGAAAAGAACTGGAGTTTAAAACAAATCTGTCTGTAAGGAGATTATTAGACAAAATGTTTAGACGCGATCTCCAAATGGCAGCAGATAGAGAGTTGCTTTCCATCATTTCAAGCCGTGTCAAAGAGGCCTCAGTGGCACCATTGGGATAGTTGAAGGTGCCTCATTTACCACTGAGAAGCGTGATAAGTGAAAGCCTGGAAGGCTGGCTCCTCTGGTGGTGGAAGAGACCAAAGCCATCACAATGGGAAAGCTTAGCCCTCCCAAGGTGTGTTGGTGCAAAGTGACCATATTCTGTGGGCCAAATTAAAAACCCGAGGTTCCAAAGGCAGTCATTGAAAGTCTTTTACAATAGTGGGAATTGAAAATAACTCCATTTTAAGCTTTGTGCCCCATGATGTGTATTACATCTTTTCTATCTAAATAAACCTCAATTACTGTTGAAAATAAAATTATAACTGTCTTTAATTTTAATACCTGAATAAGCACCCTTCCAGCCAACTGTCCAAGAAGGCCTTGCTGTGCCTGTGAAAGCCATCTAACTTTGCTGCAGAATCTGGAAGGCAAATAAGCCTGCATATCAGGTCACTGGAGAGCAAGCACCCTGAGATCACGATGCACGGGGAGTCAGCTCAGGGCAAGTGAGGTTGCCTTCCACCCATCTAGAAAGCTGTTAGTGGAAGGCCTCACACAAACTGGAAAATGTTTCATGGCACTCCCAAAAACTCACACTTCACTCCTTTTTGTTTCTCAATCTGTCAAGGGGCTGCTTCCTCTCATCCTCTGCCTGCCACCCTGCCACCCACCCAAGCATGGACTCTAAGCTGAGAGTGAGTCCTGGGAAAAATTGAGACTCTTCTCTTGATTGCTTCTAATCAGAAACAGAGGTGGCTTTCCACATGCCTGTGAAGGCCATACATCTTATTTATTATTTCAAAATCTATACCTGTACATCATCATCATGGGTGTGCCAAACATCTCGCTTCTGTATCAGGGGGAGCCTTTTAGGATAAACCAGTTCTTGACCTTGAGCTCGGAGGATTGCCTTTTCTGAGAAGAAGCATAAGGGGGAAATACATGGGGCATTAACATTCACCACGGGGACTGGATAACAGAGTCACTCTTACAAGAGTTCAGTTGCTCCCAATTAGCAGCCATCAACAACATCTCTATAAAAGAGCACCCCCACTCTACAGGGAAGGACATCCAGACAGATGTTTCCATAGCAGGCAAAATACAAGTAAAATTGGAAAGGAGGCACAGAAGTCAGCGTCTTCCATCTTTTCATCTTGTTCTCAGTTCTCACCTACTTCTCTTCACAGAGCAGACTGTTTCCATATAAGCTGCTTTTTACCTCCTAGGGACAGTTGCATTTCAAGTCTGCACTCCAGTAGCTGAATAGCAGGCTTCCCTGGTTAAAGGGATTTTGGGTGCTTCTCAATCAAGGCTAAATACAACGCACACATTTCCCGCCACACCAGGGTCACTTGTGAGCTGAGCCCCACTCACTTCACGCTCACTGAAGAGCCATATAGAGGAGAAAGTGTGGGAGTGTGGAATCTGCTCTTATCTGAATCAAGTTTTTACCAGTTTATTAGCAGTACGGCCACGAGTAGCAATCTCATCCCTCTAATCCGTCGACATGAGTCTCAGTTTCCTTTTCTGGAAAGCAGAGGTCATGATATAAAATTTTGAGCCAGCTACTGTACAGAGCAGCTCATGGCAGCACAGTGGCTGCCGGACCACAGATGCTCAGGACACCCCTGCCTCCTCCGCATGGATCCTCGGAGCGTTCGGAGGACCCGAATCTCAGAACCACAGGGGCAGCCTGGATCTGGTCTCGAATCCTGTACTGTGTTCTCCACAGCAGATATAATGCTTTTATTGATCACAATTTAAACTTTGTGATTAAAGAGACATTCTCTCCTAGCATAATAAGAAAAGATTAAGACATACCTGTAATGTGAGAAGTGAGTAGAATCATGAAAAATAAACTCCCAAGAAGCATTCTGAATGATTCTGGTTGAAGAGGGTGTGTGGGCTTGAGAACAAGTGTTCACAGTTCTTTGTCCTTGCTTCCACAGTGAGGATGAAGGACCCACCAGGCAGATTGGCAGTTTTAATCCGGCTCGAGGAAGTGTTCCTGGGTCACGTTGCACAATTGGTGAGATGCTTGAGGTTAAAGCCTGGAGGGTGGACATCATGTCCTAATTAGAGCGACTGCCATGCTCCTGGTGGTGGTGGTGGTGGTGGTGGTGGTGCAGGCAGGCTGGGCAGGGACCCCTCCTTGACTCCTACTGTAAATATGACTGATCCCTGGTGCACTAAAGATTCAAAAATGAGAGAAAAGTCATATATGCCTTAGAAATAAGTGACCAACGAATGTTTATATAAACTTTGGTTGGAAAAGATACTTCTATGCAAAATGCCACATGTAGAACCTGTAAAGGAGAATTTGATAAAACAAACTAGATGAAAGTATTGAGAGCTTTTATTTTCTAGCTAAATCAAGCTCTGGGCCATGGCTACAGTGGCCATTAGAGTGCTGGATGAAGCACAAGACAGGAACCCTTGTTTCACTCCCACCCAGATGAAAGAACCCAGGCAGCACTGGGGCAACCAAAAAGAGAGAGAGAGAGAGAGAGAGAGAGAGAGAGAAATAGCTTTATCATTTTTTCTTTCCAGTTTTGAGGCATAATTGATACACAGCACTATTTAGGGCGTGCAGCATAATGATTTAACTTACATTGTGAAACAATGTTAATAAGTTTAGTTAATATCCATCATCTCATGGAGATACAAAAAAGATAAAAATATTTGCGTTAAGAATTCTTAAGATCTACTCCTTACCAACCCTACCATGTATCATACAGCAGTGTCCACTGCAGCATCACGCTGAACATCATATCCCTAGTACTTATTTATCTTAGGACCATGCCTTTTGACCACCTTCAACCAAACTCACTGATGGAAACTTATTAATGCTATAAAATGCAAATTAATTTAAAAGACAAACAAAAACTCTAGAAATGCATGCAACATATATAATAAAAGTTGAGGGGGAAAGTCCTCATATCCTTATAATATTGAAGTCTTTCTAATCAAACCTGAAAAAGAAAACATTAATGGTAAGTATGCAAAGGACCTGTGTAAACTTTCCTATCCATCTGTGTTCTCTTGCTGCATCAGAATAGATATCCCTTTGCCGATACAACCCCTTATTTGGGTTTTGGATTCTATCTCCACCTGTAGCTCACATTATTGATTATCCCTCTAGTACTCCCCCAAATTGAACCAATCTCTACCCTTCTTTATTTAAACAACCTTTTAATTGATCTCATTCTATTTCTTCCAGTCTGTCACAATGTATTATCTACACATCATGTAGGATGATCTCCTTAATACACATCACATTATGTGTTTCTTCTCAAGCATTTGCAGTGGCTTTTCAGAGTGGCAGCTGGAGAACCACCACAGCCTCCAGGACCTACATGAAATAGCCTGATGTTCTCTGGCTTCTCCTCTTGCTTCTCTCTTCACTCAATCTAATCCTGTCACTGTGTACCTTGCTATTTATTGGACATGTCAAGAGTCTTCTCCTTCAAGTATCTCTGCTTGCTCTTTCTTTTGCCTGGGATACTCTCCTTTCAGGCACATGCCCTGCTTTTTTTCTGTCTTCAGGTCCCTACTCAAATGTCATCATGTCAGTGAAGTCTTTTCCAAAAACCCTATGCAAAATAGAAATGCTTACTTCCACCCTGTACCTTTAAGCCCTTCATTGTCTTGCATTAGATGCCATCTAGAATGCTATATATTTACTTGTTTATATATTGTGTGTACATATATATCCTCACTTGGGGACATTTTTTTTTTCATTGCTTTTAGAGAGAGAGGAAGGGAGAAAATAAGGGAAAGAGAAAAACATCAATGCAAGAGAGAAACATCAATCAGTTGCTTTTCTGTATCCGCCAGACTGGACCAGGGATCGAACCTATAACCTTGTGGTTATAGGATAACACTCCAGCCAACTGAGCCACATGTGCCAGGGCTATGTATTTATGTTTCAATTGCTTGCCTCTCCTTCTAGAAATGTAGCTTCATAAAGGCAGGAATTTTTGTCTGTTTTGTTCACTACCTGGAATGACAGGTTGCAGTACATTTAAGAACTTGGAAAGATACCCAGTAATGGTAAGCACCTAAGAAAAGGAAACTATAGTTATTTTTTTAGCTTTTGATTATGGGGAGGTTAGATAGTATAGTCAATAGAAGGACACCTCCAGATGCAGCCAGCCCACTGGGGTGCAGGTCCCACCCAGCACTGACAGTTCCTCCCTGTAGGCCTGGGCAATGCTCACTCTCCCTCTGCCTCAGTTTCTGGAATCCACAGAGTAGCGATGGTACCCTAACTCATTACAGTTGTAGTGAAGATTAATGGAAGTAATTTGTGTAAATCATTCAAAAGCAGTGCCTGATACATATTAAAAGCTAGAAACGTGTTACTTTTTCAGAGGTATATTAATGCTAATTTGGCTTTTATTACTTTTTATTCACCACTTTCACCCACCTTTCATTTTTCTTCTCTGAGCTTCAGATTCTCTGGCTTTCTCTCCTCAGCCCAACACACCATGCTTTTTGCCACTAAAGGGCCCCTGGACATATTTGCTTCTCTACCTGGAGTTCTCGTCTGTCTTTTTGTGGCCAAATCATCATAATTCATCCTTCTTCAGTTCTCAGTTCAAGGGTTCCTCACTCAGGAAAGCCTTTCCCAACCCCACAGTCTAGACCAAGTTTCTGTCTGAAACGAGATTCTCTTTTTACCTGAAAATGTATGTCAGTCTGTCACACATTTGCTTATCTGGTTATTTGATGATGTGTCTCTTCCAGCAGATGAGATGCTCCAGAAGGCAAAGGCTCTGCTTGTTTCGTTTGCTCTGTCCCCACACACACCAAGCAGTGCCTGTGTGTAGACATTGTCTTCAACATAAACATGTTGGGTGCAGTTAGCTAGTATGATTAGTGTCTGGTTCCATCCTTGTATGTCTCCAGCAAGTTTGAACATAACTAAAACTTTTATCCAAATACAAGAGATGGTTGAAGACTGGTGGGCACACTAAGTGGTTACCAAACACATTTCTCCATAAGTCAAATGAAACTTCTCAGCTCCATTCACTATAACAGTCAAAAAGAACATTGTTTATTGGATGATAAAGACTTTATGAGCTTCCTTGTATTACAGTTGAAATTGTGGAAAATACAAGAGGATGAACAACTTTTAAAAATACCACTCATAAAATCTTAATTATTTATGGTGTCATGTTAAATGATAAGGCTCTAGGGCATTTGTCTGATATCTTTGAGCAAGTTATGGCCAGCCTTAATTTCTAGCATATCTAAGTACTAAAGGTATAGCATTATCTATAGTCAACCCAAGTGAAACAACCATGAACTTCCAAAGGAGAAAAAATTTTGTAACTTACTCAAGCCACACAATCAGTAAGTGAAAAGAAAAGATTAAAAGAAAATTTCTACCTGACTCTGTGTTCTTTCTAAAAAATAACACACTGGTGCTTCTTTTTTTGAGGGGAAGCAAACTTTATTCTTTCTCGTCATCATCTAGAATTAATCTCTCAATTTCAAACTCTATCAAGTGACTAGTGTAGAATAGTGTAATATTATACCATAAATAGCCCATAATTTTTTTCTCACTCTCAGGTTCCAGCTCTCTTGTCTAAATTAGCATGATCACTGAAAGTATGTAAAGCTTAAAAGAAAAAACAATGATCCCTGAAACAGGTTCCAGTATCAAGGGGGCTCTTTGGAGTCCAAATGTTAGAAAAAAGATTTTTATTTTTTTTATTTTTATTGAATATATTAGGGTGGCATTATATAGGTCTCAGGTGTACAAATCCACAGTACACTATCCATATACTGCATTGTTTGCACATCACTGCAGATCTTAAAGATTAGACAAGTGTGGGATGCTCTGTCCCCTTGTTATTTCTCTGCGGCAAGTCAGTGCTGCAACCTCTCATAGGAGGTTCTGTAATCTATTCCCATTTGCTTTCCCTGAATGGTTTGAGGCTGTAGATTCTCATGTTCATTCCAGTTGCCACCAGGGTGGTTTCTTCACACAGTAGTCTAGTCAACCAGCAGTATGTCTCTTGGAGGACTCCCAGCTCTGCACACAGCTCGCCTGCTCTCCCCTTTTGGCCTCCCTCACATTCGAGACACCCCTCAGTCTCGCCCTCCTGAGCTCCCTTCCCTCCCTTCTCCCCTCAGTTCTGCTCCCTCTCTCCTTCTCGTGAGCATTTTGGCAAGCAATCCTGTGGACCTTGTTAAGGACTTAAATTCATCATGGTGAAAGTGCAGAACGGATGACAGATGATAGAGATTACATTCTAAGTCATAAATAAGAAGCAGGCCAAAAATGTGTATTCTTGTACCACCTTTGTAAAGAGAAACAGGAAGAAAAAGGACAATAAATTCAAAGGAATAAAGATGATGAAAAAAATATCTGATTCAAACTATAATACCATTGGCAAAAGCTTCACAGAGAAACAACAAATTGGCACTTTCTGTCTGACTTTAAAAGAAGTATCATTATAAAAGTACTCCCAAACCACATTAACTAAGGGGAACTCGTAATTCTCTTTGTAGGAGCTAATTTCAGCCCGTTAATTGGCTTTTATGTGCACTGCAGAGAACATTAGATGCAGAGTCAGGAGCTCCACATTCTCCTGTGACTAATTCTGCTGCTTCTGGCAGATCACTTACTTCCTGGGCTCCAGAGTCTTATTTATAAATTGTTAAACTGTTTGATCCCTTAATACATTTTTTAACACCAGAATGCTATGTTTTCATGTTTTTACTGATTTTTTTCTAAGACCTTTTTCACTGTAAATAGAAATTTGACCTACCGGAATAATGACAAATTTGGAGTTTTTATCACTATCATATTTTCCAATGGTAACCACAGACTTACCAATTACTATGCATAGTAAATGTTGTGTGATACATACAAGAGTCATTAAAGATCAACTCACTCTGCCACCCAAAGGGACAAGGTTATTTTGGGGAAATGGCAGACGCAGAGTAAACACAGTGTGTGGTAATTTCACCTCTTTATTCTGATAATCCCATTACTTCACTACAGACATGGAACAATTTGCTTAGTTTTCCTAGAGTTTTTGTTTCCTCGTGAAAAACTAGGGACAATAGTACTCTCAGCATTGGATCACTGTGTGGGTTAAGCATGATAATTAATGAATAATGCACAAGACATACTCTCAATTTTGTCAACAGGTTGACATTATTTTTCACCTTCAATTTAACTGTGTTTTGTAAGAGCTTTATGAAATACAGTAAATTTAGTAAGGTCAAATGGTTTAAACAGGACAGACTTAAAGCCGAATGGTTTTAGAATACAAAGTGAAATGCAATCTAATGAGATATTCTTGTGTTGGATAAGTAGGCCCGAGGTGATAGCCTTGGTAAGTCCCATACTCCTGTAAAACTATGTCACACCTTCCCCTCACTTTTCAACAACTTGTAATTATCTTCATCTTTCAACCCATTATTCCAATTCTCTTGACCTCACATGTCCTTTCAGCAACCTCAGTATTTCTCTGATTTCTTTATGGCAAAGTCCTCTCAAAGACTCATCTTCCGGTCACTGTCCCTAAATCCTCATTTTCTCTTCAATCCACTCCACCTGGGGACAAGATACTTTCTCTTCTGTAATCATCACTTTACTGAAATTACTCATCAAGGTCACCAGTGATCTCTGGATTTTAATTTCAATGGTCAGTCCTCAGGCCTGTTTCATTTCTCAGTCATGTCTGATGTGTTATTTGACTCTCTCTTGTTTGGACACATTCTTTTACTCGAAGTCCAGCCCTGCTGTTTCTCCCTCATGAGCTGCTCCTTCTGACTTGACGTTCTTCACTCATTTCTCCTCAGACCCCAGACCTTTAAGCATCTGAGGGCCCCAGTTCTCACTCTTTGAATTTATTCTCTTTCCTGTCTATAATTCTTCCCTTGGAGATTTGACAGAATCACATGAGTTAAAAATTACTATAATGCCCTTAATTGACAAGTTTATATGTCCCAGAAATATTTTTTCTTCAGTTGTCTATTTGCCCTTTCCATTTTGATGTCTGTTGGGTATCACAAATTTAATATATTCAAAAAAAACCTCCAGATGTCCCTGGAGTTTTCTAATAAAAAATTTAATATATTCAAACTGTCCCTCCAGATGTCTTGCTCATCTCAGGAAATGGCAATGCTGTCGATCTATATAGCTACTCAAGCCAAAAATTGTGGTGCTGTCCTGAGCCCTCCCTTTCTCTCCCACTCCATGCACAAAGGGTCGGGAAATACTATGGGCTCATCCTTCAGAATACATGCAGAATCTAACCTTTTTTCATGGCCTCTACTGCAACCTCTCTGAGAAAAATCCACAGTCATCTCTCACCTAGGTCAGAACAACTTCCTGATCACTTGTTTTACTGTTCCGTCTTTGCCTTTCCTTCACAGTCTATTTTCCAAAGGAACCGAACCTCCCTTTAAAATGGAAGCAATCTCGTGTGGTCCCTCTTCTTAAAATATCCCAAAGGCTTAACATCTGAGTAGAAGCTAAATTCTTTGCAGTGATTTACAGGTCCCGCGCTGTCTGGCACCCTGTGACTCTTGAATCTCGTCCTTTCGTCTTCCCCTCAGCTCTCTCCAGCTGCTCTGTCCTTTGTGCTGTGCCCAGAACAAATATTGTCACTTCAACTTCAGGTCTCCATACCTCACCTTTGTCAGTCCTTTCCTCAAATAGCATCTTCATTAAGATCTTCTCTGCACATTCTGTTTTACGTTGCATATCCCTTCATATAATACATCTAAGCTCTCCTATCCACTTTCCACTTGGTGAATGAAAGCTAAGCACCTGGCCAGTGAAGACTTTCATTTATGTATTTGTTTTTCATCTATGTACTTTTGCTACAATATAATATAGAAAATGTTGTCTGTTGTTCTGTGCTGTATCCCCAATGTCTAGAATAGTACCTCACACATAGTAGGCTCTCAGTAAATGCTTTTAGTGCAAATTAATCCTTTGTTTAATGATATTGTCCTTAAAGCTTATATTTTCTTTTTAAGAAACTGAGTAAGTATTAGCAATGAATGTCTGAGACTCTTCCTTCTTCTGCCTTTCTGAAGAGGGTATCCTAGTAGCAGGGATGGCCAAATGTAAGGAGAAATAACTTTTTATGTCCAGATAGTTTTTGCAAAATATTTTAAGATTACTAACACAAAAGAGTGGAAATAGATTACTTGCTTGGTTGGCCTGTTCAGTTCTTGGCGTCCCTGCCCCTTCAGTCAGCTCCCTGTGTGAGCTCTCCCACACATCTGGCTTGCCTTTCATCTTCCTCCAGGTTCAGCTGAAACACCCTTTTCAGGGTTGACTGAACAGAACGTAGAGTGTACTAGTCAGTCTTTTGTGTCTTAATCATCTTCTTCGTTTCATGCCACCCTTCGCTTCCAATTTGACAAAGATAATACATCCCCTTCTAGGGTGAGGGGCTCCCTCCGTCTGCCTTTCCTGAACCCACACATCTCATGCCACATTCTTCAAGAAATTTCTGTCACCCACCAGAGAACCACTGTTCCTTCCTCTCCCTCACGCCTAACACTCTGTCCGGCAGTCTGTATGAGAAACTTTGAATGAGTTTTCTCAGCTTGTGTTTTCAGACTAGATGCAGGGTAGCCTCAGGTATTTAGCAAGTGTGTTTATAGCTCAGTGGGGTGATCTGGCTGAAGTTCCTTGTCTTCCTCCTATGACTGCTCTCAAGCACTAGCGATGCCAGGAAGTATTAGTAAAAGTTCCACCTTATCCTCGAAATAGGCACAAGCTCTTTGAAGACAGGCTGTGGCTAACAGTCACATATTCCCTGCAGGGTTTATTCCCAGACCTTGTTCACTGTTGGGACTCAATAAGTAGTAGATTAAGAATACTAATTTATCATAACTTTATTAAGAAAATTAATGTATCATAACTTTATTGGGAGTCAGTGAGTGGTAGATTAAGAAAATTAATTTATCAGGACTCAGTTTACAGAATAGATGATAAACATTATAAATGTATTGTGACTGAAAAAAATTCCACTCCAAGTTTTCTCTAAAATTCAAGCCTCTCTGTGTCTATAGTGTATAGCTAACACAAGGCTGCTTAAAAGCCCCAGGGTCACTTGCAACCATGAGCTAAGCCAGACCATCAAATACTAGGAGCCAAAATCATATCATTATTTCCAAAAGTTGGATATCCGTCATGCCTTTCTTCTGGAAATAGGAAGGTGATAGCATCTCCACAGTGTGCCCATTGCCTTCTCCCACACTTGTACCTTCTAGCAGAACTTGATCTCTATGTGCCCAGACTTGCAGCACTTCATTAATCCTGGCCAGAGGCTCCGCATGGCCCTCAGACCTGTGCCATAACCTCCCCACAGCCAAGGCTGTCTCCTCATGAAGAGAAAGCTGAGGATGGGGGTAAGGGCCCTCAGCGATTTTCCTTATCTCAGATCATGCTATTTTAGTTCCAGCTTAAAAGTAACCCTACTACCTCATGGTGAAATGAAACGTGTAGCCTGAGCATTCACTCCGTCAAGCAATTCGTTAATTTTTTAACAATATGTGGTCTTATACTTTTGACTTTCCCTAAAGTTAACTACCTAGGTTTTTCCTAAGTATGCAGAGGGGTTGGTTCCAGGACCACCCCCGCCACCAGGCATACAAAACTCCAAGGATGCACAAGTCCTCTGTGTGAAATTGCAGTGATCAATTAATCATTAGCTTCTGCAGACTCCCTACCATGGATCAGAAACAGTATAGGAATGTACTGAAAAAACTCCACGTGTAATTGAATGCACACAGTTCAAACCAATGTTGTTCAAGGGTCAACTATACTCACTTAAACAGGACAAAAATTATATGAATATTATACGTATAATTGATATTGATGTAATGATGAAATTTGCCCACAGGTGTGAACTGTCTGGTAGATTGTTTCAGGAATCATAATAAAATTGTTTTAAAATAATTTAGATGAAGTCAACTCACATCCAAACTTCTGGAAGGTTCTTGGAGCTGGGCACTCAGTGGAGATGTGTTTAACAGTGTGACAGGGTGGGCGGGCCTGGGGAGGTGGGTCTGTGCCACCAGACAAGGCTACCCAGTAAGGTAAAGATGGATTGTGTAGAGGTCTGTTTGCCAGAGTAAAAATATGTTTTTTCATTCTGAACGCAATAGCCACAAAGGTTTTAAACACAGAAATATTGTGTTAGACTTATTTTTTAATCATAAGCCTTTCTGGGATGATGGATTGGAGTATAGAAAGGAGAAAATGAGTTACATACATGTATGTCTGACCTTGAGTTCCTGGCACAGGACTTAATTAAAACTCCCGCACTTTCCTAAGGGATACAAGCCTCTCTTGTCCTGTGTTTGGTCTTTGACCCCCGGGAGCATCTTTGGTTCTAACGAGGTGGATCTTTTGTTCTAACGAGGCGGGCTCCTGGACAGAGGCTGGCCGCCAGAAAGACCAAAGTATGATTAGGAGCTTGGGAATTTTAGCCCCGTCCCACTGTCCTGCAGAGAGCCGACATGGGATGGAAATGGAGCGACTAGCAGGCCGTGCCTCCGTGAGGAAGCCTCCACAGAATCCCAGCTGCAGGGCGGTTCAGAGAGCTTCCGGTTGGTGGGCGCCTCTACGCACCAGGCGGGCGCCGCGCCCCAGCTCCGCAGTGACAGCGGCTCCAGCACTCGGGGCCCTCCCAGACCTGTCCCACGGATCTCTGCCTTCACCTGTGTCCTTTGTCATGTCCTTTAATAAACCACTAAGTGTATGTGTTTCCCTGGTTCTGTGAGCTGTTCCAGAAAATAATCACATCCGAGGGGCAGGAGGTCATGGGAACCCCCGACTGGTAGCCAAGCTGGACAGAGATTTTGGATGATCTGGGGACCTGCTCTCTGCCATTGGCATCTGAAGCAGGACAATCTAGTGGGACCAAGCCCTTAACCTGTGGGACTCGACGTTCTGTCTAGGGAGTGTGAGTTGAACTGTAGGACATCCTGCTGGTGCCACAGAATTGGTGGCCAGCAGCATCAGAAGTGAGGTGTTCCGTATGGAAGTAAAGCAGAACAACGAAGGGAGACAACACTAGTGTTTTTCTGTACACAAGAGGGCGATGCTATTAATATTTAGAGGGCAAAATAGTTAGAGGGCAATGCTAAATGTAGGTGAACACCAAAATAACTCAGATTCTCACATATGATTGATGGAGATCTGACATGATAATATTCTAGAAAACATTGTATCGGTTTCTTCTACAGTTGCATGTACACTGCCATGACCTAGTAATGGCACTCTTGGTACTCACCCTGAGAAAGGAAGCCACATGTCCAAACACTTGTGCCCACATGTTCCCTGCAGTGATACCCAGAATCACCACAGACTGGAAACTGCCTTAATCCCCATGAGTGGTAACATGACTCACACAAACCATGCTACAGACCCAGGATAGCACGCTACTGAGTGAGTTAACAAACAGAGAGCTGTCAGTGCACACGATGAAGTAGGGGAGGCAGTTTTAAAATATATTCGCAGATTCTTTTCCACAGTGTTTGTTGGACCTTCTTGTGAATCTGGAGTGACATCGTGGTGCACTCGCAAGCAAAACAAAGCACCCTAAGTGGTGTCATATGACATTTGTGACTAGGTCAGGAAAGGACACACAGCTTCTGCCTGGTCCAGGGGCACATGCTTTATATGCCTGCCCCTCCAGGCACTAATTCTCATAACTCTGAGGCCACGCATCTGGGGAGAAGCCACATATCAGTGTCCCAGTCCAAGGTACCTTTGGGATTGCTGCCACTAGCCAGCACCAACCTCCAGACCATGATGGCACTGCCTTAGCTGCTGTGGCCCCCAGACATTAGGCCCCTCTCCGTCTTTTCAGCTGAGACCCCAGGCATCACTGGGGTCTCAGTGATGGTGCCCTGATGAAATCCTGACCGACCAAGGCAAGGAGCATACAAAAATGTTTCATGCCACTAAGTTTGGGAATGAGTAGTTACTCATCATGTTAAGTAGAATGATAGATGAATCTCTCACACATTACGCTGAGTAAAAGACCCTGGGCACAAAGAATAGACACCATAAGATTCCCTTTACTTGAAACTAGAAAACACAAACAATGCACAGTGAGAGCAGGTGGTCAATCCCAAGGGACTTAGGTTGGGGGTAGGAGGCGCTGCCTGGAGTAGAGTGCAGGCATGGGTACTGAAATGAAGGTGTTCTGTATTTTCACTGTGGTGGTGGTGCTTGTGAAATTCACGAACTGGTCCCTTACAGTAAGTGTACTGTATTGTATGTAAATTATACCTCAATATATTTGTACTTTTAAAGTAGGGCCAAAGGGACAGAGAAAAGTGCTACTGATATGCCCAAAGGATCAGTAGATGACTGCAAATATTTGTCCTCCTAGTGGTCACTCAGTCACTTGTGACCACGTCTCCTGTTTTGGGCTGCTCACAGCATTTCCACACAAAACTCTACCTAGCAAATTCTGGAATTTCAAAGTTCAGGAAAAAGTGAACTATGATTTGCTCATTTCCTACGAGAAGTGTTCATGTTCTAGCAACGTGTGTCTTTTTTCTGTAGGAAAGGCCAGCGGGTAACTGCAGCAAGTTCCTCACTCTGGACAGCAGGGGTCACAATTGCCTCATCAAATAGAAACCTACTGTGGTTTTCTTTTTCTTCCCTTTTTTTATTTTTTTAAGATTTTGTTTATTCACTTTATTAGAGAGAAAGAGAGGCAGAAAAAAACAGCAATGTGTGAGAGATACAGGGATCAGCTGCCCCCAAGCAGAGACCTGGCCCTCAACCCAGGCATGTGCCCTGACTGGGAATCAAACCAGCAACCCTTCAGTTCTCAGGTTGGTACTCAGTTCACTGAGCCCCACCTGCCAGAGCCTACTATGTTTTTCTTAATGCAAAAGAGCAGGGCCTGATCACCTTCAAGGCCCACTGAGTGTCATGAATTGACATGGTAATGAGTTCATTTCCCCCAATGACATGTGGCATGCAATTAAGTACAGCACTGACTTAATAAACAGTCAGTGAAGAGAAAAAAGAAAACACCAGCTCATCAAATGTATATACATGCACGCTTGTATGTAGTGCCCATATATATATTTGCTTACTACAAGTAGTGTCTGTAGTTCATCAATCTTAAAATGTGAAAGGATGTTACCTCTAGCATCAATGAAATGTGGTAACTAACCACGTGCTATTTGCAGGTGCCAGTAAGTCCCACAGCTCTGGTCACTGCTTTCCAGTTTCCCAGACGTCTGCCTTGTTAGGCTTCCCATACACAGACTTGAACTCTGGAGGGGGCCAACCAAGTGCCAATGCCCCTGCTGGTTGATACTTCAGAAAACAATAGAGCTCTCTGAGGCCAGCGGGGCTTAGGACAGTGAAGGATGGTGGTGGGCACCGGGTATTGGCTGATGGACATCAGAGGCTGTACCCTTCTTTCATTCAGACCTTTGAGACAGTCAGACGGGACACAAGGGGTTTTCTCTGCTGTCTGTAACAGAACCTGCTTTTCTGGTAGTTGGCCCACAGCAGCTCAGCAAACGCAGCAAAACGAACCTGCTGACCATCTTGGGAAGATGACCACCCCAACCTTGGCCACAGGCCCTGAGAGCTTCCTGTTGAAGTGGTCAGCAGAAGCTTTTGTCTGCCTGTGGTCCTCACGTTCCTAGAGAGTTCTTTACCACTGAACATTGTACATAGTTTTCTTTCCTAGAAGAGTGAATTAGTCCTCAATTTTTCATAGATCTCTGGACTTCATGCCGGGGCCCTCATTGTGGCCAAGACCATCACATCCTTTGGTGGGGGCTATCTTTGTAACTAGGGGGGCTGTGCACACTGTGCCCCAAAAGAAATGAAAGGTGGCCTGTCATCTTTCCAGGACTTGAGTGCATGTTCCCCAAATTTACAGTCTTTTCTGTACCTCTATTTATTCCACAAAGGAATAAACATTGTCCTAATCAAAGAAGTAAACAATAATAAAATGAAGCAGAAAGTTATAACACCTTTAAATGATCAATTACCAACAAACGAAAACATCTCCCCCCATGGAGACAGCCTTCTCCAGGGTGAGAGCTGCAAGGTCCATTCTCTAAAGGCAGTTACTGGGTGGACACTGTGGTCTAAGAAAGCCCAGGGGAAGCCCCTGACTTGGAGGATGGGGAAGAGCGTGACGGTGATGCAGCCTGGTTCAGCTGGAAGGCGTGTGATAGCAGAGTCACCGCCAAGCAGGACTGGGAAAGAGCAAGCCATCAGGGTGTGAAACAGGGCACACAGGCCACGTCCAGACAGAATAATGGTGTGCAAACTGGTTTAGGAATAGCCACTGGAGTCTTCAGGATGTGACAAGTTCCATTGGGACTAGCAGTCCTGTGGGAAATGCACAACCAGAAAGAGCAGTGTGTGGGGAATGGGGCATCTGCCTGACCAGGCTGCAGGTGCCTTCTGACTGAATGCAGAGGTTACCTCCAGGGCCTGGAGACGAGATCTGGATGTTTGAAGGCTTTGTCATATGTCTCTCTGGAGCAAGTGACCTGCCACAACAGTCTCAAGCCAGTCCACTGCTTCTTCGAATCCAGGTTTTTTTCCTACTCTTAACATCCCTGGAGAAGAAACGGGAATCTCTTCAGTATTTGGCAGTTCCTTTTGTGTTCCCGACCGTGGATGACACACCTGGGGTCAACGCCTCCCTGCATAGGCGTTAGGGGGCGGCTGCGTGGAACCTACAAACACTATCAACAGCCATCGCAGGTAATTCGGTGCCACTCAGCCGGGGGCACGTGTGTGTGTGTGTGTGTGTGTGTGTGTGTGTGTGTGATAGTAGCAGTGTCCCAAGGAGGCTGGTCCAAACCATGCTCCTCTGTCCTCCAGCTTCTTCAAAGACTCCTTTCCAGTGGAAAACTAGCGGGGTGTTAAACGAATAAGAAAAAGGGTCCTTACAAACTCCAAGTCCCAAAATTAGTTCCAAATCAAAAGTGGAACTAAGTTATTTCTATTGAGACAAATAGATAAAGTTGGTGAGGGATGCAGCTTTCAACCCAAGAGGGTCAATTTTGTTAAGACCACCTGCAGGAAAAGCAGGTTGGGCTGGTTGTAGAGACTGTGAGTAGGAACCTGGTTCAGGGACAGGCCCTAAGTCATCTCTCTGTAGAACCTGTTTTCTTCTCTCTGCCGTTGTCACGTACCATTCAAGCAACACAGCCCGAGGCCCACAGTAAAGGCATTGTCATTGGGCTGTGTTAGCACTGAGGTTTTACAAGGTCAGCAGAGGATTTAGACATGGCTCTGCTGCTGTACCCATTCTGGCCACACGTGGGCGCTCGAAGCCCTTTATTTGTCAAAAACAAACAGACCTGCCTGAGCCCCTCTCTAAACTCTAGACTCCACACTAAAACCCACCAGTCCCTCATCCCTGACTCCTCTACTCTGCTCAACAGCAGCTCACTTGTCACGGTCCCTCTGATGCTGGAGAAAAGTAGACAGAGACACAGAGACGGAGAGAGGCGAGAAGCGCTAGCTCCAGGGGGTCTCCAGCTCAGTCAGGGGCACCTGGTGCACCTTGGGGCACCCAGTGCACCCTGCTCTGTGGCACCGGGCTGGCTGGGCTGAGAAATCTGTGTTCCGTCCCCGCCACCGTCACCAGCACACTCAGCCCCTAGTCGCAGGTGTTCTGTCCAGGGAGAGAGCCTCCTGCTGGGAAGTAAATGGCTTTCCTGAGAACTTAGCGGGAGGTTCAGAGATGGGGTTTATGGGGATGAACGGGGATCAAAATTGAAGAAGAGCGGTTAATAGTCATTTAAATGGAATAGAATGGAAACATTGAAATAAAGGAAGGGGAGAGGCCGAGAGGGGTGCAGAAAGGTGCCCCAGTCCTTAGGGCCAGAGTTTCTGCACACAGCAGATTGCTGCGTTTTAGGAAGAGGACTGCTGATGTTCCTGTCTGACACTGCTGTTTATCTCTCGCTGTTAACACGTATTCAGTAGAGTTTGTTTCTGGGAAAAACACTGTCCTTAGTGCTGCTAAGGGAACCCGAGACAGACGCTTTTACTTTCCGTTATGCAAGATCTGCTTGTAAGAGCGGAGGGGTGAGTGCCTGCGGAGCTGGCGTGGCGGGTCCCCTGGAGAGTGAGCCCAGGCCGGGGCACAGGACACAGGCAGGGCCCCTCTTCGGAACCCTTGAAGAGTTGTGGGCTTGTTTTTCTGATGTGATAGATTCTGTTACCCGTAAGTAATCTCTGTAAAGGTGATCTGACCGCCTGGCTGGACAGTGCTGACCTTTTAAACCTTGATTCCCCCTCTTGGCTTCTCTTCATCTGCCTACAGAAAACTCATTACCTACCCTTCATCTGAATTTCTCACTGCGTTCATATATCCCATGAAATGTTGAAGCTGAGGAAACATCACTTCTTTTCCCCAAGGGCGGGGGGGGGGACTTGCTTCCTCTTCGAATTTATTTTTTCTTGATCGCTGTCACTTGTCCATGAAGATACCAAAATCCAAGTTAATGTGATTTCAGAAATGAAAAAGTTTTTCAGCTTTGATGAACAAAGCTGAAAAACTGTCAGTCCCTAATAGTTTGCTAAATATTTCGATATTTAGTGGTCAAAATTTAGAACGATTTTATAGTTCCCTGAAACAGAATGGTACTGGCCTGGGAAGAATATTTCTTGATCCTTCTATTGAGGAAAGAAGATTTTTAAAATCCCGCCCCCCATGTTTTCTCTCTTCTCTTACCTCTTCTACTCTGGTGAGCTTTTTCTGACCCTCTGTTTGTCTGCCTCCGTTTCTCTCTTGGAATTTGTCGACTATATGTATGATCACAAGAGAGAGAGGCAACGCAAGGACCGATCCCGAGGGTTCACGGCTCCCTGAAACATGTGTTGGTAAAGGAACCTCTTTGAGGGAGACAGAAGTAGAATTCAGTGACAGATGCTGCATTCGAGATGAAAGCCAGGCGGGCGGGTTGAGATGTCCACTGGGGTCCTCAGAATCCTGAAGGTTGCCTCGGAAAAAAGGTCCACCCAAGCCCAGGCTAGTTCAGCGGGGACCAACTGAGTCAAGGTCATAGGTGAACTTCTAACTTGGAACGGCCCCAGAGAGAATACAAGGGCTGAGAACATGCTTTTGGGAATGAAAGAAGGAAGGGCGGAGGGACAAGAGGACAGCATCTCGGGATAACCGTGGCTCTCTCGTAGACGCGAATCACTCTTCAGCAGGAGTCTAAACTAGTTCGTTTTCAAGGATCATTGCACTTCTTTACACATCGTCAAAGCTACCCATGTTGTATTTATTAATGTGAAAGCGTTTTTATTGCCCCTCGTTCTCCTTGTTGGATGTGGCCTCTGCCAGCAGAGGGCATCTCTCTAAAACGAAACACAGATTCAGGCCAGAGGGACGCGCATCACACAAACTGCTCTCCCCCTTCCACTTGAGTGCCTTGAGAACTCTGCCCCACTCTCAGTGAAGCTCAGTAATCACGGGGTTTTTTTATCTTTCTTTTTTTTTCCTATAGATTATTTCAGAGTCTGAAGGATTTGTAAGTGCTGTTCAGTAATCACGGTTTTTTTTTATCTTTCTTTCTTTTTCCTATAGATTGTTTCAGAGTCTGAAGGACTTGTAAGTGCTGTTCGGAGGAGTTTGTTTCTTCCCAGACCCTAGCTTTCCCTAGGCACTGTGTACAACTCTCTTTTCCCATTATCACATTGTTTGTTTTCACTCCCTTTCACCCTGTTTCTGTTTCTGTCGTACTTTCTCTCTCTCTTTCTTTCCCCCCTTCCTCCCTCCCTCCCTTCCTTCTCAGTGCTTGGTTGGTGCCAAGCTATGTGCTGGTTGTTAAGGTGCTGGACCTGTGACTGCCCTTGTACCCTCCAACCTCCGGTCTAAAGGCAGTTATCAGAAGAAGATCTGGTTCAGAGGTGTCTTCTGCACAAGATTCCAGAATGCCTGCCTGAGAGCACCTCCCTTAAAATGCAGCTTTGCTTCCACACTTTTTGTCATTTATTCTGGAGTCTCGGCAGCCAGTGGAACCCTCTCCAACATGCCCTCTCATAGGTAGCTCTCACTTGGTTTTAACGGCCTTAATCTCAAACCTTGAATATCATCTTCTAAACCACACTTTCCATACAAATACTCCCTTACAAACATAGGCTTCTTATAGTCACAGTCCTGGTCTGCACTACCTTTTCCAGAAATACACTCTACAACTTCCCTCATCAAGGCCTCTTCTCTTGTTGCCGACTCCTTGAGCCTCAACCACTAAGTGCCGCTTGGAATCAGCCAACTCTCTTCACTCTCCCCGCGTTGTACTTCAGAGCCTCTTCATTCACCGCCATCCACAGAAAATCTTTTTGATCCGTAAAATCTTCGCAGTCATGCCACCGCCCACGCCCGGACCCTGAGGCTCTTACGTTCTTTTCCTGGCTGATTGAACTCTGCTCCCATCATACCCAGAATCCCTGCTCACTCTAACCTCCGAGGACAGCTTGTTCCCCAAAGTCCTTTGTATGGCTGCTTCTGTGTTTGGATGGAATCCCTGAGGAAGTGTATGGGCACACACATGCACACACTCGCACACATGCACACACACCTCACAGATCATGTCCCTTACCTTCAGGGACATCTAAGCTTGATTAGATCAGTCCTTCATCTGGTCCTAGTTATTAAACATACGGATTCTTTCTTCAGTTTTTTTCTAGACCAAGAAAGTAGCCACATTTTAAAAAATTATGATAGGACATTAAGAGCAGGTCAAATCTATTTTCTCTTTGTTGGTTATGATGACATAAAAGCTTCCAGAGAGCCCTGGACCTGGCTTCTATGTAACCGCACGCTGGGTGCCTTCTGTCGAGGAGAGGGCTGCAGGGAGCACTCTCGGGCCCACCCGCTCCTGCTCGCGTCACACCCTTTCCTGCCCGTCCCGGGAGCAAGAGGGTTGGAAGAAACAGGAACTGTAACCTACCTTTCTTCCCTGATTTCTGAGGGAAGAAAACTACTTTAGAGCCTTTCAAGCTGCTTGGGTATGAGCTCCCTTTCGTATCTACTTCCTTGGTCGCCTCTTCATGGGGAAGAAAGTTTAATTAGTCACCATTGTCTGCAATGAAATATTTTACATGCTGCTATTTCATCTTTCTTAATTTGTACAACACTCTAGCAAGATGATTTGGTGCTATGACTATTTAAACATGTGGACAATTTTCTTATTATGATTTTTAGCTGTTAGTTTTTCTTACTAGTTTCTAAAATGTACGAAGATTAAATATAATTCTCAAGTCCTGCAACGTCTGTGTACTTTCCTAGAAAGAGAGGACCAGGTCTGGGGCAGGCTCCAGTCATCCATTTGTTTGCTCTGTGACATTGGGTCAGTCTTTCTGAATGTTAACATTATCATCTGCAAGACTGAAACATGGCTAAACCGAAATGAGTGTGAAGAAAATTAAAGAAGATGATATACGACAAGGACCTCGTACAGTGTCTACTGGGTAACTGTCCTTCCTCATCTCCAGATCCTGCACACCCCCCACCAGTCACCCTGCCCCCCATTCTGCCTTGTGGCACCGTCACTCAAGGCCGCAGGGAAGGCTGGGGCCTAAGGAGAGCAAAAGACAGGAGGGAATTCACTCCTTCTCCCTTCCGGCTGCTTGAGCTGCCACATCTCACCTCCTCTCCTGCCTTTGGACTGAGTTACACCGTTCGCTCTCTGGGGTCTGGGTTTGCGGCTGTCAGATTGGGGGAACTCTCAGTCTTCTTCATCACATGAGCTAATTTCTTATAATCGATCACTCTCACATCCATCATATAAATAAATGTATATTTTCTGTTTCTCTGGATAAATGCGACTAATACAGGTGTTAATATAATGTATTTAATCACACATTCATGCAGGTTGGTTTTTGGTAATGGTCGTGTTTGACAACCAGTTCCCGACATTCCTGAGAATTTAACAAGTGGCATGAACAAGCCTGTGCTAGCTGTCTGCAGCACACTGTTGGCTATGGTCCCAGCCACTCGGCAGTTTTACTACAAGAAGCCTCTACATGATCTTGAGGTACAAGAGGGAAAATACGCTTAAAGAAACTTCTGTTTCCTTGGAAGAATCAGTTGGCCAGGCTGTGAGCCGTGCCCTGGGGCTGTGGCCTGGCCAGCGGTGCCTTCTGACTGGGCTCCAGCCGCGGCACCAATAACAGCAAGGAAACGAAGGGGCAGGGGGCGGTCGGTGGTTTCTGAAAGGCTGTCCCTTTCAAAGCCCGAGCTTTAGAGGTTTGTCCATGCCCCTGATGGCCCAGCACAGGCATCAGTGGGAATTTCAGTAATTGTTTTGAGTAATTATTTAAAAGCATGTAGATAAAGAAACCTCAGAGAGCAGTCCAGTCCTCTTGGGTGACTGGCCTCAGGTTCTTTCACCTGGAGCATGAAAGGGCAACAGGACATAAGGCGATGCCTGGCTCTCTGTGGCAATACTGTCATATGACCAGAGGGACACTTGTCTAATAACGTGAGGCTTTAACACCCAACACAGAACTGCAACAAAGCCTGAACCTATTCGTGTTAGAAAATGACCACGCAGAAAAGCCTCAAAAAGTTGTGTCTTTATTCATTGACATTATGGCTCATTAAATCAATAGATGAATAAACCATTCCTTGATAGCTGAATTTAAATGTAAGCAAGGAGACTTCTCAGAATTAACATTATCTGTGATGGTGAAAGGATTATGCATGATAGAATAAAGATATTTATATTTAATGAATCTTGACATGATGGAGGAAAATACCACACTTGGAAGAGCAAGTGGAAGTCAGAGGAGGAATAGATGACACACGAATGAAAGGTTTTACTCCTCAAGTCTCGATATTTTTCTCAAGGGCTGTAACTAAGAAGATGAAAGTGGAGTTAAAGTACAAGTTACCTCTACTTTTACAGTCCTGGATTGACTCCGACTGGTTTGGTGGTGCATTCCAGGTGTTTTATCAAGAGCTAATTTCTTAGTTTTTCAAAGAGCAGAGCTAAACAGTGGCTTTGTGATCCTTAAAAACACATTAAAGATCAGGTCTTGGAAAAGAGGCAGCTTCTTTGAGTACATCTATTTACCAGTGAGCTAGACTGGTAAAAAATACAGAAAGGATAATGACAAATAAAAAGCAAAATATATCTAAGTGTAAAGTGATAATACACAAGAATCCTGGTGTGTTCAGATTTCTAGATTCTTGTCCCGGCAAGAAGGCAAGAAGCATCTTCAATGAAGCTGATTTTTTTATTCACTCGCTGATTAAAAGATAAACAGTTTGGAAGCCATGGTTAGTATAAATGTTAAAATATTATACAATCATGATAATGAACATTTATAGAGTTTAAATGATACTAACAACCCTACTGAGGGACAAGATTATTCATTCTACTTTACAGGTGAGAAAAACTAATTACATTGCTTGGCTTAACATCCCATAGCTCATTTTGGGCAGAACTAAGAAAAGAATTGACATTTTCTGAGTCCAAGTTCAATTTTCTTTCCCTGTTACTAAATTGGCCATCTGGCCCAGTCATGGGACATGGCCACCTCCCGTCCCAAGCCCCTAAAGTGTTGAATGGACGTTTTTAGGGGCGCTATGCTCCAGTGTCTGACGTGATTATAAGGTGGGCCCGGTGTCCGGGATGTCCTGCAGAGTGGCTCGCAGCAGGGTTTCGGCAGGTGTGGCAGGTGGCCCCTCATGACCAGAGTGCTGTTCCTCATCTACTACCTTGCCAGCCCTTCCCTGAGAAAGTGGCCATCGATGGGGCCTGAGCCCATTAGTCTCGCAATCTCTCCGGTGTCAATTCCAGAAAAGATCCATGAAAGGGTAGCATGGATAACTTCTTTCATACAATTTATTCAGCCTCTTTCTCTTATTTACGCTTTTTTGTTGTTGTTATTACCATTTTTAGATTCAGAGACTGTTTCTCCACTGACAAAATCACTATATCCAGAGCTAGTGGGTTCCCTCACCCAACTCTCATAGTATTGCATAAAACACAACAGTGATACATGGATCATAGTTTCTTGATGCACTTTGAAAGGAATAAAATCTTTTTCATCCATTTCCCATCCTCCTCCTCTCAGGCAACCATCGTTTTTTATCCATGAGTCTGTTTCCATTTTGTTTTGTTTGTTTGGTTATTTCATAACCTTATATAAAATAAATACTGGTTGTGAAATAAATAAGTCACAGGAGATAGTGTGTAGCACCCGGACTAGGGTCAGTAATGTGGTGATGACTTTGGAGAATGACAGACTAGCCCTGCTGTGTGACCAGGTGGCAGAACATATAAACGCTGGGTCACGATGTTGTAGGCCTGAAACTCACGTGACATTGTGCATCAGATATTCCTCAATAAAACATAAAATTTAAAGAAATAAAATTATTACATCTTATAATATGTTTTTAAATGCTACTCATTTCCTGACTACTTTGCAAATGACAACTATCAGCTCTTAACCTAGAATAAAATTTAAGTATCAATCAAGGCTTTAAAAAAATGAACTTCTGTTCTTTTAGCTAACATTAAACTCATCACTACCTAACAAAAATATATATAATTTTTAGCACTTGTTTCAGCAGTTCTAGTCACAGATGACAAAGTAGCCATTTTGTCATTAGTATGTTAGTATACACACAGTCCTGAGTTAGTTATGTTTATAATGATGTTTTTTTCTTTCTGAAACTGAGTGATTTTTAAAATGTAAAATAAATTATGTTTTACTGTATTCCAAAGCCCAAAGTCACACCATTCTCAAAAATGAAATCAAAGTGAGAAGACATCTGAGGACAAAGAAAGAAAAGAAAGGGCTCACGTTGTGTGGTTCAGAATCCACTGTGCACAGTCAGCGCTGGGCTTGAACTTGCAGGTAGTGGCCTCACAGCAGGGCTGGGAGCATTCCTTCAAAGCACACACAGAGGGCAAGTGGGGTCAGCATTTTCCCTGTGAAATTCTCGTACAAAATGGCAAGGAAATTTCACCTTTTACCCTGAATTACTCTGCTACACAAGTGATAGTGGAAATAACCAAGGAAAATTAATAAACCAAAGACACAGAGATAGAGAACAGGCTGACAGGGACCAGAGGGGAGAGGGGAGGGAATCTCAGGGGAAAAGGGGAAGGGTTCACAGGAACAAGTATAAAGGACACACGGACAAAAACTAGAGGGGGGAGTGGAAATGGCAGGGAGGCGGGGAGGGCTGGGGGGATGGGCTGGGATCGGAGTAAAAGGCAGAAAACTGTACTTGAACAACAATTAAAATAAAAATATTAAATGAAAACTACTGCTTGAAAAGACAAAAAACTGAATTATCCAAGAATCACCACAGATAAATTTGTCCTAGATGATATCATGTAAATTAATTCTAAATGTCCGGGGAGAATATTTCTATGCTATACTGAAGACAGAGAAAAAATATTCAGTCTTCAATTTGTTATACCAAGAATGCATAATTCTGATCATGAGACCTGGTAATGGATACACACACTGCTGTCATTTATGAATATAAATGCAAAAACTGAATAAATCATTCATAAAGTACCACTTTATTAATATAATAACTCTTTCTCACAACCATGTGGAGTTGTCTTCTCCCCAAAATGTGACAGTATTTCAACTGCACAGAACACAGTGACGTGATCCACCACGTCAAGAAACCGGGGACAGAAACAACTGTTACTGTGATGGACGGCAACAGCTAGTTGGTAAAAATTCAGTAGCCATTACTGAATTGTTTAGGAATATTATAAGTACACCATGAACAAAATTATGTATCACCATGATGAAGAAAATCTATCTGATTAATAGCAAAAATATATTCAATAAATAATGAGGCAAAGATTATTTACAGTTTATATTTTTCTGAATAATAAATGCTATGAGATAAGAAAATATATGAGAGTATAATATGTGGTTAGTATATATCACATTTTCATTATTTTATGTGATAAAATTCTTGACCTGGCTGAAAGTATAGGATCAACTCTAAACATATTGGGTGAGTCACTAAGATAGCTGTTTGAGATAATCCAATAACATAAAAAGTAATAATAATTAAATCCTAAAATAAAGAAAACATTACACATATCGGTAGCAAAAAAATAGAAAATACTTCAGAATAAAACCTTCAAAATGTGTCAGAATTACATGGAGTACTTTACATACAATGTTCCTGAGAAACTTTCAAGGCAAATTGTCTTTGAAGACAGTACTCAATGTTGTGAAAATGCCAGTGGCCTTCAGAGTGAAATATGAATTTAATACATTTCAATGTGAATTTCAACCATATTTGTGGGCAAATTGACAAAAAATGCCAAGAGTTATATGGAAAAATAAACATTAATGAATTGCTATGCAAATTCTGCATATATATGAAGAGAATTACTAATAAAGATATTAAAATGCATTGTATAGTTACAATGACTAAAATAGCATGATGCTTGTGTCATGATATTCAGCCAGATAGATTGATTACATTCAAAACCTAGAAAACACCCAAATATATACACTGAAGAAAGAACAAAATGGCACATCAGATCTTCGGAAACAGGATTATTTTCTAAAGGATACTATACTACACATATGTGTATATATAGGTCTATATATTATGTATACCATTTACCTGCTGAAATTAGAAGCATCTAGAATTATGAACAATATCAGTGGTCTTCCACCTTAGAAACCATATGGGGGTGTAAGCAAGTAAGAATGATATAAATGCAAATCTAACATTTATAAAGTTTTAAATAATTTTTAATTCCAAATCTCATTATAATTAATAAGATATTTGCAATGTTTATAAATAATTAAGTCACACCATGTGATCCAATATAATTCACCAGCTTTAGAATTTCTGAATAAATAAACTGAAGCACAGAGAGAGAACATATGACTTCTCCTTTTTATTTTATTGTTTTTAAAGACTTTATTTATTTTAGAGAGAGGGGAAGGGGAGGAGAAAGAGGGAGAGAAACATCAATGTATGTTTGCTTCTCATGCACCCCCTACCGAGGACCTGGCCCACAACCCGGGAATGTGCCCTGACTGGGAATGGAACTGGTGACCCTTTGGTTTATAGGCCTGTGCTCAATCCACTGAGCTGCACCAACCTGATTGTTAAAAGAGGCTCCTTTTTAATAGAGCCTCTTAAAGTAATGGGAAAATCTTGGGTTGCAATGGGCTTCACTGATTACTAGATTCGTATCCTTGGAACTAGTTACTCAGCTTTTCTTAGTCTCACTGCTTCTTTAGTTTGGGATCATCACAAAACCTGGTTTATAGGTTTGTTGTGAGTAATAAAGGAGATGATGCACGTGTGTATGTATATTACACATATATATGCATTCTGTAGACTGACACGTGGAAAATTTCTTCAAATGGTAACTCAACTTTTAGTCTTTAAAGTAAAAGATCACTAAGAAAACATAACGCTCTCTTTCAGAAATCTAATATGGGATCACTAGCAAACAGTCTATTGGAGACTCCTTGAACGCATCAGATTTTATAGACATCAGCAGACTCAGTCATTATCTTGGATTTTCAATATTAGTAGCCCATTTTCTACAGGTTTATGTCCTTTTCTTTCTCCATTGTATTTAATGTTTGGTTTATATACTAGCGGGATGAGAGAAAGTCAGCTAATGCTCTGTGGAGTGGACATCTAGACCTGTGCTTGTGATTGTTCAACTGGTGATCAGTTGCGATTTTGTGGGGCATTGGGTTTCTGACTAATGTCTCAGGAAAGCTCATGCGACATATTATAATTAATGATTACTATCTTTACAGTGAACTTCATATGATTCCATCAAAACTGTATCCGGCTTTTGAAATGCCTTTCAAAAAATGCCTAAAGTCAGTACTGACATAAGTGCAAGTCCACTTTTTACAATGATGCCAAGCTTGTCTTTAGAAATTTTTTTGAAAAGCATTCTGTTAAAAAAGGAAAAAGAAAGAAAGCAGTTGTTGCTGCAATCATTGTATAGTAAAGTTTCTAACCGTGGACATTTCCATACCTTAGGAGAGCCACAGTCGCATTGTTCCCCCACTTCCAGAAGCTGGTTCCCACACTCTGGGATTGTGAGTATATCTTTAGGAATCGGGGCTTGCAGCAGGCACTTCGGTTTTGCAGATAAAAGGTATTTTTCAAAATGTGAGCGGGAGGATGTGCTGAAATCCTTTGGGAATTTTGAACTGTAACCAGAAGAAAAATAAAAAAAAATACCATGATATACTGTGATAAATGAACGTGAGAATATGACTTATCTAAAAATATTGCCTGGTTCCATGGAAATTCCAAATTTACTATCTGTTTAGGGCTATGCTGTGTTATATGTGGAGGGTGGTGGTGTGATCAATCATACAGCACAGAAAAATGAATTGATTGATTGGTGGTGGGGGGGGTAGTTGTCATCATCTTAATTAGGTCCATAATTCTAGAAAATATATTATTTAAAGTTAAAATAACATAGTCACCATCCTTATTATCTACCTTGGTATATTTATAAATCTTAAATAATGAGCTCTAATACCTGGTAAAACTTACATACAATGTTCACATCAAGTATACATCAAGAGGTTGGAGGGTGAATTAATGGGATACACAACTCTTGATAAAAAATGCCCATCCAGCTATAGAGACTACATCTGATTTCTTTTTTTAATCTTCACCTGAGGATATATTTATTGATTTTTTTTAGAGAGACAGGAAGGAGGAGAAAGACAGAGAAAGGGAGGGAGAACATTGATGTGAGAGAGAAACATCAATCGGTTGCCTCTTGTACTTGCCCCTGGACGCAGTTGAACCCAGGACCTAGGTATGTGCCCTGTGTGGGAATTGAACCTGCAGTTGGCAAGGTCTCACCTTAGATACTTATTCATCACACAGCTCCCAGAGGAACATGTAGTGGTGTATGGAACGTCAGGCATACCAAGGGCATGACCCAACTCATGTGACATCACTGCTACAAGCGCCACATTATTCTTTCCGTTAGCCTTGAAAAAATAGAAATGTCTATTATTTCTTCTTTTTATTCAGTTCATTCTTAATTGCTGTCAATGTTCAGAATTAAAATAATAGTTTGACAAGTAAAAATAATTAGTTGTGAAGTTCCTTTCCCTGTCATTTGTTATTATAAAATGTTGAATCAACACTTGGAATTATTGGTTCCTACAAATCAACCATTGAGTCAGAATTTAATAAATATCTGCTGAACTAATAATACTGTCTCAGTAAACCATGATTATATGCAGGTAAATACATTCATTGTAAGAAGTCCCAAAAGATGCCATACTATGTACTCAAAGGCTTCCCAAAACTATTGACATCAGTAGTGTTTGGCCACATCATACCAGCATGCAGCTTGTCTATCTCTCTGGCCATTGATATTGAGGGTGATTAATTTGAAGTTGGCTCAGGCCACAGAGGACACCTGGATTCCCTTTCCCTCCCAACCTCTTACTCCCTAATGCCAGCTGAAGAGTTAAGCCTTCTGGGAGAACCGAGGTAAGGAAATATTCAATTCTGTAATCCAAGGAACCTTCGATGTAATGGTCTGCCAGTAGTTTTTTTTTTCTACTTCTATTTACTGACTCAGCAAATGCTCATTGTACAAACTATATATAAGGCATTATGCTGGTCTTCATAGAGGATATAGAACCACAGAGAAGACTTGCTGTATGTTCTCAAACCTCAATAACAGCAACTGAAGATGGGGAACACAGGGAATTTGCGGCTGCCACTCCTGCACGTGTATGGGCGAAGGCACGTCCACTGTGTGAAAGTTAAAGGTACATTGTCACAATCTGAATCTCTGGAACAATTTGCTTTTGTGAATCATGTTTTTGGTTTTCCTTGTTGCCCTACCCTATTTATTACATTCACTAGGTCCCTGAAAACCGTATGGCATTCCATAGCACTATGATGGCTGTCGATGGTTGTCCCCCGTCCGAGAACCTGTTTTAGTAATCTGACAGGTCTTCAACACCCTCACAGGTGAATTGCTAATGGTAGAACTACAGGCTCTCTGGCAACCGACCGGGGACACATAACTGAACAGTCAAGTCTTCCAAGAACCCTTTGGGATAACCATCTGCTCTGCCTGCCCTCACCTGGCCCTGGCCAGTGCGGCTTACCTGAGGAGCTGAGCATGATCGTGGGGCTTCATTTTCCCCATGTTGGAACGGTGCCAATTCAGAAAGTTGGTAAAGGTGACGCCTGAGTTGGGTTCTACCTTTATCTTATCGCCGTCAGACCAGATTTCCATACCTACCAAGGCCACTTGAATGTCTATGGTGTTATAAATCTGTGGGAAGAGCATTTTGCTTCATAAATGGTTTTGAGATTTCTTTAGTGTTTTAGATCCTTTGCTGACCACAAGCAGTGGATAAATGTATCCCATTTTGAAAGCAGGAATTCTACAAGTTGCTTTTGCTATAGTACATATGATTTTACTATAACAAAAAATCAACTTAATGTTGATTCTTGTCTGCTAAATTTCTCAGAACTGTTGCTGACCTTAAACCACGTGGCCCTCCCAACTCCTTATTTGGTGAGACCATAGGAGAGACTGCGGCTGTGTCTTACCACATTGAGCAGATTCATCACTTCAAACAGGAAGCTTCTTATCAATGTTAGATTCCCCTGATACGTGTTGTACTGTGAAGTACAAAATGCAAAGTATAATTAAGAACCCAAACTACAGTGAGAAAGCTAATTTAGTTGATGTTTTAAGCAAAATCATACATTTTAAAGTACATAAATCTCTGTTCATTCCATGTCTACCTTATATAAAATTCCATGTTTCAACAAATTGTATTTTAAATGTAAGACTTTTTTGGTGAGAGAAAAATTAGGCATTCATATAAATTTTTATTTTTATTTTTTTAATATTTTATTTATTTATCTTTAGAGGGGGAGGGAAGGAGAGAGGGAGAGAAATATCAATCTATGGCTGCCTCTTGTGCACCCCCTGCTGGGAACTGGCCTGCAACCCAGGCATGTGCTCTGACTGGGAATCGAACTGTGATCGTGTGGTTCGCAGGCCTGCACTCAGTTCACTGAGCTACACCAGCTAGGGCGTTTGTCATTTTTGTTTTTCATTAATTTTGTGTACTTCTAATAACTAAATGTTTTGGTAGCAGGTGGACATCAAAGAGGGTGAGGGAACACCGTTGCTGGCAAGATGGGTAGAACAGGTCAGACAGTCAGGAGGGCGGGCTCTGCATTTTCAGCCAGAAAGGTTTATTATTTGTGTTTGCTGGTAAGAAATCTTAAAGGTTGACTTAACTTGACAAGTTAAGTTTCATACTCACAAAGGCATTATCCAGCACCAGAAAGAGATCAACGTATCTTGCAGCCCGAAGAAATTCTTCTTGCTTTACAAAGAGCGAAAGAACACTGTCAATAATTACCTTTATGCTAAAAGTGTGAAAAGCTTACAAAGGTATTTTTTTCCTCAGAGGGAAATTAAATTGACACGTAAGTAAATAAGGTACAGTTATTTACTCTCCCTACCCCTGTCACTGCTGAGCACGACAGTCCATGGCACTGTCATCACAGAGATGATTGAAGTGGAGGATGACACAAGAAGCCACACTCACCTCTGGGCTGCTGAGAGACCTAGTGGTGCGGGTGATGCTGTGTTTTCTGCCAACATTTTTCACACCACAGGTGTGATTAGCTGGGTCCAGCTCCTCCCAGTTATATGTGAAGACAGCATGTTCTTCTTGGTCTGTGTGTTTCAGAGGCTTTATCATGTACCTTTGATTCTGATGTGTGAAGTACCCCCTGTGAGACACGGAGACTCATATTGGAGGATTCTCTGCCACTGAGTCACAGGTACTGACCAGAAAGGATTGACACCTTTCCCTCTACCCCAAGCTCATACATACAGTATTTTTTCATAGGCTTTTGGCTAACTTTTGCCAATTTAAGTGATAATCAACATATGTCAATACTAAAATGAAGCCTGTATCATTTACCCAGAGAGTTGTGAACAAGAATGACTAAAATGAAGCTACCCCAAAGGATTTGGAATTGACATGGGGAGCTCAATAAAACTTGTCCATCATTTGTTTATACATGTAGCATATACTTCTTGGCAGGTCTTAGGAACATGAATGGAGAGTGAAGTAAAGGAGCATCCAGATCCCAAGAACCCCAGAGAAGGGAAAATGCTGAGCGGATTATCTAGAGGAAGATTCTGGAACTGATAGTTTGAAGAATTCTACTTTATCATAATAAAAATCATTCAGAAATTTAAAGTCAAATCCATATGATGGAATATTAAAAGTGTACATAGCAATTCAAAAGTTCATCTATGAAGGTATCTCATAATGAGGGAAAAGGCTTTTTATGTCACATGGTATGGACCATGTTGGAAGAACAATTATGTTTATTTTATTTTATATTTCAACCATGTAAAAGATATATTTGTCCATCTGCATAAAAGATGCAAACATGATAAAACATTAGTAATAGTAATCACACCTAGGAAAAACTTTATGGTGGGTACTTTCTTATTTTCTTACTTGCATTTTTCTTACTTTTCAAATTTTTTCCAATTGATAAAAATTACCCTTTTAAGGAGAAACACCACACACATACACTTTTTAAAAGTATGTTTCAGCATGACAATTGCAGGGTAGAATCTTTAGGAAAATGAGACAGAATATTTTAGGGAATAGGATGGATAAATGTGGAAATGGATCCAGATGCCATCAAGGCCCAGAGTGTAGAGTCTGGTTTAAATATTTCTAACTTCTTTTTTTTTTAAGGAAACATTTTCATTGTTTTATTGATAAAATTTTACTTATAGAGTCATTCTGGAGCAGGTGTGCACCAGTGGTAAAGGCATGTAGAAAACCCATGTTCAAGTGTGACTTTTGTTTACTGGCAATAAACATTATTTCCTATATAAAGTCATCATAATGAAAACTACACTCTACCAAGCACTATGGTTTATAAGTATCAAAGTAAATATTTCTAACTTCTTAAATAGGACTAACTTCTACTAGATCAGCAGATTGTAAAATGATTGCAAGGGTGATCTCTTATTGTTCACTTTAACTACACATACTCAGCATTTTATAGATGGAGAGAATTTAACAGACACTGTAAGACATGATGTACCAAAGACTCATTCTGTGTAACAAAATGATGCTTGACGTTTAGTATTTCGGGGAACAGATCTCACCTCAACCCACTGCAAGTACTAATGCTGGCCACTGAATCCTTTTCATTCAGGATGTGTCCTTTGTAGTAGCAATGTTCCTAAGGTTGGAAAAAATATATGAACTGCAAGAAGAAATGTAACACAGTGGTGGTGGAAGCTGCTATCTTGAATCTGTAGGACAGGCCTTTGAGTAGTGACTGTGGCCAGACCACTTCCCAGAAACAAAACCAGTGAGAACCTCCGGGGCTGTAGGAACTGTCCCACCACTGACCCTGCGCACTCTCTGTACTGGACAACGGCGCTATCTTCCTGACACTAATGGGCAAGAAACAGAAGTCCGGGGAGGCTGAACCTCAGCACGCTGGTGGTAAAAGTGGATGGACGCTGCATTTGGGAAGTAGTTAGCTCTGCTGCAATCTAGGGAACTCTCAGAGTTGAGGTACAACTTGTAAGGATTTGGCTCCCTTTGCTGAGTCCCTAAGACACTGTGTATACCACATCAATAAAAGGGGGTACGCATTTTTCTAGATTCTATAGTCCTAAGGAGGCTGCACAACCTCTCCTGAGCCCCTCATATTAATTGGCCCCGCTTACCATATATTAAATGGTGTGTTAGTGGAATTTTTTTACCATTATCAAAATTCCAGGGGATGGGATGGGATGGGAGTAATAGACAGAAAACTGTACTTGAAAAATAATTAAATAAAAAAATTAGAAAAAAATTCCAGAGAATTTATCTAAGGCTAAACATTCAGACATGTTTGATGATCCATATAAGAAAAATAGGGGGTTGCTTGTATAGAATGATCTAAGAAAGCTAATGAATAACCTCTTGTTCAAAATAAACTGACTTGTCTCAGGGTTGAAATTCCATTTGTGTTTTTCTTTCCTTTGGAAGAAACCTTGTTATTGTAACATTTTCTCATAGGAGACTTGGAAAAGGTACTACATGAAAGCATCAGCCACTGCACTTGAGCATGAATTAATTTATTAGATCATTTCCTTGGAGGTCAATGTTAGCAAAATTCTGGATATCTATGAGATGAGAGCTATCTCATATCTATGTGTGATTGGGAAACGAAGAGCCCTTTGTGGCAGAAGTCCTATCTGTACTTTTTTAGAAACGTACTTGTTTAGGGTGCCCTGGTGGGTGGGGGTGGCTCTGAGAAACTCGCTTAGTTTGATAACACTCCATGACTAAGTGTTCTTTCTATCCTTCCTTTGGCTTTGATTCTCTGTCTGACATCTAGGCTTTGGCATTATCTGTTGGGTGGTAGTTTAACCAGATATAAATTTACATTAATTAAATAATTGATATTCTATTGTTGACCTCAGGATGTGTGCATGTATTATTAGAATATAATAAATAGGTTATTTCTAACCTATGATAAGGTGGTCTAGAAGAAAAGTAGCCTTTGGGTTGCTTCACAAAATGCAACATTGGAAGCCTCCTAGTACTCCGACCTCTTAAAAATGCGGACTATGCTTTTTTTGCCTTATCTCATGGAATAGGTAAGCACCTGGCTTTCAAGTTCTTCAAGTCTTTTAAGTTGTCCTTGGATTCAAGAATCTTATAACTAAGTGGCGGATCCATAGAGAGTCCCTGGAAGCATTCAGAACCTACCATGTTCTGAGGGCTTGTGGTGACCTCTTCTCCCTCAGGAGAGTAATAGGTTTCGGTGTAGTTGGGCCCCAGGAGATACCTGCAGTGAGCAGAAAGTTGCATGATTCACCCACTGTGCTAATAAAGGCTAATTTTCCTGCCATGAGCTCCAGCACTAAAGGAGTGACATTGTCTACGGCAAGAAGGCATCAGCATTTCTGACACCCACTGATCTTTTCCCAGCGCTGAAACTCTGCTGCTGAAGCAAATCAAAGCCTTAGCTACCCCTGTTAGATCTGAGGGAGGAAATGCCCTCAGCTGCCCTTTAACTGCATGTTCTCTATGTTCAGAAAGGGTTATTTGGAGGTTCTTCACACAAAGGATGCATCCTCCCAGGCTTCTGTGCCGGGTCACAAATGTGACAGTTGATGAAAGATGAATACCATATGCTCTCAGCTATAAGAGGAACCTAGTGAACAAAAACAAAGGAGCACAATAGAACCAGAGGGTCTCTGGGGACCCTCGCATCCCCAAAGAATGTTCTCGGCTGCTGCAGAGCTCACTGGAGCCGCATCCCTGAAGAAGCCTTGGACATATGTTCTCATAAAAGTAATGGAAGGTCACATCAAAGATCTCAGTTTATCTGTGTAGAAAAGTATTTCAGTAAATTCCAAGAAGCATCAAGGAAGAAAGTCATTACTTTGTGCAGCTCTCTTTGTTTTACACTTTGCACATAATCTCTCCTAGGAAACATCAACATGTCCGAGATAGCATTAGCACAAATGTATCTGAAACATCTAAAACTCAATATACTTCTTGTCCTTTATCTCAAATCACACTAAACAGAATCTCAAGATCTATTTTGCCACATTCTCTTAATACAATCCAGTGACTTAAATTACAGAAAGTACAACTTACTTGGTTTTTTGTAGGCAGAGAATGACTTCCCCATTTAAAATAATCCGATACTGAAGTTCAGGTTCATATCTTTCCTTAAAAATTTAGAGAATATTATGCTGAGTGAAACAAGCCAGTGGATGAAAGACAAATACCATAAGATCTCAGCTATGAGAGGAACCTAATGAACAAAAACACACTAAGGAGAACAACAGAACCAGAGGCATGGAAACGTGGAACAGTCTGATAGCAACTGGGGGGTGGAGGGCAGATAACAGTGGAAAGAAGGAGAAGAGATTTGTCAAAGAACAAGTACGAAAGACTCATGGACATGCACAACGGTGTGGGGACTGACTGTGGGAGTTGGGGATGGGCTGGGCAGAAGAGGGCAAAGGGGGAAAATTGGGGTAACTGTAATAGAACAACAATAAAATCTTTTTTAACTTAATGATATAATGATATTAATTTATATTTTGGTAATTGCCAATGCATGTAAGGTAAAAGTAGCTCTCTTATGCCTTATAACATGTAAAATTAAATATAAATTGTATATTTAAATGAATTTCCAAAAAGCACGATAACGCAATAATAATACAGGTTAAACTAACTCTGTTATGTGAGATAGGGACTAATTAATGGATCACTAATGGGTTAATAATAAGGCATATGCTTTTATTACATTAAAATCAAACTAAATATACTAAAGAAAATCAACCAAAACCTACTAAGAATTAAATAAAGTCAAATTATAAAATAAAGGAAATGTTTGCAACAATGAAATAGTCAAAGAGTTAATGTCCTTAGTAAACCTTAAAAATCTTGCTAATTCATGAGACAATGTTGATTTCTCCACTACAGACAAAACAGTCAGGGAAAAAAAAGGCAATTTCGTGGGGGAAGAGGGTGAAGGTAAGGACATGAGTCTGGGGAAATTGGCAAGGAACATATTTAAAAAATGGCTGCCTTTCCTGGGCACCTTTTTTCCCTCACAGAAACTTGGAGAAATGCCTAAGCAGTTTTATTCTTTCTGACCGTGTGAGGCAGTTAACTCCCTTGCTGCTACTCAATTGTGAAAGCATTCTGAGAAATCTGGAATTTTCTCCTGGACAAAGGCGCGGTGTACATAAGGGCTTCGATAACAAACCATTAGATGTTGACTAACGACATCAACTGCATTAATAAAAAGGCTCTTTATTGTCTCTTCAGATGATTGAAAAACTCCGCAATCATTCACACCGCTTACCTTATTACTGTGGGTCTCTATCCGTACCTCTCTTTTGTGTAAAATGTGTAGTTTTTTAGGATGGACTATTTTATACAGTTCTATTTCAGGTGTTTGCCTCGTGGCTATTGCTAGAAAGAGAGAGATAACAGTGATAAAAAAAAAACATTGAAAGGATTTTGTGTTGGTTTTGTTTTGCTTGTTTTGTTAAACGGCATTGAAGACTGAATTCCAATTGAGAAAGTAAGCATTCAAAAGGAGTTCCTCCAAGTACTTGAAACTTGATAACAAAGAACTTTTCTTTCCCTCTCACTTCCCCCACCCCGATTCTGGAAACAGTTGTTTGGATAATCTCTTAATGTGTGTAAATCCCTCAAGGTGGGTCATGAGGCCCCAAAAAAGTAGATTTGGGATTAGAACAAAGTTTATGGGAGCTGGGAATTCTACCTGTAGTATCCAGATTCTCCTGTCCAAATTTTTCTATTTTCCTGTCCAAATTTATGGATTTTTCTTTTAATGTTCTCAGAGGTTTCTTCTATTTTTATGTCTTTTGCTCGCTGTGGTGCAACCTGTGACTACCCCTCCAAAAATCAAATCTTCACAGACAGATACTCCTTCAATTTTAAGAAAGACTCTGCTGACAGTGATTTTATTTGTCAGTGCAACAGTTAGCCATTATGTTCTTTCCCTCATTAGCATTGGCCTCCAAGACTTTAGATGTCACAGGAAATAAAGTTCTTGTTATTCTCTGGTGGAATAATTTTAAAGAGCCAGAGAGCCAGAAGAAAAATTGTATGTAGACTGAATGTTCTTGATTCACTTGGAATTTCGTTACACAGACAATCTTCTATTGTGCTTGCATACAGTAGGATAATAACCGATATTGGAGCCAAAATATGTGGTTTTACATCCTAGCTGGATAACCTTGTAAAAGTCACGTTGATTTCTATCAGTTTACTTACCTAAAGTAGAGGTTGGTGTAAAAATTAAGTAGCATAGTGTATCTAAAATTATTTAATACCAGTCTAGGAAGCTGGCAAGCATACCTTTACCCATTTTTTCTTTATTTCTTCAATCATCAATATAAGGTCAGTGTTATTTTTAAATGTTCTCATTTTCACAGACAAGTGTCTATGCTTAGAGATAGATTCTCACTCAGTGTGGCTGGCAGTCAGTGTGACCTTAGAGATGCCAAGCAATTCTATACCTGGAGATGGAGACAGCCTGAAGGGAAGTATTAATTCATAACATCTCTGCTAGTCAACTCCCAAAGTTCTGCTGTGATGCTATCCTTAGAAGAACTCATTACATATGAAAAAGGGAATTTAAAAATATATTACTAAAGGGTCTTTATCAAAAGAGAATATAAATTCCATCTGTGGAAAGGGTTGTGGGATTGAAAGTAGAGTGAATTTTAATATCTAGTACTAACTGATCAGTTGGTCAATGAATCTCTAATGTTGCTAATAACACAGTTATGTCTAACTTAACTCTAATTTTACTTTAGAGTCTTCCTTGTCATCCACCCCAGTGCAGCATTTGGATAAATTGTGGCTTTAGAGAAATGACTATTTTTTTATGGGGTAGAAATATCAATGTCATTCGAGATAACCTTGAAGATGGTTAGGAAATTCTTGAATTCTTGTCTGAAGTTACTTTTCTGCTATCATTTGGGGATATGTGTTTTAGAAAACAAAACAATAGAACTTGTACAGTTATTGAATGAGAAATGAAATTTCAGAGACATCCTAATTAAATTATTTTGCCAATCATAACATCTAGATGATGAGCACAGTTTTTATAAATTGAGTACATATACCAAAATGCAAACAGTAGTGACCTTTGGGTCATAGGATCATGTCATTTTCTTAAAAGTACTTCAACAATGCATTAAAAAAACAATTTTGTATAAAATGTCAATACATGAGTGCTTACCTTCAGTTTGCACAATGAGCCAGAGTGCAGAAAGCAGGACCAAAGACATGGTGGTGACAGTGGGGAGCTGAAATGTCCCACACAGCATGAAGACGTGGTTTCCCCGGCTATTTATCTTCCCTGACCTCTCTTTATAGATTGAAACATGAGATATGAGCCTCAAACCTTATTTATGAGATTGGGGTACGTTTCATAATGGCGTTGGGAAATCGCCAAGAAGTTTCAGAGTCAACATCGGGAGAGTGTTCCGCGTTCAGGAGAAGTGTTTATGCGTGTGGTCACAGCCTCTTCGGGAAGCACTGTGGCAGCTGTTTGTCCTGCTGCTCCTACGATGGTGGAAAAGTACCACCTGAGACTCGGATGCCCCTGTGCATATTTGCGTACTCGTCAAACTGAACCATCACTCTCGTTCCTCAGTGACCTTACAGAAACTGGCCTACAAATTTAGAAAGTATATCGGCAGTCTCTACCTATTGTGAGAAGCTGGTGCAGAAAACACAAAACTTATAAAACAAGTACCAGACTAAGTTGTACAAGCTAGAACATGATAGTCCTGGCCCTCAGTCTCCTTTTCTATGAAAATGGGATGATGATAACAATACTTACCTCAAGCTTCTTATAAAATTCACACATATCTTCTAAAATTAAGATAATGCACATGCATGCATGCACGTATACATGTAAAACTGCAAAGAATGTGCAAATGTAACTCTCTTGTCAGTGTTAGCCTCAACTTACACTGCCTATGAGGTACGTTTGAAGTGCACTGTGAATTCTACTGCAGGAAAATAACAATATTTTTCTGGTTAAATACATATTCACGGTCATAAATATCAAAAGAGTATATTGAGGGAAAAATATTGATCATCCAGTGGCCCAACATCAAAACATGACTGCTGTTAATGTTTGATCATTTATTTTTACCTCTCTTCTATGCACTAATGGAGAGAAATAAAAGAAAAGCAAGTTTTATAGACTTTGGTACTTACTATATGCAGGGTGCTAGGAACCTGTATCTTTTGCATAGTATTATGACATAATATTGAGTATTAAGATGTTATTTTAATGGCTTTAGAATATTGCCTTGTGTGCATATGTTATGCATGTTTTTGTATATATATATTTCTTGGATAAGTTACTAGAAATTATATTACTTAGTTTAAAAAGATTTTTTAAAACATCACTTTGAGGTCCTTGGTATTCTCATATATTGACCTGGTACTTCTTAGAGATTTAGCACCAAATTAATTTCCATTTTGAGATTTTTCCCAGTCTAAAAATCTATCTTCAACTGCTGAGCTTATTTTCACTGTTAATTTGAAAGTTTGTTAGCATCTGATTGCAAGGTCTACAGTTACCTCTCTGTGGCTGTGTATTTTTTTTTTGTTCTGATCCTTGTCGTTCTCCTATTGGCGAAGAGTGACTTAGATGTGATCATAGCTGCCTTGATCTCCTCTCCAAATGGCAGTACCTCATCTCTACCTGCTGTCCTTCAGATAATGGGCTTAATTGTGTTTTGTTCCTCTGTTAAGAGGCTCTCAGAAAGTGTCACACACATTCACTTCCTCTATCACAACCGTAGTTCAATAGTTCAGGGGCACTGTGGCTGATGAAACTCAAGATATTTCTGCTTGCTCCAGAGAGGAGCACCTTAGTATAGAGACACTGTTTGGACTCAGATGAAGCGTGAGTCTCTTCTAACATTTGAGTTTCAGATATTATGGAGGGTGGGCAGAAAAACGTTCATCATTTGTCTAAGGCACCTCATGAAGCATCTCCTAACTGCTCTGAATCAACCTACCATCGGAATATGCTGCCTCTTACCATCATTTCTGCTGTGTTTCTTGTTACATTTGCTATTTTAATCAAGGCGTGGTGAGCAATCTGCTTAAAGGCAAAAATCTAAGGCCCACAGATTGGCATTATACTTTTAGCTCCGTGCAGCTGTTCATGTAGAAAGTTTGAGCAATGCTACTGCACAACCGCTGAAGTTTCTCATCCTTTAGAAAAGCATATAATCTGAGCATTAAGAAACACTTTAACCTGTTCATTAAAAATACTAGTGGAACAAATTTTGGTATATTTGAAGACTTCACTCTGAAAGAAAAACCGAGTATTTTATATTATTAACAGAAACAAAACAGAAATGTTAAGAGTTGCATAGTAACTATCACCAACAGTCAAATTTCAACTGTGCAGATTTCATTATTCTGAGCTCTTAATCACCAGTCCCAGGCGGGCAGGAGCTGCTTTGTGCTCACCATAAACCTCTCAGCTGGCATGGAGAATGGGCCCAGGGCTGGGGAAGAGACAGGTGGGGCTGGGTTGGGCTTTCCTAAATCAAAACTCCACAGAGAGATAGCTTTAGGATAAAATTGCCTTTCATTATTCAAATCCACACTGCTTTTTTTCCTAATGGAAAGTTCTGATTAAAACAGAAAAGAGAAGAGATTGAGTACCAGAAAGGTACATAGAAGTCCAGGAATGCAGGTAATGCAGAGGCACTTTTTTCAAGTGTCCACTCATCATCCCACCAGAGCCCTGGAACAATGGAGATCTACACAAGCTCACATTCTCTCTAGTATTTTGTTAAACTCAGTGTCAGTGGGGGAAGTGAGCCAGGATTAGAAGGAAACTTTATCTATCCATTGCAACTTAACATATGTTGCCCCAATCAAAAAATAAAGAACAGATAAAAATTTAACTTAAAAGTTGCATAAAAATTCCAGGATAGGTTTCAAAACCATCATCAATAAAAACTATGTGCTGTCAAAAATTCTGCTTTCAGTCTACTAAACTGAAATTTATTTTGCTGATTAAATGTGCAACCCATATTGCAAGATAAGTTAAATGTTTATTGAGATTATATTAATTTTGATTTACTATTTGCTTGTTACTATATTAAATTAATATCACTTCTGGGCATGCCAAAATGATCCTGATACTACCCCTACTACTGAGATATTCCTATAGTAAGTCTAATGGTGGGAATGAATCCATAAACAGATACAATGTATATAAATGGTAGGCATTATGATTGAGGTTTGTGCATTGTATTCAGGTAGATTTTAGAAGTATAACATTTGGTGAGTAGAAAAAGTCAAATAATATTAGCTGGAAAAGAAATAGAGGAATGGGTATTCTGGTGAGAGAAAACTGTAATATATATGAACAAAGTCATGGGTGTGTTTGTGGAACTGCAATGCATTTGCCACAACTTAAATATAACATAAAACACTAGGGATATGATCTAAGTTTGTGAAATATGCAGGAGTCAAGTTATGGAGAGAAAAATGTTAAAGGCTTTAAAGAAGAAAGTAAATATCTGTGAACTATGTGGCTCATAAAATCATCTGACTTTGTGACTGGGGAGAGAGAGAAATCTGGAGTCAAGCCTAAGGTACAGCTCGAGCAACTGTATGACATCTTCCAGCTTGGCCAGTTGACAGGAGCTGCACTTTAGTTATTCCCCTTCGAGGCAGGAGATGCATCACCTGGTGTACCCTTCAGGAGCACAGCACCTTGAAGGTAGCAGATGTTCAAACATGTTCATTCAACATTTGTACCATGAAAGGAATTTGTAAATTAAACTATCTTCCTGCAATACTGATTCTGTTTATTGGATAGTTGAATACCAACTCATAAATTCAGACTGTACAAATAACAGTGAAAAGATTATTTACTTGACGCATCTGGAGGAAATGAGGAATGGCATATATATGGACCCTTACGAGTACAATATTCAAGGATTGACTAAACATAGGACTTAACTTATGATCATAAAACTAAGGAATCGCGACCAACATTCTGACCACAGAGAATTTTGTTCTCATAAAACTTACAACTTAACATTCAGGAATGTTTCCTAACAAAGTATATTTTATGATTCATGGCAGACATTTAGTATCTAACTAAAAATTAAACTCAAATAGCAACATGGACAAAAATTACAATAATTCTTTAAAATAAAAATGTTTATATACATTTTATTATTTGGTCAAAATAACAGATCTAAATGGTTCAAACATTATGATTCCTATCTCACAGATGACTCAAAGAGGTTAAATGGCTTACTTCAAATGCAGGGGTGTCCAACCTTTGGCCTGTCTGGGCCACACTGGAAAAAGGAGAGTTGTCCTAGGGTACACATTAAATACACAAACACTAATGAAGACTCGTGAGCAAAAAAAAAGTTTTAAGTAAATTTACAATTTTCTGTTGGGCAGCTCTCATAGCCATCCTGGGCCACGTGCAGCCTGCAGGCTGCAGCTGGGACAGCCCTGCTAGAGGCTCTACCATACATGTCTCCTAAGTTATGAAGGTAGGAGAAGCCGTGTTTGATATCAGCGCTTCAAGTACATGTTACCACGGGGGAGTCCATGATGATTTCAATTGCCTTTATTAAAAAGCCTATTCCAAGAACATAAGAAGATAGGAATTAGCACGTTGGGTAAGAGGGTTGAGATGAGAAGAGAGAGTGTAGAATAAGTATTGAACAGGGTAATACACGTTAAAGAGAGTTAAACAAATTATTTAATCAGTATTGATGAAGTAACTAAGGTTATAAATCACAGAAATCATTAGGTGTATGAGTTTCATATTAGAGACTGGATTAGGTACCTAAATTTTTGGAAATGATGGTAAGGCTGTTACCATTAGAATTAAAGTTGTCTTGTGGTGAGGTCCAAGAACTGTAATGCTAGTATTTCTTTACAGGGAGGGGTCCTTAAACCCTAAAATTTCTAAAATGACAGAAGAATTTATCAATATATAAAAGTAACATGATATGGATTAAAGGTAATTCTGTTAAAAATAGTAATTGAAGGGTATTTATTAAGGCGTAATAACCTATTAATTCCAAATCTCATTGCCTATACACACAATATGGTTTCTTTATAATGCAGTCAGGGCATTGCACCACATGGTCATTCAGAGGCACAGGACACTGGAAGTTCTGTCAAATTTAACATGTAACTTTCAATGTTATCATGGAAATCAACATCCAGCCTAAAGATGGAGCAAGAGAAAGAGTGAGGCATTTATGGGACTAGATTTGGAAATGATGACATTGCATCCTTGGAATTCCATTGGCCAGAACTCACTCATATTGTCACATTTAACTGTGAGAAAGATTGGGACCATAGTCCAGCCATATGATCCAGAAGAAAAGGAATGAAATTAGTGAGCATCTATGTCACACAGCTTTAATCTGTGTTTGTTAGATATCATAAAGTTGTTCAGTATCAAAGATGAGTAAGAATAGAAATTGATAGCTGAACAACATGAAACTCAAAGGAAATAGAAATGGAAAAGAAATAGGTTTTTTTAATTTTTTATTTGAGTTTCTGAAGTAGTGCAAGTTAGTTTAGATAGCTATATTAATGTTTCTTCATTTTTTAAAGATTTTATTTATATTTAGAGAGGAAGGGAAGGAGAGAGGGAGAGAAATATCAATGTATGGTTGTCTCTCATGAGTCCCCTGCTAAGAACTGGCCTGCAACCCAGGCATGTGCCCTGACTGGGAATCAAACCATGATTGTGTGGTTCACAGGCCCACACTCAATCCACTGAGCCACACCAGCCAGGGCAAGAAATAGTTTTAAAACCATCTTTAGGTGCTTGGCATCTGGAGACACTCATACTTCTCAGCACCCAGCCCAGCTTCTTTCAAAATGTCAATTGTTCACAAAATTCTATGCAGGCTCAGCTTTGAGGGTAATTACTGGACACCCCTAAATGTGTATGGGTCAGTCAAAGCCTATAGTAACTTTGATGCTGACTGGTATGATTTTAACATTGAAACAACCATGAAGAACAAGGATGTGGATGAGTTCACCATTGTCAACATTTTGACTGACTGCAGCAATGAATAGGATATTGCCCTCACCTACCAGAGAAGGGCCAAAAAGGAATTTGCATCAGCACTGAAGTCATTATTGTGTGGCCACCTGGAGATGGTGATTTGGGGCCTATTGAAAACACCTGCTCAGTATGATGCTTTGAGCTGAAGGCTTCCAGAAAGATCTGGGGACTCACTGAGATCATCTGCTCAAAGACCAACCAGAAGCTGCAGGAAATTAACAGAGTCTACAAGGGATGTGAGACAGATTTGGAGAAGGACATTATTTCTGACACATCTGGTGACTTCCACAGGCTAATGGTGGCCCTCCCCCAAAATGGAAGAGCAAAGATGGCTCTGTCATTGATTATGAACTGCTGGACCAAGATGCCCAGGATCTCTTTGGTGCTGGAGTAGAGAGGAAAGGAAGTGGTATTCCCCACTGGATTAGCATCATGACCAGATGGAGCACGTGTCACTTGCAGAAAGTATTTGAACCAAAGAGCTCCAGCCCAAGAGCTCCAGCCCTCATGACACACTGGAGAGCATCAAGAAGGAAAGCAAGGGAGACCTAGAAAATGCTTTCCTGCACCTGGTGCAGTATATCCAGAAGAAGCCCCTGTATTTTGCTGACTGTACAACTTCATGAGAGCAGGAGACATGCGACAAGATCTTGATCAGAATCATGACGCCCTGCAGAGAAGTGGATGTGTTGAAAATCAAGTCTGAATTCCAGAAAAAGTTTGGCAAGTCCCTGTACTATTACATCTGGCAAAACACCAAGGGTGACTCCCAGAGAGCCCCGCTATGCCTGTGTGCTGGGAGTAACTGAGGCCCGAGGTGGCACAAGCATCCAGGAGTGGTGCTCCTATACTTGCAGCTAAGAGTTCTAGAAAATCAGCTTGCAACTAGTAGCCTCCTGTCCCATCCCTGGGAGGAAGATGTTAGCATTGCTCCTACCCCGACCTTCTTTCAGTTGCCAGAACCTTGCCTGGCTTTCCCCTCTAGTCTCTTCTTTCAGCCAAAGAAATGAACGTTCCAAGGAATTGGAAGTGAAAGCTATGATGTGAAACACTGTCTTGTAAACAGATATATAAGCTGAAATTTTACTTTAGAACCAAAAATAAATAAATAAAACCATCTTTGGCAAGCAAGTCGTTTTCCTGAAAAACATGTGAAGTACGTAAGAAATACCCCTAAAACGGGTGAAAGTTAACACGGCCATTGCCTGGGGAATCAGATTTCACTTACGATGGATGGTACTACAGATGTGGGAGAGACTGAAGGTAAAAGGTACGTTTGTGGGTGAATGAATGTCTCTAATATTTCAGTACAAGGATTCAGTAGGGTATGCTAAGTCATTCAACAAATATTTAGGAATGTTTACACTTTTATTTTCTAGACTTTGTATAAGAGTGTGGGGATGTGAGATCGAATACTTAGAACTGTGAAGAAAATTCACGGAACAGTGAGTAGAACAATGCCTAAGGAAAAAGAGAATGTAGAGTTGGGTAAGAGCGGGTATTTTGGGTGTCAGCTAAGAAATACTTCCAGCTGTGGCGGACTGGTTATACCAGAGCAGTCCCCTAGTGATGTCTTAGTGAGCTAGAGGGCAACAATGTGTGTGTAACAACTATTACAAGGCATTTAGAGTACTGCAGCTGAGGCAACAAGGTCTGGAATGTCCAAGATTTCTGACAGAAAGGAAGTACACAGAGGTGAGCTTGACATTCCCCTCCACACTTCCCTTCAGGCATTCAGGAATTCTTAGGTTCTAGTGAACAGGGTAAAAGCTGAGCAGAGTTCTCAGCAGTCTCACACTGCTACAAAGACAAAAACTGGAATCAAGGGTTCCCCAAGACGGAGGGAAGTTGATAAACTCCCCATGATAAGTTGGGATCCATGAAAGACTGAACTCTATTAGTAAAGGCAAACAAAAACTACTCCAGCCTTTCCAGATTAAAACCCAGTTTCTGATCAGCGCAGCCCCCGATTACATTGAGGGGATGGGCTTGGCAGCTAACTGCCTGCCTGAGGAAAAGGCACATGTCGGTAAAGCTGCAGTGAAGGTACAGCAAAATACAACCAGAGACGTCGAAATAAAGGACAAACTGACAGTAACCAGAGAGGAGGGTAGAGAGGAATAATAGGGGAAGGGACATCAAGGAGCATGTACAAAGGACACATGGACAAAACCAAAGGGGGTAGGTTCAAGGGTGGGGTGTGGGGATGGGAGGAGGGGAGGGTGTAAAAATGGAGACGACTGTACTTAAACAATAATAAGAAAAATAACTAAAAATACAAAAAAAAGAAAGTATACCAGCTGCTACATGCAGAATCCTGCACAAGTTTCACATATATATTAAAAAAGAAAGACCCTATGATTCTACTGAAATACATTCCCAAACTGGCAAAATTCAGCTATAATTTTAGATATCACATCGTGGCTTTGGGAGGCAGGGAATGTAAGGACTGCAAGGAGAGACTACAGAAGCTTCCAGGGCACTGATAATGCTACAGTTTTCTTGATGGATGTGGTAGTTACATGGGATATATGTCGTGAAAATTCATTAAGCTCTCTCATTATAAATTTTGTACATTTTTCTAAACACATATATTTATGTTATACCTCTATAAAAATTTTATAAGCTTTTATATATGTTTATATCTATCCACACATGTCCATATATTTATTTTGAATACTGTGTTGCAGTTGGTCAAGGCTTGGTGGTCCATTCTCGATTCAGGCAGGCTGTTAGAGAATGTGTGGAGCTGTGGGGATGCTTGACATGCTTTTATTCACAGGTGGGCGAGCCACGCATGCTGCAAGTTGCAAGTCATCTCTAGTGAGAAGTCCCTACTTGCTTAAGTACTAGAGACAAACAAAGCTGGCCTCAAGCCAAAAAATTACATAACGTAGCATGATTTTGCTCATGCAAGCCCACTTTATGTTATGGGAACCGTTTATCTGACCCGGTGTCAAGGCTATGGTAACCCTACTTATCAGGCCCATTCAAGGTTATGGGAAAACTGCTTCCCTTAGTCACCCAGACACCTGGATGAGGAAGCCAGACTGCTTCCATTTACCCTACAGATACAACCTCAACAGTTCAAAACATTTGGCTTGTGGGGAGCTTATTTTTTGTTGTTGTAAAACTGTGATTGCTACAATCTTATTTATGCAATAAAGGCTGCATTTTAAACATAAGCTCTTATGTAATCTCCGTTCTTTATTAAAAAAACTTTTGCTAGGAGTCACTGCACTGTTTAGGCTGTTATTCTAAAGGCTTATACTACAAAAGTTTGTTATAAGTATATAGAATACCTATAAATTCATTTTGAATTTGTGTATTTTATCTAGAATTATTTGTGGAAGAAACATTATGAGTTAAGCATCCCTAAGGTTAGCACTTCTGATAAAACAAATATTAATTTCAAGAAAGAAATATATTAAATCCTGCCAACATGTTTCCTCAATTGACTGTTCCTATGAACAATTTTGCAGTTGCAATATAAGAAGGCTAAATGTGTATTTCATTTTCCTTGGGAAAGTATTTATAACTGATACAGAGAGCCTGAAGCAAGGCAAGGAGAGGTCCAAAAAAGAAAAGGGCCAGAAAAACTACTAGGATCTTATCATATTTGATATTTGAATTTTTATAGAATATACTATTTAATTGCCATAGAGAGTGATCAATTTTTCTCATTGGGTATAAAATAAAGATAATTAGATAAATTATAATACTTGATTTATAACACATCCTTATCCACATATAATTAAATTTTAAATAAATTAAAATTAAGATTTGGTTTGTTATTTGTTTTCAATAATGTTACTAGGTAACTGGGAGGACACTGTCCCAAACCAAAGCTACAACCTCTGACGGTAACCTGCACCTAACCAGATCCATCTAATCAACACATCTGCTTTCCTTCCCGATCTAAATTTAGCATTGCCCTGAATACTCTGTTCATTTTTCCTTGCCTCTTCTTTTCATCAGTAATCTTACTGAATCTATATATGGTCCTACTTATCTATTGCTGTCTAACAAACTTCCAAGCCTGTCTAACTCGTTTCTACTGAGAGGAGAGGAAGGGGGCTGTCATGTTCATTACTGCCTAGTTGCATGGAAGGCCCAGCCCTCGGTCCTATCGGACACGTCCCCAGCGTGTGGGGGGAGCAGGCCTGGGACAACCCTGCAAGTGTAGAAATCTAGACCTTCCAGGCAGCCTTTGCCAGCAAAGGGTAGTAGGAGTGCAGCCACAAGTATTTCTGTAGTGTTGGGCTGGAGTAAAGCATGTATTGTTTAAAAGTTTTGTTTTTCTGGTCTGTTTTGTTCCTGGTCCTTTGGCTAAAGGGAACAGACTTTTTTGTTGGGGCTTTTCTTATCTCTGTCCATTGCTATTTCCAGGTTGATGGATTCTTCAGGTTCAATCTGTACAGAAAGAGAAAGAAAAGAAAGAAAGAGAGAGAGAGAGAGAGAGAGAGAGAGAGAGAGAGAGAGAGACAGAGGAGGAGGAAGAAGAAAGGAAGGAAGAGAAAATAAGGAAAAAAGGAGAGAAAGGGAAAAAAGGAGGAAAGGAAGGAAGGAAGGAAGGAGGGAGGGAGGGAGAGAAGGAAGGAAGGAGAGAGAAAGAAGAAAGAAAGAAAAAAAACCAAACCACTCAGGGTACTCACTACTATGTCCTTCTTTGCATCCTGAGGTCTTACATGTCCAGTCTTCTCTCCAGTTTTCCATCTTACCATGACAGAGTGCAGCAGAATGCCTGCTTGAGTGTGGTTGGTAGGGCAATAACATGGGTGTAATAATTTATAGTTTTAATTTGAACATTTCACCTAAAATGTCATATGGAGTGCTTGAGTGTGACATTGTTATGTTACAGAACTACATATTTTTGATTTTGTAATAAAAAGGGGTGTTATTTGTGCCAGACCATATATATATTTTTATAAAGGGTTTTTAGTTGTACTTGGTATGAGAAATAGAAAACTGATACACCTACTTCGTCTTTCTGATTAAATTATTTTTAAAGAAACTTTCTATTTTATCTAAGCTGCTGAATTTGTTTTACCACAAAGTCTCACCCTACTTTGTTACTGTCCTTGCAGAGTCTAAGGGACCTGCCATGCTCTCTCTCTCATTCCCAGTGTCAGTCATTTCCACTTTCTCATTATACTTGATGTCTTTTGGTAAAGGTTTATCAATTTACGTTTCCCTTTCAAATGATCAAATTATGGATTTGTTGTTTTCAATCCTCATATTTTCTGTGTGTACTTCATTTTCCTTATTTTGTTTATTTTTATCTTTTATTATCTGAAGTAATCGATTTTAAACTAACATAAGCATTAGAAAGATATACATTTTCACAGCACTATCCAAGAAATTTTTATATTTTTATTTCATTATCTTTAAGTTAAAAACATCTCCTAATTTTATTTTCTATTAATTCATAAGATTTTGAAGTGTGCCAGTTAATAGACAATTATTTTAAACTTTCCAAGATACCTTATTTTAATGGAAGTCTAGTATATTTCTATTGTGTTCTGGAAAAATTTTTGTAACATTTCAGCTTCTTGAAATATCGGAGACACATTGATTAGCATATTTTTTCTTTTAGTGAAGGATTCATGTTCTCTTTAAAATTGAGAAATTTAAAATTGGATATTTTTTGTGGTTATGAATATAGTACTCTTCATTAATTAGACTGTACTAGTTGCCTAGTTAATAGTGTTGTTCAAGACTTCTACAGCTGCGCTGTTAACATTTTTCCTGGTCATTCATTAGTTCCTGAGAGAGGTATGTTTAATCACCTGCTATAGGTGAATTTACCTATCTATCCCATAATGTTTACTAGTATGTGTTTCACATGTTTTTAAGCTTTATTATTAGGTGTATAACATTTAAGATTATTATGTTTTTATGATGCCTGTCCCACTATATTTCCAGTTGTATTTCTTACATAAAGTCTACTTTTCTAATATTTATATAGCCATACTGGCTTCCTGATAAAGTATTTGCATGGTATGTTTGATTTTTTTTACACTCAATTCTGTCTTTACAGTAATATTAAATACCAATATGTTTCTTGGGATATAAATAAAACTTTTTAAAGGCTTTCTGGAAAGTTTTCTCTATTTGATCAATGCAACTTAATGATTTCTTCTTTAAGTCTATTTATTCTACTATTCATTCTATTCTAGTCTGTATTTTAAGTATTACTTTTTAAAAAATTATTTATTTTTATTAAATTTATTAGGTGGCCATGGTGAATAAAGTGTACAATTCCATAATACATCATCTATATATTGCATTGTGTGTTTACCACCTAAAGTCAAATCTCCCGTCACCATATATTTGACCCCCTTTACCCTCTTCTACCTCCCCTGAGCCCCCTGAACCAACAAGACTAACAAACAAAACCTCGTAGACACAGATAACAGTATGGTGGTCAACTACTACATTTTTGTGTCTACTATTTTTCCTTGGATCCATTTTTTATGTTTTCTTGTTCTGGTTTTATATTTGGAATACCTTTCCTTGTGCCTTTTCATATATTTGCTATTTTTGGCCCTTCTCTTGTCATATTTCTGCATAGGTTGGAATCTGTAATACAACATATTGTTTTTCTTTGAAGATGTTTGTTCCCTATTGGGTTGGTTTGGGTCATTTTTACACAACACTACCGCTTTCTCTATGAAGCAATGCACATAGAGAGAAGGACAGTTTCAGATACTGTCAGCTGCAAAAGCTTAGGGAGTGGGGAATTGATCAATCTCCCACAGGGTGGGAATCCTCAGACACCAGAAACCAGTCTATGACTCACCACCCACAGACAGCTCTGGGTGAAAGGGTCACCTTCTGCCCCCAGAGAAGCAGCATTGGAAGACAAACTGTTTAGATGTTACTTCTCCCGTTGGTTTCGAGGGGTTGCAGTGAGAAAACAACTATCAGGGGTTAGTAAATCTCACTTCCCCAGGCTCCCCAAGGCAGGAGAGCCCTGACTTTAATCTCAGACCCCAGGAGCAGTTTCAATTGCTGCAAGTATACACAGACAGCGCCATGTGTACAAGACAAAGCTGGCAAGCAGCCACTGAGGCGAAACTGAGTCTACCCCTCTACCCTGTCGCAGAACTACCCGGTGATTTCCTTTCCAAGCCCACCACACAGGAAGTCTGCAAAGGAAGCAACCCCACCCTGTCCTCCAGGGGATCTTCCCATTTCCTTAAGTTCTTCCGGGACCAAAGAGAGAGGCAGCTGTGTCCTACCAGCAATTTGCTGGAAATCACTGGATTTATTTTTGTCATGTAAACATGCTAAACATGGCTTCTTTCCTCATTACATTTACTTTGAATCAGATCCCTGGTCCTCTTTGTTGCTCCATTTGTGCTTCAAGAAGAAAGCAGAAGTTCGCCCAGACAGCCCCTGTGTCCTTGGTTGTGAGCCACCGTTGCATGAAGTCCCACACGCTGCTGTTGGAAGAGGGAGGCCCTCTGAGTGAGAGAGAGACTCACCATCTGAAGAGAAATTAGAAAGCTCACATCAGTGTAAGTTCTATGGTGACATTATCTCTAGTTGCAACAAAATGGAAGGTATGACTATGTCTGGCAAATAAGCATATAAAATGTTCAACATTATTTATTATTGGGAATTGCACATTAAAACAATAACAACATATCACTACCCACCTGTTAGAGTGACCAAAATCCAGAGCACTGACAGTAGCAAATGCTGGCCAATGCCAAGATTGGGAAGATCCAATGGGAAGCTGCAGTGTCAGGTGGAAGTCAAGAGAAAATGCAATGAGATGTATAGGAGAGAATAAGAAAGAGTCTAAGTAAATTAACTCATAAATGAATAATGTTCTGCGGGGAAGGAAGACAACAGACAGGGATAAATGCAAAGACAGACTCTCTGGCTTTTTATACTTAAGAATCTGAGCTCTTTATACTTAAGCTTTTTATGCTTAAGAATCTGAACTCTATGGGCATATTGAAATGTTCTCATCTATGAAATGCAGCCAACGGATAATTTGTCAATTTCCAAAGAGGGTTTTTAAAGAAACGTGTAAAGGTAGTATGGTCACATAAAAAGCAAAATACAGTAGAAGAGAGATGTCTATGGTCTTAAAAGGGGAACTCTATGTGGAACATTTCATATGAGGTACGTACAGCAAATACTGGTGAGCGGTATGAGAAAGGAGGATGTTTGTAATCATTGGAAAATGAATGCCTGGGAGGTTTGAGAGAATAGAAGGTAAGGCGGGTGGCAGAAAAGGAGTGAATATTTTTGAAACTCAACTCTGAAAAAAAGTAGATAGAAAGAAACGGTATTGAAATCACACCCCCCTCAGTAGCAAATAACAACGTGAGATATGAGACAAATAGGCAGAGACATAACTAAGTGTTCTACTGATTTTTGCTTTGATTGGAAAAATTATTGACAGAAAAGAAATTATGCAACCCTGTGAATTGGGGAATGGTTTAAACAAATATCCTGTGTCTATATGGTGGTTTTTTTCCCCTGTACTGACTTACCCAAGTAATAAATGTAACTTCAATCTGTTGCTATTTCAAATGTTTTTTTCTTATAATAATCAGAAGCCACAAATACCAGGAGGTTCAAATTTGAAGAGCAATTCAAACAGCTACCACTCTCTTATTACAGAGTCAAAAGATTATTTTTTGTATAAATGCAAGAAAAGTTCACAAGTGTGAACACATGTACACACAGACAGCAGTAGTAAAATTCTAGGTAAGATATTAGTGTCAGTTCAAATATCTGATGCTTTTCACCCTCTATTAAAAAGAAAAGAATTACAAAAATACAGGAAGTTAAAGGATTTAATGTGGACAGTCAATGAGTAAATTATGGCCCAAACATCAGAAATAGATGTTGTTTTTCCTTGGGAAGCCAACGGGGAATCTGAATGTGGGACAGATGACTCATTTGGGCCCATCCCATCCCTTACATACACAGAACGAGAGTGAAGAGTGGCTCTTGCCTCAAAGCAAAGCCCTTCTAGAGAATTCTCTATAAGCAATGGGAGGCGCAAGAGCCCAAGAAGCAGCACAGAGGCTAATGACAGGCACCCATACTAAATCAGAGAGAGAACAAAGCATCAAGGAGAGATTCAGTGCAAAGGGAAAGCAGCTCTCGGGAAGCAAATGAAATGAAGACCTCTCTCCTTGTGAAACGGGGTGCAGACTGCGGGGCCTCCAAAGCCTCCACAAACCTTGGCTGAGGGGTGGGGCAGAGCAGATGATAGGAATTGATGATACTTTACATTACAATGATAACTTGGTAGCTTTGGTAGCTAGTTTAATAGCTGTGCTACTGTCTAGGGGCAAGGTGGGTGTGACTTTCAGACTGTATCCTGACCCCTGACTAGCCCGGGGAGGTGGTTCCCCCTAGATCATGGAGTCACTCTTGCCCTGACTGGGAATGGTAGCAGAGAGAATGCAAACTATACATAAAACTGGCGAATGTAGCTCATAGTGGGAGGAGTCAGAGATGAGATTACTCAGGAGGCTCTGGGTCAGAATTTAAAACAAAGGGCAGGCAGCTTGTAGGGAAGAAAGGAGCCATGCTACCAGCAGTGAAGTAGCAGCTATGCAGTTTGTAGGGATTATTCAGCCATGTGGCCTGGTGTAATAAGAAAAAGAATGACATGTTGCTACTCTGATCATGCCTGCTGTAGCTGCCATCAAGGATCCTGCCTTGCAGGACACTGACTGACCTGTTGCCTTGCAAACCTGGACTCTATCCGGACACTTGGAACTTGTGCCTTTTCTGGATTTCACCATGATCCAGTGTAACACAGCATGTGTTTTCCTGGACTATAACACAGAGGCTGATGACAATGTACCCCAGATCCTGAAGGAGGGAACTCCTATGTGAGGATGGCAAGTTTGGTACCTTCCAGAGAGATTGGAGAACTGTTTGTGCAACTGGCTTAAGATAAGGAAATAGGGAACTATTGAGCTTGGTTTTGACTTATAGCCTTTTGGGGAACAAGGGAAGTGCTAGGTCTCGTGGGAAACCAGGACTCTGATTGTCAGTGCTCTGGGTCCCCCCAGGGTTGGAATATTGTAAATGAAAACCTGCATTGATTGTTAGGTCATTCACCAAGGTGCCACATGAATGGGTCCCTGTCTGCTCAGCTACACCCATGGCAAAGTACTCTTCACCATGGCTACAAGAGGTGAGGATCCCCCCTCTGGCTTGCCCCTACCCTGATGGCTTGTAAGGAGATGTGTCTACTTGCTGACAGAGCTCATAGCCAGGTCTCTCATCAGGAGAGGCTATTGGTAGGTACAACAAGCGCACACATATGCAGATAAAATCCATGTGAGCTAGTTCAAGGCAATCTAATTTCATGTTCAACAAAAGATCACATACCCTGAAGAAAAACAACACAATGAAATACAAGAGACAAGGTAAAAAAACACAACAGTCCAACTCAAAAGAAATAGAGATAATTCAGAATACAGAATTAAACCTACAAAACAAACCTGTCATATTCTTAGAGAGTTTTATGAGGATGTTATATCTATACATTAAGTCAAGGCAGGCGTGAAAATGGAACACTCAGAAAACAAGAAAATTTGAGGAGTTAAAATATTACAAATATAAAATTTGAGGAAATTGTTTTGTATGTAGAGTAAATGCACAAGAATGTGGAAAATAAGGTTTAAAAATTGTTAAAGAGCCCTGGCTGGTGTAGCTCAGTGGATTGAGTGTGGGCCTGCAAACCACATGATCATGGTTCGATTCCCAGTCAGGGCACATGCCTGGGTTGCAGGCCAGTTCCCAGCAGGAGATGCACGAGAGGCAACCATACATTGATATTTCTCTCCCTTTCTCCTGCCCTTCCCCTCTAAAAATAAATGAAATCTTAAAGAAAAAAAAAACTTGTTAAAGAGTCCTGACTGGTGTGGCCCAGTAGGCTGAGTGCTGTCCCACACAGTGAAAGGTCACTGGTTTGATTCCCAGTCAGAGCACATGCCCGGGGTTGTGGGCTTAGACTCAGGTAGGTGCACGTGCGAGAGGCAACCAATTAATGTTTCCCACATTAATGTTTCTCTCCCTCTCTTTCTCCCTCCCTGCCCGCCTCTCTACAAATAAATACATGAAATCTTTTTCTAAAAGCTGTTATAGAGACTTTGAAGATAAATACTGCAGATTCAGTATCTACAGGACAGGAATTTCAAGAGGAAAGAAGAGAGGCCACAGAATCTTTCATTACGCTAAAGAAAGGCTTGGAAAAGAAGAGCAATTTCTCAGGTAGCCGAGAACTGTTACCTACACAGCACCACGGAGAAGTCCCTGCAGAGAGGAGGGGCCCAGCCCTCTTTACACCGACACTGGAGCTGGTGGTCACACACCTGCGGAATCAAGGATCCTGTCAGTTTCCACATTAGACTGTCTACTGGCTCGAGGGCCTGCCCACCCATCGCAAGTCCATTCTGACAACAGAATAACCCTGTTCTGCGTCTGTCCAGCATCTACATGAAAACAAATTACTGATAGGAATTTCACATAGACTAGGTTCTCAGAAGAACTTTTTCACTCAAATGCACTACTGAGGGGTTAGACAAACTTTATCATTTTAATCATTTCACCCTGAAACGTTCTTTTACATCATCAAAACTGACCTAAAAATTATGTAAGATTGAACAAGCTTGGGGAAACGTTTTCAAAACTTACAGCATTTCCTTTGCACTGAGATGAGCAATTGGTCGATTTGTAGGCTCTCTCGACGTCCACACACTCTGCTTTAATACACACCTGAGAAACATGATGTGAGACTAAGGTCCAAGGGTGTTAGCTTTGCAAATTTCTGTCCGTTTGGGATTTAGTTTTATAGTATTAGCCACTATTTCCAATATCAAACTTACCTCTTTATTAGGGAAATCACAGCATTCTTTTGAAAATAGGAAGGTGGGATCTAGATACTTTTTATAATAACGTATTTACAATATCCTCTTAAAGATTTCCTTACTTCATTCAAAATGCCTGTGCTTCATTCATCGTGGGTCAGTGCACATAGTACAAAGTACCCATTCCAACCAAAGATATTATGAAAAGCATGTTAATATCACATGTTCTGTAGCATTTAAAATGATCATTCATGTAAAAATAAATAGTATTGTTAATCTCTTTATTATTATCAAGTGACTAGCATTCATTGAAAACCTACCAGTTTGAGGAAAATAAAATTTACCGAAGTTTAACAACCTTGTGCCAAGCATATAATAGGTACCTATTAAGTAATACTGAAAGAATAAATGCAGGCAGGCATAAATGAATGACAAGTACTGCTTTGAAAACTGCTCCTATGGAACAGGCCTTGAAAACAAAACAAAAAATTTAAAAACATTTTTGAATAAAAATCACAATTTCACCTTACCTTCTTATCTCCACACTTGCTTCCATCAGCTACCATGCCTATTTCTTGACTCTTGTCTTCAGGGTTAAATGTTTTACATGTCGAGAAAGTTATTATGTATCCTTTCTGGTGCAAATTATCTGACCCACCTTGACAGAACAACTTCCCACACATGACATCACTGAGGAAAAGCCAAAATTTGCTGCAGCTGAAATGCCAGGATCCAAGTTGCAGTTTTATACACATGTTGATAGCTCCCTGACTATCAGTAGTTAACTAATGGTTTTTCTCCCCATAGCAGAAACTTCTAGTTCTTTATATCAATTTTCCCCTATTCTTCAGTAATAGAACCACTGAATATGGGAAAAAAAGCACATCGTTGCTATAGCAACAACACAAAAACACATTTCTGTTTCCCATGCAGCTAATTTTGGCCAATTGTCTAAGTTTTAGCCAATAGCAAGGAAATAGAATCTTAAGTACAATACAAATTCTTGAAGGTACCCTTACTTTTTAGGGGGGTATTTCCTTTTTGCCTATTGGAAAGTGACACGGGGGCTGGGGAAGCCAACATAGACCAAAGAAACACTTGGGAGAGGAGGTCATATGTGTGATGGAGCTAGAAAATGTTAGAAGAATGGGGTTCTAACATAATGGAGGACACTTAGGAAATAAATTTCTATCTTATTTTAGCTAATGTTCCTTATTTATTTTTATCAATTGCAGCAGAATAATTCTGTCCACTAAGGTTGGGTCAATACAAAGCTGAGCCTTGGTTGATCCTCCAAGGCATCACGTGGAGTTACTGAAAGAACCATCTCCCTGCAAATGCAGGAGACTGCTCGGCACTCAGTAAAGCCTTTCATGTACCGTCAAGGAGGGTAAAGTCAATGCCAATAAAACTGCGGTCCATTGCTTTACTCAGAATTCAGCAGAAGTCTGTGAAAAAAGTATTCTGAATACAGATAGAATCACATTCTTCTGATGCCTTTGGTGGTTGTTAATAAATATGATTGAGGAGTAGAGAAAGGCATGCATTCTCCCCAAACTTGAGAGGGTTTTTTTCTTGAATCATTTAGGTGAAGATTCTAGGGTACTGGGAACTACTGGCTCCCTCTTCACTCCAGCCAGTTACTATGAAGAAGTGACTAGAAAAGCAGCCTGTGGAGAGAAGGAATACTTGTGCCTCTAATGACAGAAATTATTCAGTGCACACAGACGGTGACATGGGACAGTGGTGGGTACACATGCTGCAGAGGAAAAATGGAACTACCCTACTCTCTTTTCCCACTCACTACCTCTCATACTACATATCGCTCTTCCCCACCCCCAAACATTTCCTTTTATCTATTTCCCCCCTTTGAATCTACTCTGATTTTTAAAAAAGGGAAAGCACAGAATATGATGGTCCATCTTTTAGGCCCAACTGCCTGAAGAGATGACATTATGGCCAAAATATAGTTTGTTTAGAAAAACTAAACATATGTGTATGTGTGTATACACACATATATGTATGTATATATGTATATGCATGTATGTATATATGTGTGATATCAATCATCTATAAAATTAGTGTTTAATAGAAAAATTTGAGAAATGCTGATCTTGTTTAACCTCTTGTACATTAATTTAAACATGTAAAATTTGGAACAGGTACAAGGAGTTTATTATAATTTGACTTTTTAATGTCATTTTAAAATTGCACAATCAAAAAATCTTATAGAAAACTCAGATTCATTGAATGTAATATTCTATGATTTTTCTAGAGTATCACTATAAAAATTAAAATATTCTTCAGGTGAATTGTCAATGTTTTCTCTTACTGTCTTTTTTCTTTATATAATTTCATGGCAAGTTTAAATTAAATAAAACTGTATAGGGATTTTATTGGTTATTTCTCTAATTCAGTAAATATTTCTGCCCCTAGACTCATAATCAAAGACATCAGATGGAAAAACACCTAAAATATCCTGGAAAATCAGTGGGCACATTTTCAACCAGGCCTATTCATTCGCACTGCATGTTCCATCTCAAATACCCCTTCTACTTACTAGTGATTGTACTTGATGTCATCTGAAACATCTACCAAGAAGGACTTGAAAAGAGGGATCAATTCTTATTTCTCTTGTTAACTCAGTGCCTCGCTAGAAACGTGGCACTAGTAGTCAATTAGTGACAGTCATGAATGAGGTCTAAATTCACTTTCTCTCCAAATGAAATAAATCAGCACTGGCTGGATGTGAGCAAGTTCCCTAGTCTGTGGAGCAGGAAGGTTCAACCAACAAGGCCACTTACTTTGCTTTACAGGGAATGTGGGTGTCGCCCACTTTGCGGCAGTACCCATACTGTAACCCATTTGTGTTCTTGCTGTAACATGACATATCCGCAACCTCAGCTCCTGGGCCAGGCATGATCAATAGGGACATATTTGAAAAGAAAAGAGAAAGGAAGTTTAATGCAGCAAAGGGTTAATGGGATATAAAACCAACAGCATAGGAACTATAGTTAATAATATTATAATAACTATGTATGGTGCCAAATGGGTATTTGAAATAATGGGGTATCACTGTGTAAATTACATGATTGTCTGACCACTGAGCTGTACACTTGAAACTAATACAATGTAGTGCTGAATGTAAACTGTAATAGAAAATTAAAATAAAAAAACCATCACGAAAAATACTGTTTTAACATACAATCATCCATTGCTTAATGGCAGGGTTGCATTCTGAGAAATGCACCATTAGGCAATTTTGTCATTGTGGGGACATCACAGAGTGCACTTACACAAACCTAGATGGTATACACCTAAGCTGTATGGTCTAGCCTACTCTCCAGGGCCACACCCCTGTACAACATGTGCTGAATATTGTACGCTATTGTAAGGGGTAAGTATTTGTGTATCCAAACATGAAAAAAGTGCATGTCTTCTCATTGGATTGTTCCCTTTCTCATTATGTACTGCCTTTCTTTTTTTTAATATTTTTTAAGGATTTTATTTATTTATCTTTAGAGAGGAAAGGAAGGAGAGAAGGAGAGAAACATCAATGTATGGTTGCCTCTTGTGAGTCCCCTGCTGGGAACTGGCCTGCAGCCCAGGCATGTGCCCTGACTGGGAATTGAACCGCGATCATGTGGTTTGCAGGCCCGTGCTCAATCCATTGAGCTACACCAGCCAGGGCTTGCCTTTCTTTTTTGAAAGCTGTTTTGTTGAATATAAGTACTACTACCCCAGCTTTTTTTTCTTTTCCATTTGTACAAAATATTCTTTTTTTTTAAGATTTTATTTATTTATCTTTAGAGGGGAAGGACAGAGGGAGAGAAACACCAATGTATGGTTGCCTTTTGTGCATCCCCTGCTGGGAGTTGGCCTGCAGGGAACTGGACTACAACCCAGGCATGTGCCCTGACTGGGAATCGAACTGCGATACTCTGGTTTGCAGGTCCGCGCTCAATCCACTGAGCTACACCGGCCAGGGCTTGTACAAAATATTTTTTTCCATCTCTTTACTTTTAGTCTGTGTGTATCTTTCAATCCGAGATGGGTCTCTTGGAGGCAGCATATATATGGGTCTTGCTTTCTTATCCATTCAGCTAACCTGTGCCTTTTGGTTGGAACATTTAAGCCATTTATATTTTCTAAAAATATATTCTATTGATTATGCTATTACAGTTATCCCTTCCCCCCTTTATTCCTTTATTCCCCTCTGTGCTGTACCTCTCCTTCCATCATCAGTCCCCCACCTTAGCTCATGTCCATGGGTTGTACACATAAGTTTTTTGGTTTCTCCATTTCCCATACTATTCTTAACCTCCCCATCTATTTTGTGCCTACCATTTATGCTACTTATTCCCTGTACCTTTTCCTCCATTCTTCTCCTCTCCCTCCCCACTGATAACCCTCCATGTGATCTCTATTTCTGTGAATCTATTCTTGTTCTAATTGTTTGCTTAGTTCATCTTTGTTTTTGTTTTTTTAGGTTTGGTTGTTGATAGTTGTGAGTTGGTTGTCATTTTATTGTTCATTTTTATCTTCTTCTTTTTCTTAGTTAAGTCTCTGTAACATTTCATATAATAAGGGCTTGGTAATGATGAACTCCTTTAACTTTACCTTACCTGGGAAGCACATTATCTTCCCTTGCATTCTAAATGAGAGCTTTGCTGGACAGAGTAATTTTGGATGTAGGTCCTTGCCTTTCATGACTTCGAATATTTCTTTCCAGCCCCTTCTTGTCTGCAAGGTTTCTTTTGAGAAATCAGCTGATAGTCTTATGGGAACTCCTTTGTAGGTAACAGTCTCCTTTTCTCTTGTAGCATTTACGATTCTCTCCCTACCTTTAATTTTGAGTAATATAATTATGATATGCCATGGCGTGTGCTTCCTTGGGTCCAGCTTCTTTGGGATTTGAGCTTCCTGGACTTCCTGGAAGTCTATTTTCTTTGCCAGGTTGGGGAATTTTTCCTTCATTATTTTTTCAAGTAAGTTTTCAATTTACTGCTCTTCCTCTTCTCTTTCTGGCACCCCTATGATTCTGTTGTTAGAATGCTTAAAGTTGTCCTAGAGGTTCCTAAGCCTCTCCTCGTTCTTTTGAATTCTTGTTTCTTTATTCTGTTCTGGTCGAATGTTTATTTCTTCCTTCTGTTCCAAATTGTTTGAGTCCTGGTTTCCTTCCCTTCACTGTTGGTTCCCTATACATTTCCATTTATTTCACTTTTCATAGCCTTCACTTTTTCCTCTATTTTGCGACCATACTCAACCAATTGTTTGAGCATCCTGATTACCAGTGTTTTGAATCATGCATTGGATAGGGTGAGCTATCTCTTTGTCACTTAGGTGTATTTTTTCTGGAGCTTTGATCTGTTTTTTTCATTTGGACCATATTGTTTGTCTCAGCATGCCTGTTACATAGTAAGAGGTGGAGCCTTAGGTATTTGCTATGGCGGGGCAACCTACATTGCTGTGTTGTGGCAATGTATGTGGGGGAGAGGTCTGAGAGAGAACAAAGCTGCTTGCTCAGCTCTTGACTTTCAGTCACTTCCTTTGTTACCTACAAGCAAATTGGGCTCTTCTACTGCTGATTTCCAGGTGGGTAGGTTTGTGTACCTTCTACAAGCCAGTGGGTCTCTCCAACAAACTCTCCTGTGAGGCTGGGAGTTACTCCTGCTGACTAAACCCCCACAAGTTTTTTTCGGTCAGAGGTTTTGAGGCTTTATTTCCTTGCACTGGAACCCTGGGTTGCATGGTCTGTCTTGCTCCCCAGTTGTTCCTCCCAGTTTATTCACATGCAAATGTGGGACCACCGGGTCTGCCAGCAGCCACCTCGCTTGCCCTGGTCCTCTAGCTGCCAGCTTGCCATGAGTCCTCTCCACCCTGGCTGCCTGTCTCTGCCCCTCCTACCTACCAGTCTGGATAAATGTTTCTTTTTTAACTCCTTGGTTGCTGGACTTCCACACAGTTTGATTTTCTGGCAGTTCTGGTTGTCTTTTGTTTTTAAATTTGTTGTTGTCCTTCTTTTGGTTGTACAAAGTAGCAAAGTATATCTACCTATACCTCCATCTTGGCTGGAAGTCCTTTAACATTTAAAGTGATTATTGATAAATATGTATGCAGTGCCATTTTTTCTCACACCTGTCAGAATGACTATCATTGTTAAAGCAACAAACAAGTGCTGGCGAGGATGTGGAAAAAGGGGAACCCTTTTACACTGTCTGTGGAAATGCAGATTGGTGTAGCCATTGTGGAAAACAGTATGGAGATACCTCAAAACATTAAAAATGGATCTGCCTTTTGACCCAGCAATCCCACTTCTGAAAATATGTCTGAAGGAACCAGAAGCACTACTTTGAAAGAACATAAGCACCCCTATGTTCATTGCAGTGTTATTTACAATCACTAAGATATGGAAGCAGCCCAAGTGTCCATCAGTAGACGAATAGGTAAAACAACTATGGGATATTTACACAATGGAATACTACTTGCCATAAAAAAGAAAATTTTACCCTTTGTGATAGTATAAATGGACCTAGAGAACATTATGCTAAGTGAAATAAGCCCAGTCAGAGACAGAAAATTACCATATGATTTCACTCATATGTGGAATCTAATGAACAAACTGAATTAACAAGGAGCATAGAGATAGACTCATAGATGGAGAGCAGATGACAGCTAGTTGGGGGATGAGGTTAAGGGGTGGAGGGATTGAGCAAATAGGGAGTTGAAGGATTGTGGAAGAATTTAAGGAGACTAAATAGTAATGAAAAAATACAATAAAGATTAAATAAAATAAATAAAAGGTACAGTAATATTACAGTATAAATAACTAAAAATGCTGAGCCTGTGTAGGGCACTTACCATGGATGGAGGCTGCAGGACCGGGAGTGGCTCTGGTGGCATCAGTGGGTGGGGAGTGAGTGTGAAGGCCTAGGACGTGACTGAACAACACCATAGACTTTGTAAACACTCGGTGCTTAGGCTACACTAAATCTATTTTAAAATACTTTTCCTTCTTCAATAATAAATTAATCTCAGCTTATTGTAACTTTGTTTTACAAACTTTTCAACTATTTTATGATAACACAGCTTAAAACACAAACTATTGTATAGCTGTACAGAAACTTTTTTCTATATATTGCTATTCTAGAACTTTCTATTAAAATCTTTTTTTTAAACTTGGGTCAGGATCATCACTATCACTGTCTCCCACCTCCACATTTTGTCCCATAGGAGGGTGGTTCAATGGCAACAACACACAGGGAGCTGTCATCTCCTATGACAACAGTGCCTTCTCCCAGAACACCTCCTGCCAGAGGCACTTCTTGAGGAAGTTATCACTCTTTTCAGAAATACGTCCAAGGTGGTTTGCATGGCTTCTCTTTCTCATCGTACACTTGCTTGTAAGCAGACAATGCACCACAAGCACTCATTCCTCTCTATTGACAAAAACCTTGCGGTGGTAGCAGCCCTGTTTTCAGACTTTCCCAGGAGCCCGTTGAAATCTGCAAAAGCTTCTGCTAAACCCTTCACTGTGAATGTTCCTGGGGGGCGGGGGGTCTTCTTTTCCTTCTCCCTCAGTTTTTTCTCTTGCCTCTTCTCCAGCTATGCATTCCTATTCCAGTTCCAACGATCCTTCATTGGCCAGTCCCCCAGGAGCCACCTCCACACACCCCTCAGTGTCATCCTGCCCGCCCCCCAGCCCCGCGGAAGGCATTTGCCGGCTGCCGTCTCCACCACAGTCTCGACTGCTGCAGCCTCCTCATCCTTGGCAAATCCTGTGAAGTCATGGGCGAACCTCTTGAGTGTCTTCTTTCCAGATGCCATTCACACCCTTCTTGGTGACATCACCTCAAGCCCAAGGAAGATTCTTGATGCTGTCAGAGATACTTTAATTCTAAGCATCTCCTCGGTGTCTCCCTCCATTGCAGCAATAGCCTGGGCAAAGGTCCTCCTCAAGTAGTAGGCCTTAGAGGCTGCTACACCTCCTTGACCTTTGGACCAAAGAGGTGGTGTTTGGAAGGAGAAACATACTTTGTTGTCAGGATGAAGACCACCACTAAAAGGAGGATGTCCAGGAGCTTTATAAGCATTAAGCAAGATCTTGAAAGGTATGCTAGGCTCCAAACAGCACTTCTCCACATCACTGGCACAGCAATCCAGGAAGGGATCTTGGACAAGGAGTTGGGTCATCCATGACTTTCTATCGCTCCTGTAGCTCACTGTCTGGGTGTGCTTGCTGACAAGCTCCAAGCCCCTGTGCCAGATCACAGTGGGTTTCCATTTGTAGCCTATAACACTGCCCCCAACCAAGACTGTCATCCTGTCCTTAGAACCTTGAAACCTGACATTGACTGGCCCCCTTATGGATGAAAATCATTTCAGGCACCCATTTCCAAAGTAGGTAGCTTTCATCCATATTGAATATTTGCTCTGTCAAGTAATTTTCCTCCACAATCAGCTTATCCAGAGTTTTCAAAAAGTTTTAGCTGTTTTCACATTAGTAACTTGCATAGTCACCAGTCACATTCACATTATGTAATGAATAACAATTCTCGGATCATTTAAAACCAACCCGCACTAGCCATAAATTCAACATCATTTCAACATCACAAACAATTTTTTTGCTTTGGACATGATTGTCACAGAGATGAAAAGAGCACAATTCTGTGTCTGTTCTTCAATCCAGGTCATTAGAAGTTTCTCCATGTCTAATATAAGTCCTTTTTAAATATTTTTCTTTTTTTAATTAAATGTGTTGGAGTAACATTTGTTAATAAGATTATTTGGGTTTAAATTACAGAATTCTATACTACATCATCTGTATATCATATTATGCGTTTACCGCCCAAAGTAAAATTATCTTCTATCACCATATATTTAATCCCCTTTACTATCTCCCACCCCCCCTTCCCTCTGGTAACCACCATGCTGTCATCTGTGTCTATGAGGTTTTGTCTTGTTTGATCATTTCTTGCTTTCAGTTTTATATCTCACATAGTATTGAAATCATATTGTTCCTAAATTTGTGTTAGTCTTGTTGCCTTCAAGGAAGCAGATTCTTTTAACAACTTCTATCATGTTGTTCTTGTTCTTTGAGATAGTTGCCATGGTGGAAAGGGACATGCCCAACTGGTGAGCAATAACTCCTTCTTCCCACCTTCATCATCTGACTTCCCACCTTCATCATCCTTACTCACTTCTATCTCCAGGTCAGTCCTTTGATGTGGCCTCTTACTGGCAACATTAGCAGTGGATTGTGTACATTTAGGAGCCATGATGAACAACACATGAGAGTAAATCAATAACACGAGAAAATGATGCATTACATAGACATGGTGGACACAAGATATCTGAGACAGACTGTTGTACAGCAGACTTTTCTTAAAAGCAGAAAGAGAACACTAAAATAAGGATGAGATGGATACTATAGTGAATGCATAAACCAATGATGTAATTATTCATTACCAGCATCAGTATTATGTCCTGTGCATAACTGCATGTGCTACTATACTTTTTTATACAACTGGAAGGTCAGTAGGTGTGTTTACACCAGCATCACCACACACATGTGAGTGATGTGTTGTGCTAAAACATTATGATGGCTATGACATCAGCATGTAATAGACAATTTTCAGCTGCATTAAAATCTTATGGAGCCACCTTAGGATATGCGGTTCATCAATGACTGAAATGTCATTATGCAACGCATGATGTAATCCCATTGGAAATTCTCAGAAATAAAGCCTGCAATAACTTGATATCAAGAGCTGACTGGAGCCCTGGCTGATGTGGCTCAGTGGATTGAGTGCCAGCCTGAGAACCAAAGGGTCACTGGTTCTATTCCCATTCTGGGCATATGACTGGACTGTGTGCCAGGTCCCCAGTAGGGGGAGTATGAGAGGCAACCTCACATCGATGTTTCTCTCTTTCTCCCTCCCTTCTCCTTTCTAAAAATAAATTTAAAAGAAAATTAAAAGAGAGCTGACTGGAGTTAAAAACAATTTTTTAAATCTATTTTTGAATAATGGCTATTTTACTATTTGAAAACATCTGGATGGTTTGCTGAGAGTTGAGAGAAATCTATGTAGCTGTGAAGATTTAGACAGGAGAGCTGCAGTCTTTATGTTAACAGCCAACAGACAGATGGTGAAATGCTATCTTGCGGATTCTACTGTGACAATGACATGCTATGCTTGGTCAGATTCCTGTTTTGCCAGGAACAGTAATGAGCATCATATTTAATTTCTCATGTAATCTCCTTCCAATCCCATCAGCTAAGCAAGAGGACATGGTGCTTAACAGCTCAGGTGTTAAGTAAGACTGAGCAGTTGTGTGATCTTGGGCAAGTGCCTTAACCTCATGGTTTGCTCAGCTATAAAATGAGAATATGTAAGAGTACCAAACTCATAGGGTGGTTGTGAGCATTAAATGAGTTAATATACATGAGCCAATGAGAAGAGTGGATAATGACTAGTAAGTGATTGAGAAATATTAACCATTGTTATCATTTCCACTTTACCAATGAGGAAATAGAGAATCATATTAACAAAGTCACAGAGAGAGATGAAAAACCAGATTGCCCACTCAGTTCTGAGTCTAATACTTATGCTCCTATTCCGTGTCAGATGTCCCTCTTAAATTTCAATAATTTATAGGGAAAATTTGAATTTAGTCTTTAAAAAAACAAGAGGTTAAAATAATTAAAAATCTATGAAGACATTACACTGGTTTTAAGAAAAATCACTGAACTTCTTACAAACATCTGTAAACTCAAACAATTTTAAGGGAATTTATGTCTCAATGTTCAAGATGATGAAATTAGTTTACTACCGTATTTTCTTGATTATTTGTATCATAGTAGCATTAGTTTCTTACTATATAAAATATCTACACTGGAAATTGATTGAATATTTTGGCATTAATAATTTGTAAAAAGCATATTCTTTTTTAACTACAGTTTACATTCAGTAAACTGTAGTTAAAACATTAACATTACTGTAGTTAAACATTAACTGTAGTTAAAACATTTACATTAACTACAGTTTAAATTCTGCACCATTTTCAAATGCACAGCAAAGTGGCCAACAAACTGTGCACTCTACAGAGTGGGCCCCAGACACCAACCTGGCCCGTACTCTGTCATCTCCCCATTATTGATGACATTCTCTGTGCAGTACCCTGCACCCCTGTGGCTCTTCTGCAACTACCCACCTGGACTGCTTGGTCCCTTCGCCCTTTTTACCCAGCCCCCGACCTCCCCTCCCCTCTGACAACTGTCAGAATGTTCTCTGTCTCTATGAGTCTGTTTCTGTTTTGTTTGCTAGTTTATTTTGTTCATTTTATTCCACATGTAAGTGAGAACATATGGTATTTGTCTCTCTCTAACTGGCTTATTTCACTTAGCATCATACCCTCTAGATTCCTCCATGCTGGAAAAAGCATATTCTTATTCCCAAACTTCAGAGTTAATATGGCTAATATTGCAGAAAGTATCATCTGTATACCTGGTATCACACTGCTTCATAAATTACTGTTTCCCAATTAACTTGTCCTTTCCCCAGGTATTAAATATTCTATAATATCATAGCTATAAAAAATCCATTGGATTGATACACTATAATTTATTTGACTAATCCTTATTCTTGAACTTTGAGAAGTTTCCCAATTATCCACTATTATTTTTTAAAAATAATGGATGAAATACTTGTAAATAAATATTTCTGGGCACAACTTTTAGGAAAAGGATTACTTTTTTCATGTTGTGTACAGGGGTTGGCAAAAGGAGGTTTACAGTTGTTATTTTTTTTCAGTCATCATACAGGATCTGTTCTTTTTATTGATTTTAAAGAGAGAGAAAGAGACAGAGACAGACATGGATGTGAGAGAGAAATATTGATTGGTTGACTCCCATAGCACAGCTCAAACCCACAACCCTGATATGTTGCCTGGCTGGGAATGGAACCCTCAACCTTTTGGTGTACAAGACAATGCTTCAACCACCTGAACACCTGGCCAGGGCACAGAATTTATTCTTGTATTATTACTTATTAATTATTGTATTATTTTCCATGCAAACAACTGTAAACCCACTCTTGGCCACCCTGTGTGCATATCTCAAATTCTCTCTGAGAAGATTATGCTAATTAACACTCTTACCAGTGTTTAAACTAAGACATTTTGCCACATCCTCCTCAACACTAAGCATTAATTGTAACCCAGCATGGCCAATGTAACCGATGTAGGAGATTAACTTGTTCCCACTCGTATTTTTTACTACATTTGCACTTGATGTACTAGTGGTGTCTACCTTTGCTTCTCACACTGACTCTCAGCCCACCGTTGCCTGACACACAGGGGCATTTTTCTAAATACTTGTCCATTTATATCCCAGGTTTCTTTTATCTTAGGTGTAGTGTGAGCCAATAATTACTGTTGCTTTCCTTAATCTTGTCTCTTGTATATTTTTAGGAATTATAAAGTGTTTCTGAACCCAGTTAAATTTAAATCTCAGATACACAAAAAATATTTTTTACTATGAGTTTGCCTCAAATAATGCATGAGACCTACAAATACAATAAAAGATTTTTTATTGTATTAAATTTAATACAATAGAACCCAGTTAAATTTAAATCTCAGATACACAAAAAAATATCTTTTACTATGAGTTTGCCTCAAATAATGCATGAGACCTACAAATACAATAAAAGATTTTTAATCTGATATTAAAATTTCACTGGGCCATTCTTACTTTTATCTGCTAAATCTAGCAAGCCCAAGTTGCCCGTAAGCCCTAAAATGTAGTGGTACAGTTTCTAAGAAAGAAGAACGAGACAGAGAGCTACTTGGGCCACAATTCAACGCTGTCACTTGGAATAAGGTGGTGTTTTTTTGTTTCATTTTCTTTTGGGCATGTGCGTGGAGAGAAGTGGGCACGCCAACAGCACTGGGGTGTGCCCCCTACCTGGTCCCCAGAGCTCGGAGCACTGTGCCTGCAGCGTGGGGCACCGCCCCATCAGGCAGTAGCCCTTCCCATTCTGGCAAGGGAAGCCATTCACTTGGAATCGGTCATCAGGGCAAAGAGCGGACTGACCATCACACATTTCTGGCAGGTCACACTCATCTTTTGCTGGTCTGCACACTTCACCAGCCTTTTTAATCTGCAGGGGGGAAAATGATAGGAGGCTTTTATTCACCTCACCTACCATATATCTCCAATTGAAACAAATGATATTTTCCCTCTGTCCTTCTATTGTCAAAGTCATTAGGGGCATCATTGTATTCCAATTTAAACTTACACTGAATAAGCTACAGCCATCTTTTATTATGTCATTTTCATCAACTTTGACCAGTGCCCTAATTCCTTAATCAATCAATATTTCTGGATTTGGAGTGCAAAAATTACAGAAATACCAAAGAGAAAAATGCAGACAAAAACCAAGCAACATCTGAGATGCAAAGAAGGACGTTATTTATCCCTTTGTGGAGTGCATCTTGGTCAAAACTTTCAAAGAGGTTTCAATGCATAATCACAGAGATTTTTTGGTGAAGTGGGTCTCCCATATTAAGGAAGGTAAGCTCACCAGCATCAGGTCAGCATACTCTGAGAGGTTCTCAGGCATCATATTTCCTAATTCTTAATTCTTTTCAGATATTTTTTCAACTCACTTCTTATGGAATAATTTATAATGAAGAAGAAATATCCAAATATTAATTTGATGTGTTAATTCCATTACAATCTAGTACTGTGAATCTTGCTCTTATTTTCTGAGAGAAACCTTAGTAAAACAAGGTTTTACTGTGTGGACACAGGACATGTTTCTTCCCTAAGCTGGAGAGAGCAGGCAGGCTCTCAAGTCACCTAGACACTTTCAATATTGTTATGCTGGTGACAGAATAAAATCCAAACTAACTGGAGCACATGAGACCCTCCAAGTTACTCCAGCCAGACAATCTCTACACTATGCTTATTCCTTTTGTGCTGTCTTTGTTCTTTCTCTCAAGCTCCTTATCTGGAAAAATGTTCTCTTCTGGTTGATTCTCTAAAATCTGCTCATTAATTTCCAGAGTAGTCTGAAAGGCTCCTGTTCCATGAGGTCTCCCTGACTCCTTCCTCACACACAGCTGCTCCTCTCTTCTGCGTGCGGTAGGAAAGGTGGCCCGAACTGGCCTGAATGCAGATTTGGAAGATGCAAATTTGGAAGATGCAGCTTTGAATCTTGGCTCTGCCAGCAGGTAAATGTGTAACCTTAGAAAATGGATTTAATCTCTCTGAAAATCCATGTTTCCATCTAATATGTAACTTACAAGTTCATTGTGAAAATGTAAGTGAAAAGATTTCCATGAAGGATATGTACCACTATAATACCTGGGTATTCAATCACGCATTATATTTTCATTGGTTTCAGGTATGTATACCATTGGTCCTGAGCAAACAGCAAATTCTTTGAGGTCAAAGAATGACCCTTGCCCTTAGGAGTCATTCTAACAAAGGACACAGACACCCAAATAAATAATTGCTATAAAAAATGGAAAATCAAATGCTGAATTCAAACTGGAAGGAAAAGTCAGAAAGCCTCACAGAGAAAATGACAGGGCATCCTCATTTATGAATTTCACCCTGAAGTAACTTCAAAGATCAAAGACATGGGAGTCTCAACATTATTTTTTTAATGGCTTCTACCAAACTCATTATTGAAGGGATTTATAACGAATTATGAGATTTGCACCAAGAAGGCCATATAGCGTCTCAAGAAGTGGGAGGTAGGAGCCAACACTATTGGCTTTGGAACCGTAGTAGTCTATTGTTTTGCTTATTTTCTGTTCTGAGCCCCTTTCCCCTCAAAAGTAAAATGAGGTAATACAATCTACCTTGAAGGGTTATTAGAGAATCAAATAGCCCATGCTTGTCAAGCACTTGGTGAGGACTTGGTAAATGGTAGGTGTTAGGGTGGGTGGGGATAGGAGGAAGCTCCGGCTGGACTTTGCCAAGAAGGACATCCTCACAGTAACCTGAGTCCAAGGAAGAGACCACCAATGCTGTACTGCTGCTTTGTTCAGAGGGCACCAATCCCCAGCTCCCACGGGGAGTCAATAAAAATAAAACCCCACTACATTCCCTGCTCGGGTGTGACTTCTCCCGGCCCGACTCTGCAGACTGGGAGAACCTTGCCCGGGAACACAAACCCCAATAAAGCTCTTCATTGCCTACGTTATGGCCAATTGGCATTTCTTTCTTGGCGGAGCCTAAAAAAACCTCTCAGTAGGTAGCATTATTTTAGAAACAGAAAAATGCTGCTTCATCTCTTTCACTGATCACCAGCCCTGAGGTTTTAATGTGGAAAAATAAAGGGCAATCAGAACTGGGAAGATAGACTAAAAGACTTTCACCTGACATCCTTCACAGCACTCCCCGGATGCACACATCCATCCCGCCTTGACTTTGCACATTTCAGCATTGCAGCAAATGTTGGTACATTCCTGAGAAATACCGGAAACAATTGCAGATGCCCAGTTACTTTTTGGTTTAATTGTAGCACAATGCATGATATAATTTATTCATCACACAGATCTCACTTTGGTGTGGTCTCAAAATAATTTTCAGGAAAATAAAAAACCCCCACAAGATTAATGTTAGAAAAACTGAGATTTTAGAGCAACCAAGGGTGCATTATTTTTCTGAATTCTACTTACATTTTTCAAAAATTTGAGTATATTATTAGTTCACCCAGCTTTCCATAACAATACTCAAAATATGAGAGCAAAAAGAAAGACAAAGGACAGGCTTTAAAAAATAAAATTTATCTAAAGAACATTAGTTTAACTGATCAGTTTTGTACCTATTCAGCAGTAAATTTACTCTTCAGAACATGTAACTAAAAATAAAAATATACAGTTTATTCAGTTTTGACATTGACTTTAACTTTGCATAAAGCAATATGTTTTGTTCTCTTTTTTGTTTGTTTGTTTTTGAGAAATCAGGCCCCCTACTGTTTGTAGCTATTTAGATTCCCCATGAGGAATGATATATTTAGAATTACATTTAGGGTTAAAATCCTGGCCCTTATTGCAAACACAAACATCCTCTGAGAAAGATTCCTTTTTCCACTGGATGAATAAATGCGTGATCCTGTTTTGAAGTTCCTGCAAAGGCAGAGCCCTGAGTACTGGGTGGCCCATGCCTCCGGGAACAAGGTGGGGTCAGGGAAGGGTCTTCTAATGGTAACGAGTCCTGAGTCACCAGGGGACAAACTGTGCCCACTGAGTCCAGAACTGCTGGGCCAGCACACCTGAAAGCACATCTTGGCTCCTTCGTTTACCAGCTCGGTGACCTGGGGCAAGCTACTTGCACTCTGTGAGCACTGCCGCAGTGCTGTGTCTAAAGTAACTGTGCAGGAATTCATAGGCACATGAGAAATGTGCAGTACTTCGGACAGAAAGGGAGGCAGGAGGGCACAAAGCCCAGGCAGGTGTGTTGTACTTAGAAAACACGGATGGGAAGGAGCCCCAAGACAGTCTTTTAAGTGATGCACTGTTCATTATTAGAAAGGCTGGCCTGACAAAGATTTACAAATAAATATATATATAAATCACGAGAAACACGCAAATTTATAGGGAACCACACCATGTCATTTTTTAAAATATGGCTCAAAAGTGGTTTATCTTTAATTGTATGTATTGGGGTAACATTGGTTAGTAAAATTATGCAGATTGGAACTGTAAAAACACTATAGAGTCTTATAGCTTTTCTTCTTTGCGATTGAAGGACAAACTGGACTTTCAGTAGGACAGACTCGATCGTACCTCAGAAGTCCCACAGTCACAGTCCTCTTCCTCCTCCACCAGCTGGTTCCCACAGAGCGCGGTGGATATGATGTCCAAAGGTAGTGGGGCATTCAAGAGGCACTCTGATAACTTATCTTCAAAAAACTGGGCAAAGCTGACCCGGCTGCAGGAACTGAAGTCTGTGGGTATGTCGATGCTGTGAAAGGAAGGGAAGAGAAAAGGAGCACAGAGGGGGCCCCGGGGGTGGTGCCCTGAAAACCTGTCCCAAAAGATCAAATTAAATCCACTGACCAACTGCTAAATCAAGGAAGTATTCACAGGCCTGGATTAGACCACTGGGAGGGACGAACATCTCCAGCTAAATGAGCAAACACAGTCACATCTCCAAGTATAGCATCCAGGGTGCTCTTTAAAGAAACGTGCTTCTGACTTACCTAGATCATCTTATTTGGCCTTAGGTTATTTTGATTGTAAAGTTCTAAAAGTAGTACAATTTGACATATTTACATGTCTACGAATTTACTTTCTTTCAGAGGAATTCCTATTGATGGAATTTCTTCATTCCACTAACAAAGCTGAAGTTTAAAAATGTACTAGTATCTGGAGGAGATAACAGCAGACAATGTGGCTGGCACACAGCCAGCTGCTATTCTGTGGAAGGGAGACTAACCCTAGTTGCGCAAGCTGAGAAGGAAATAGAAAAGAGGAAATAGATGTGGAAAAGGGACTGTGGAATTTTTAAAGATAAAATTCCTGGCGTATTTGCATAAGGCAAGGCAGAAATGGGTCATATCTTTTCACAGATTCTCTCTTCAAACTTCTGTGAGAACTTTCTTCTTTGGGTTTTTTCCTCAAACTTTTTCCTTATCACTACCTAATGTGAAGTTACTGAAAACTTGATGAATTCTCATGATTTTCTGTACATGAGGGTAAAATGATGTATCACTCCAACACCAAAGAGACAATGTGTTTAAATTACATCTCATAATGAAAACATGTTAACATAGAGATGGGGGCGGGGTTGGTTTGGTGTATATATAGGCACACATTCACAACTATGCTACTGAATCATTTAAAACCTTGGCCGTGTTGTGGAAGATGATATAAAACAGTAGCATAGCCCAGAGGGAACCAAAACAGGGGAAAATAACATCTTCCCAGAAAGCCTTACCTTAGTGCTCCTTCCATCACACATATTTTTTCTGGACACTGGCAAAGATAGGAGTCATGGAACATTCCAAAGTTATGGCCCATCTCATGGGCCATTGTCCCTGCAACACTAAGTGCATTGTCACTGTGGTCCTAAGGGTGAAAACAGGAAAACAGATCTTCTGGTTCCCAGACTGAATTATCACTGAGGGTATAATTAAATACTCTTACTGTAGCCAAGTGGAGTACAGAGACTGATTTTAGCTGCACCCAACACACCCACCCACCGTCTGTTCTCCCTCTCTCTCTTTCCACACACACACCTACAAAACTTCAGTACTAAATCCCCAGCACAGAACATATTACCTGTTCTTTGTTCTTGTGAATAAAAAATAATGAGAAAAATATTTGTGGTTTTCTGCTATGAGAGATAGTGGCAAAATTTCTTCAAAAATGACCAGAAATCAAAAAAACATTTTACAAATAATCTACCTCCCTCTCCAGCTCTCTTTTTAATATCTTCTAGTTCAGTTGGAGGGCTCTGATATATTTAACTAATGGAGCTTTAAAAAAGTTCATTAACTTAGAATTTTAATACATTAGTATTTTTTCAACTCTATTACTACCAAGACTAGACATCGGTGGATTCCAGACTTGCCCCATTGCATGAAGTCCCGCCAGTAGCCAACTTCACTACCAGGTTGTGTCTGATTAGAGATGCTGGACCGGGGGCCCAAGTTACCTAGGAGCAGTAAAACAACAGCAGAAAATCCTTCCAGATTGCGACTTCCCAGTAGGGAGACCAATCTGCTTATAATGCACATGCACAGAAACCTCTTTCCCTTATCTACTTCATTTCAAAGAATGAAATAGAGAGATTCATAAGGCACAGTATAAGACTCAGACAAGGAACACTGTGCCATGTAAGATGAAAAGTTAGTACCTACCATTCACAATGTTGTTTCATACCAAATTTGTTTCATTGTTGAAATAAATTTTGTAAACCCAGTTACCTAGTAAGAGCTCCCCACATGGAGACAAAAACAAATTTTAAAAATTAAGAGAAGAAGAAATGTGTTTAGAGACTTTCCAGATTGCCTTAATAGTCTTTCAAATTTAGGGTATTTTCATTTAAATAATTATTTTCATAACTTCAATGTTTCCTTTCCCTTCTGGAATGACCTCCATAAACAAGATAATGCTTTATGATTGTGCTGAGCCACTTATGAGTGTGCGAGATTGATGCAACATTTGAAATTCAAGCAATGTTAACCCACATGCCAACTAACTGAAGGAGAAAAACTATACTATCTGTTCAACATATTCAGAAAACAGCTTTTGACAAGCTTGAACATAAAACCAATTGCTTATCTTCCAACAAACCTGAATGATGCCAACAGAATAAGGAGTGCACATGGTATGCATGAAGGCAAGGCCCACAGTTGTTCCAGAAAAGCCTACTGTCCTGCAAGAAAGAAATTGATAGGAAAACTTCCAGTTCTAAGCTTTATTTTATAGACAGTTAATCCATAATTCTAAATGGTTAATGTAGATACTCACATTATAAATCATCACTCATAAATATTTCCTCCAGTTTTTTTTAATTTGATGAGGCATTTTTTCTTAGACAATAGTTATCATATCACCTAAATCCAAGCACCTGAATGCAATCACTTCTAATATTTTATATATGTCATTCATATTATTATATTTTCATTGTCAAATTCACCTCTTGTCAGAAAATCAAAGGTTTTATGATCCTCATAAATGTTTTTCTTTATATACAAGGTCTGCCTAGAAAGTATCCAGCCATTTAATATGAAAAATAGAGACAGTTATTGAAGAAAATACAAGATACAGGAAACATTATACATAGAACCATGATGCCTCAATCCCCTTCAAAGTAGGTACCTTGGGACCTCACACTGTTCTTCCAATTGCCATTAGCTGCCCTGTTATATTTTCTTGAATCTCATCAACAGTCTAAATTTTCTTCCCTTTCAAAGATGATTTTAGTTTTGGGAAAAGCCAGAAGTCACAGGGCACCAAATCTTGGCAGTCGAGGGGATGAGTCACCTGAGTGATTTGATGTTACACCAGAAAACTCTGCATGACACTGGGCATGTTGTTATGAAGCTGCCAATCACCAGTTGCCCACAGCTGTGGCCTTCCAAATCATCCGAATGGTTTCCGCGGAGGAATGTTCAAGCTTCACGTAAAGTCTGATGAAGATTCACTGCTCTACTCAGTCCTCTTTAATGGGACAGCCACACAGCACATACGTTCTCTCAACGGTGTCTGGCACCCCCACTGTCTAGTACAGTGAAGTTGTCACTGTTCACACACGTGCATTCCAGGCCACTGTCCTTGGCTGCCAGGTTACACTGATGCTGTGCAAACCATTTTCATTATATGAACAGTGCTTAGATTTTTTCCAGTCTGTCTATCTATTTAAAATACTTAGAGATAGATATATCTATCTCTTTAAATATATCTATCTATATATTTAGATAGATATACTAGATATATCTATCTAAAATATATATATATTATATATCTTATTTTGATACTAGTATTGTCACATATGTTATTTACTTTTATTTTCCTTTAGGACTGTTTTTAGGTATAGTAGTATTTGGAGTTTGGGCCTACTTGGAGAGAATTTGCATTAACGAGCCCTTTATGTTATTGAAATATTTGTCCGATTGAAGAGGGATTCGAACCACCTGCATTTATTTATAGAGATGATATATTTGGGTTTTAGTAATTCTAATCTCTTTTTTTGGTTTCGGATTCTTTTTTTTTTTTTTTTTGCTTTCAACTTGTAATGAATCCATGATCCTCATTTGTTACTCTTTTTCTGCTATCTGTTCAAGAGTCTGGCCCAGACTTGTCTCTATAAATTTTCCAAATATGCATCATTTAAAAAATTCATTTAGTAGATGGGTTTACAGAAAGAGTCGAACCTATATTTTCCAGTTATTGGCATAAAAAATGGAGAGTATTTTGCCATACAAAATGAGGAAATTAGAGAGCTTCCACTTTATATTCACTGTGGAGTTTTCAGATATTTGTTATTTTGAAATGACATTTTGCATCATACATGATATTTCAAAAATGTATAGTGTTTTAATCTTCTTTTAAAATTATATTGTAAAAATACTTGAGTCTACATTTGTTTGCAATCATCTTACTACTAGCTCATTTATAAAAATAAAATCTTTCCCCATTATGGAATTATCTACTTTGGTTCTTCTTTTTAGTGAATATCTTCTTTGGTTCTTCTTTTATCTTCTTTTGGTTCTTCTTTTTAGAGTCCCATATATTTGGACTCTAAGGTTCCTACCTGGTTATACCTAGTTATAGGTAACTTTGTTAATTTGTCAGGTAATGGTAAAACTTTCAATTTACAAGTGAATGGACAATTATTTATTTCCATCATATATTTTTAGTGCTTGTATTGTTTATTTTGGTCTATTCAAGAAATTTGCTTTTGAGCCCTGGCTGGTGTAGCTCAGTGGATTGAATACTGGTCGGCAAACAAAGAGGTCGCCGGTTTGATTCCCAGTCAGGGCACATGACTGGGTTGCCAGCCAGGTTCCCAGTTGGGGACATGTAAGAGGCAACCACACATTGATGTTTCTCTCCTTGTTTTTCTCCCTCCCTTCCCCTCTCTCTAAAAATAAGTAAATAAAATCTTTTAAAAACAAGAAAGAAAGAAATTTACTTTTGAAATTGTATTTCAATTTTTTTATCTATACATCTGACACCTTGTCTGTAATTTGTACCTCCCCATCTGACCACTTCAGATGCAGGAGTACACTACAGTTTGAGCATGGCCCTGGAGCCCGTCTATAAGAATTGGGTTCCCTTACTACTCCCTAGTACGAGATCTTGAAAAATGATGAACTTCAAAAATGATCTCTTTCCTTTGGTGGGCCCCTGATTCTGGAATCCATCTTTTCAAATGAAGGAACTGTGGCAGCTGTTCTTCAGAGATAACCGCCAAGGAGCCAGCTTTGCAGTATTTACATTCTGTGTAGTGCCTATGAGTCTGGATAGGTCTGTGACTTGTTTGACCAACGGAACAAACCAGCAATGACACTGTGATTTCTGAAATTGTTTCATAGCAAAGCCTTGAAGCTTTCTCCTGGGCCTCTTAGAATGCTTCTGGGGAAAGCTAGTCACCTTCTTGAAAGGTTTTCTTAGGCCCCACCGAGGAAGAAACGCCAATCAGCCACAAAATTAGGCAGTACAGAGCTTTATTGGGGTTTGCGTGGCGAGGTTCTCTGGTCCACAGAGTGGGGGCCGAAGAAGCTGCACCCAAGCAGGGAATGTGGCAGGGTTTTATTTCGGTTGGCTCTCTTCATGGGAGCTGGGGATTGGTCCCCTTCAAAAAAAGCGGCAATATAGCATTGGTGGTTCTCCTCAGGTTCAGGTTGCTATGCGGATATCTGTTTTGGCAAAGCCCGCCCTTTCGGCTCCCTGGTTTGACATCAGCTGTCTTTTCTGGGTTATAGTTCAGCTGCCATTTTGTCCTACCCTGCCCATCCTGACACTTCTAAGATGTCCAAAAACCTGAGACTGTCATGTTGAAGGCAGGGCGAGTTAGCTGCATGAAAACTGCATCTATGCAGACAGATGACCAACCAGTCCCCTACTCCAGCCATACAAGGCAAGTTACCAACCATATAAGTGAAGAAGACTTAGTGTAAATCAGGAGGGTGTGAGCTGATGCCATAATAGGTAACCAGCAAAGAATATTAATTTTGACAAAATCTAGTCCACTATTTCCCATGACTGCCATCATTTCTTAGGAAGTGAAATTCAGAATTTTAAGTCATTTTTTGCTTCCTCCTTCTGTATGAGATAGCTGCAAACTACCCAGCCAAATTTTCTTTTTTTCTTTTGAGGCATATGCTCTGTATGATTTACAACTCTTAGATTTAGTTCCCCTGTGTTTTTTAATGAGTCATTTCAGCAGTATAGTAAAGGTGTATGATTAGAATATAGTATTCAATGTCTCTTCTATCCTAGAAGTTTGTCCTGACTAGTGCTTAAAGCTAATCAATTATTTTTAAATGCTAAATTGAAATCCCTCTTGCCATTCTCTAAACCTGTCTTTCTTTTCTGTGCATCCAATCAAACAGACAAACTTATGAATCACTGCTCAATCAGTAACTTCTTTTAAAAAAAGAAGAGCATGTTCAACATAAGGCTCAAATCAATATGTTTTAAACTTTTAACCTTCTATGTGTAAACCACTTCCTCTTACCCTGTGCCCTGCGGCACCACTTGTGTTGTCCAGGCCTTGAAAAACTTCAAGCTAAAAACTGCCTAATGTACAAAGGGGGAACTCTGTACGTACGTAATTAACTGAGCGATATCATGCTGCTTTCTTCTTGGGAGGACACTCCTCCTCCACTTACAAAAGTTATTCAAGGTGAAGCTTGCATTTGGGGTTATCTCTATCTTGTCCTCCTCATTCCAGACTTCCATCCCCACTAAGACCACATGAGTATTCAGCTTTTTATAAACCTGTTTAGATAGAATAAATGGCAAAATGTCAACTTATAACAGTGATATTATTGTTTAATATTCTCAATGCACTTTAGATTTTCAAACTTATTTACGACAACTTTGTAAAATCTTTCTTCCCAAACATACTCACGAAATGCAAGTTACCATTTCTTTCCTGAAGGCACAGCATCCTTATTCTTCAGCAAAACAAGCAGCCTTGGATATTTCAGGTCTATAGATTCCTTTTGGGTGGATAAAAGGCCCTATTGAGACAAACCTTTCCTGCTTGCAACCTCAAGAAATGCAATTTCATATCAGTAGATCATTATTACAACTTCATTTTAAGTATTTTACTCAAATACTTTGCAATTTCATATCAGTAGATCATTATTACAACTTCATTTTAAGTATTTTACTCAAATACTTTGTAATGTTCTGAGAGTCATAATATTTCAGACTTCAGCAAGGTTGACTTAGTGTTGATCTGGACCTTGGAAAAGAAACATGCTATGTGAAAAAGCCCTACACCTGGGAGTCTCAATGAAGCAAGTGGTCCTCGAATTCTGACACCTGGACTAATTCAAACACTCCACACTGAACAAAGAATAACCTTTGTTAAAGGTTAAAGGAAAAAAAATTAAGCTTATGAGACAACATGCTAATTCTAAAGATAAAGGTTTAAATAGCTTCTATGGTTTATAAAACTATAAACTACAGTGCTGGTCAAAGGATGCAAACTTCCAGTTTTACTGTGAATGAGTTCTGGGGTATCAAACGCATAGCATAGAATATAACACTACCACTATATTATATAATATACTTGAAAATTGCTGATGGAGCAGAGCTTAAATGCATTCTCCATGAGAAGGAAATAGCAATTATTTGATGGGGTAGAAGTGTTAACTAACCTATGATGGTAATCATTTTGCAATATGTAAGTGTATCAATACAATAGTTGGAACACTTTAAACTTACACAGAGTTATATGCCAATTATATCTCAATAAAGCTGAAAATAATGTGACAGTGACAGGCTTTCTCATGAGGCAACATTCTGCTAAGAAACCCAAACAAATTACTTTTTTTAAAAAAATAGTTTGGAAAAATAATAAAAGCATTGAGGAATGCAATTATCACCGAGAGAGAAGTAAAAATCTAACAATATTAAAATCCTCCCTTTACTTTCATGTCTTATTTTAGTCACCTGACAAAGCTGTGATTCCGGTTAAACTACTTTGTCCTCAGCCTTCCAACCGCCTGTCCTTTACCAATGCCCAGAACACAGAGGGGGAGCACACTACACGGACCACTTCACTTTGAAGCCAGGACCACTAACTCACGTGGGCTTTTCCAATCTCTAGAAAACTGGTTGAGTTTCCAAAATTCACTCATTCTCTGCACGTATTTTTCATACCCACTCCTCTTTCTTGGAAATTCTGACACTTTCTTTTAAATCCTCACTTTAAGTTGATGCCCCTGCTTTCAAATTCACTGACCATATAGAAGCAACCAGCAGAGAACTTACAGAGCTCCTACCACCCATCTGGGCACTGGCCTGCAACTGTGTGAACCAGTCCAGAGGCCCCTGCTTAGGATAGGCATATGCATGACTGGTCTGTGAGCCTAGGGGCAACATTTTTCTTCTTGCACTGCATCTCCTTTCCCCAGATCAAAGACAGTATTCCAGCAGGTCTCCCCTCTTCCTGGTGGTGTCAGTGCTTAGCCTTCTGTGGACTTGTTCACATTGGCAGCAAATGTTGGCACTTGCAGTGGGGGAGAGGGGGTAAAAAAATTTCTCTTTATAAGCCTTCCCCTTCTAACTTATGCTCCATTTTTCTGCTCCCCTTCATAGGAAAACTTCTGGAAAGAACTTTCCATATTTGCCGTCTCTAATTTCATTTCTCTCATTCCCTCTGGACCCACTCTAATCATGCTTTTACTTTTACACTCCACAGAAACTATGTCAGTCGGGTGACCAATAACTTCTGCTTTGCTCGTTCCAGAGGCAGATCCTCAGTGCTCCGAGCATCTAAAATCTCTGGTTATTTTTTCTGTGATAGATTTTTGTTTCAGGTAGCTTCCAGAATAACTCTCTCCTGTTTTTTCTCCTACCTCACTGTTCACTCCTACTCCATGTCTGTCAATTTTTCCTCCTCTCTGATCTCTCTGCCAAGAGGTACTTCAAGGATTTGCCTGGGGGTCATTTTTCTACTTAACTATGCCCACTCCCTTGGTGAGCTTGTACCAGGGAGGGAAAACTTTTTCTGTAAAGGTCCAGGTAGAAAATACCTTAAGCTTTGAGGCCATGTTGTCTGGGTTGCAACTACTCACCACCTCTGGCATTGTATCAGGAAGGCAGCCACAGACAATGTGGGAACATTGAAGGTGGTTGTGTTTCAATGAAACTTTATTTTGTAAAAAAAAAAAATGCAGCCTGGATTTGGCGCACAAGCTACAGCTTTCTGACCTATGCCTTCTGCCATCTATAAGTGCTGAAGACTTATAGATTAATATCTCCACTCAGGGTTTGCCCCTGAACTCCAATCTTATGTTTCCAGCCCTTCTACCTGGAAATCTTTGTACAAAAAGGAATCTCAATGTCCAAAATGGAAACCCTAACCTACCCTCTGAGTCATTAGCCCCTACCATTTTCACCACTTCCCGTTCTTCAAGTCAAAACACTTGATGTCATTTGACTTCTCTCTCTCTCATCCTCATCTCCCACACAGCTCACAAACCCCGTGACTCCATCTTGCAATCAGCTAGACTCAATAAATCCACTATCACTGCTTTTTCTCAAACCACCACTTTCTCTTGCCTGGATTATGGCACAATTCCCCCATGTCATCCTGTTTCTGCCCTTGCTTCCCTTCAGTTTACTTCGAACGCAATGGCCAAGATAAGATTTTAAGAACACCCACCTAAACATGCCACACCACAGGGTCTCCAATGTCCTCACTTGTGGAGAATAACTAAATCCTTACACAGGTCTTTCAGATTTTGGTCACTGCTACCTGTCTGATGTCATTTCCTCCCACCCTCGCCCTAGCCTACTACACTGTAGCCACAAGAGCCTTCCCTCTGGTTCTTAAACAAGACATTCTAGATTCAGCACTCAGGTCCTTTGTTTTGCTTTGCACGCCTCCCATATCTTCCTTCAAGTCTCTACTCAAATGTCACCTTATTGGAGAGGCCTTCATTGGTTAACTTATTATCCGAGACAAATCAATCTCTCTCTCTCTCACTTTATTCTTCTTTATAACAATTACCACCATCCAGCATACTCTTCATTTAACTTGTTTACACTTGTATCCTTGAACAGAAATTAAACTCCTTGAAGAAAAGGATATTTGTCAGTTTTGTTCCCCACTTTATTTATGTAATCTCTAAAAGTCCCTGGCACAAAGTAGATGCTCAGTAAATACAGCCAAGTTCTGAGTTTCCTTAAGAAGAGTTACCATAATCCTTGTGGTGAGAAGCTGACATTTGATCCTGGTCATTGAATCCACCTTCATTTCCTTTCTATCCTTAGATCAGGGGTCCCCAACCCCCGGGCCACAGATCTGTAGCAGTCGTCGTCTGTTAGGAACCGGCCACACAGCAGGTGAACAGCTGGTGAGCAAGTGAAGCTTCACCTGTATTTATACCTGCTCCCCATCTCTTGCATTACTGTCTGAGCTCTGCCTCCTGTCAGATGGGCAGGTGGCATTAGATTCTCACAGGAACACGACCCTACTGTGAACTGAACATGCCAGGGATCTAGGATGCGCACTCCTTGTGAGAATCTAATGCCTGATGATCTGAGATGGAGCTGAGGCGGTGACGCTAGTGCTGGGGAGCAGCTGCAAATAGATTATCATCAGCAGTGAGGTTTGATGGCACAGAGACCATAATAAATTAATTGCTTGCAGATGCATATCAAAACCCTGTCAGTGAGTAGCAAGTGACAGTTCAGTTGCATCTGGTGGCAGGCTATAAAGCCATCCTCCCCACCCTAGTTCATGGAAAAAGTTCCTGATGCCAAAAAAGATGAGGGACCACTGCCTTAGATGATCTTCAGGACACCACAAAGTGACCTTTCCATTTCGTCTAAGCAGTCTAACTGTGTGTTCGACTAACATAAAACTGAACATGAAGATGTAAATAGAAGTGATGTAGAAATAGTCTTTTTAAAGATTTTGAAAACTAGGTGATAAAGTCAGGTTTAAAGGACAGAATCAGTAATTGTGTGATCAAAATGGGCTTAAAATCTGAGTTCAAATTTTATCTCTACTTTTTCCTAACTTTGTGATTTTAGACAAGTTACTTTGCTTCTCAGAGTATAATTTCTTGGCATTATTTGATGACTAAATGATATAAGGTATCAAAAGATGCTACTATGCCACAGCTTCCGTTATTTTGTTTGTTCTTCTACTTTCTTCCTTAGATTGGCTTTCCACTGAGATTTGTTTGCCAGCATTTTCTTACTGTGCTTTGGAGAAACATAAACTGGGCAGACACTGTTTATACCTTCATGAGCTGTGAACAGTGTGATACGGAGGTGAGAAATGTAACTGTCATATAATAATAATAATATTTAATTAATTAGTAAAAGTTGTGGTCACCCTTCAAGAGCCAGTCAGCAGTGTTAGTCTAACGACTATTGACTTTCTGTCCCTGCTTCATAGGTATTCATGGCAACACCCAATGATCCTGCCTAGGAAATTGTTAAAATCACATTTAATAAAATATATCATACCATATTGACGTAATTGACCATCTCAAACACCCTGTTTCTTATTTTCTCTGGATCTCGATTGTACTTTTTAAACTAAAAGACAACCAAGACAAAAAAATGGGCATTAATGGAAAAGAACATAATGGGAAGGTGAAAAGGCATCTTCTGTTTATTTTACTTATCACTGGTTATAATTCACACTTAGTTATAAAAGTTAGAGGTTAGAAACAAGTGCTTCCTTATTTCTCTAAATTCAAGTGCTTTAAGAGTCAAGATGATGTTTTGTCTTCTAAAGAACTAACTCAGTATAAAGTGTGAACGAATTATTATAAATGCATTTCAGTTAGATAACATAATTTCCTAAACTGGACAGAATCAGCACGAGGAATAGCTTATTCATTAGAAAAATATGAACAGTAAATGAATTTAGTATGATAAGTGAGGTCAAACTTTTGGGCCTGAATTATAACTTAATCATACTCTCAGGTTTAGAACACTCAGTATATGAAAATGCATTCTCATGAAGAAGAAAAGAAATGGAAACTATAAAAAAGTGCTTATTCAGAAGATTCCATTCATTGGTCTTTCGTATTTAATGCTCCCTTATGAGCACAATCTAATTTACCAATGATTTATTGAGTTAACAGAAATCAAAATGACAAAGAAATTTAATTGGAAACTAAGTTTGGAGTTCTTAAGACAGCAAAAAAATTCAGTGTATCCATGTCAGATTGTGTACATTCCTGAAAAGAAGAAATCATGCTAGTCTAATTTAAGTCAAATGTCATAGTTTCAGAACAACTTATAAAAAAGAATAGCTCATAGTCTTGATGTTTTAATAACTAATCCACGTAGTTAATATCTCATATAATAATTTACATAGAAAGGGGTTATAAAAGATATACTTATCTGGTGTCATTTACCTCACCATTGTCCAGGACCAAATAATATTCTACGTATTTCTTTTGTTCCTGAACCTTCCGATCATTTAATTTCTGTAATAAATATAAAAAGAAAAATTACTAAGAAAAATTCTTTCTCTGCAAAAGTTGTTCTTTTATCAGAAATATGTGATTTTTGTGGGCAACTGGTTGTTATCTAGGAATAAAGGATGACAGGATTACTGTTTTAATTCTAATTAATCAGCCAGAATCATCTACAGGCAAGTCTCAGAACGACAGAGCCAGAAGTGACGGTCTAGCCAGACCCTTTTATTACACTAAAAATTTAAGTGATTACACAACTAATAAAGAGGAGTGCTTGAATTAAAACCAAAGTCTTCAGATGCGTTTGAACCCTGCACCTGCTGCACTGTCCTGCTATGAAACAAACTGACTTCACTGTCCTCCTAGTGTTTGCTGTTGTTGTTTTAGTTGCTGTTTAGTGTCCTCCTGTGCCTGGTCCAGGGAACACTCCGTCCTTACCAGTGACCAACGGGCAATGCCCAAAGGCACCACAGCGCCCAGTCTGCTCTTCTCTTCTTTGGAAGAGCTGGGTCTCTTTCCCACATGTCAAGCTTCCCTATATTTTGCCTTCCTCTCCACAACACAAAATAAAATAAAACAAAACAACAACAACAACAAAATAACATGTTTGATAGTGGATTGGCCCATTGAAAAAATAGCAGATATTATTTGTACTAAATAATAAATCATCAAAGTTTATTATCTTGCTTTTCTACAAGTACTTGCCTTTTAAGAGGTAAATAAGCCACCATTAACAGGAACAGGTTACAGAAGATAGACTTTCAGGTATTCTCTAAGGAGAGATAGACTCACCTCCCACCCTCCATGGGAGCAATATATTTATTTGTACTTACTGTACAGCAACAAGGCTCTAGGCACTGCAGATACAGCAGTGAAATAGACCTGCTTGGTGTGCTTAGGGAGCTCACAATAGACAAATAAGCACGAAGATGGCCAGCAGGCATTAGTGCTGTGTGGAGGGTTAAACAGTGTGGTGTGAGATTGCATGGCAAGGTAGTCATTTCAGAATAGATGGTTAGAAAAAGCTCTAAAGTGCTGGCTCTGAAGCTGACATATTAATGAAAATGAGGGAGGTCAAAGGAAGACAAATTGAAAGATAATTCCAGCAAAGAAAAAAATGCACAAAAAAGACTCCAAGGTGAATCGATGTTGGCATGGGTAAAGTACAGCAAGAGTTTGTGTCTGTCAGGGCAGTCCCTGCTGGATGATGAGTATGAGGTGGGGAAGATCAGAGAGGTAGTTGAGGCCCTAGTCATACAGAGGTCTGTAACTCAGGGTCAAGTTTTTTTCTGTTTTGTTTTTTCATTTGTTTGTTTTGATTTTGTACTCAATGCAATGAGAAGCCATTAGAGGGTTTTAAACTGAAAAGTGACATGTTGTGATTCAGAATCAAAGAATCTCTCCAGCCATTGTGTGGAGGTGGATCCTACTGAGGCAGGAGTGAGAGTGGGAAGTCGGGTGGGGGACATTGCAGTGGGTACAGTGAGAGGGATGGTGCTGTGTGGCAGTCGGGAAGAGGGAACAAAGCGAAAGATCTGGACTATGTGGAGGCACTGGCTATTGGAAACCATGTGAAGGGGGGTGAACAAAGCAGGATTCAAGGGTGGTTTCTGGATTTGGTCCTGAGCACATGATGAATGGGTGTATTGAGACAGGGGAGACCGAGGGAGAAGCAGGTTTCGTTGGGGGTTTGGAAATCAATAGTTCTACTTTGACCACACTAGGTTTGTGAAATTAGACATTCCAATGGATGCATGAAGTAGACAGTTAATTATTGACATTCAGGCCTTCAAAGGAGAGTCCATGGCTGGAGGTATATATTTGATAATGATTAGTGCAGAGCTCCTGTTTAAATAAGACATAGAAGGATAAGGTTACCTGGAAGGAATGTGTAGATATGCAAAGAATGGGACAGAGCCAGGACTGCGTTGTAGGAGGAGCCTCTAATAGTTATGGCCACCCAGTGGAGAGCCGAGAAGGCACAGCACCAGTGAGATAGGAGGAAATCACAAACCACAAAACTAACAAACAAATAAATAAACAAACAAAACAAGGTCATGGAGGCATGGTTATTTGCACATGCTTATTTGCACCTGGTTGACAAAGAAGTGAGACAGAGATGAAGGTCAACACTCATATAGTGACGAGTGGTTCTTCTGGCTGGTAACATTTAAATACCCAGCCAGTTGAACCCAACAACAATTTTATTTTATTCAAACCAATTCTGCCCAGTGTTTATAGACATTTATTTATGGACAAATGTTTACAAACTTTTATAAGAGATAACCCTTCTGTGACTGGAAGCTGAATTCCATAAATGAAAGCACATTCTAAGTTCCTGTAGGCATATCCTGTAAGATACTATATTTATTTTGTTTGTTGCTACATCCCCAGCACTTAGAGCAGTACTAGAAGAAAGATTTGCTGAATGAGTTCACTCATAAAGACTGTAGGATATTTTATATCAAAGCAATAATAATACTTGACACCATTGTATGTTGCAGTATTGTGAAAGCTGCCTGCTCTAGAGGACCAACCTTACACTTCTTTTTTAGCCCTAGCACATCATTGCTCATAGTAGCTGATTCATAAATATTTACTAAATAAATCAATCAATGTACAACAAGGTTTTAATGTCTCCCTAACCAACTAGTTTCAACAATGACCACAAAATTTCAGTAAAGTGCAGTTGCTAAGACTGGAACTCAGGACAGACAGGACAGGATGCATGGGGCCATTCTGAATAAAAAAGAAAGGTATGCATACAACCAGACTGGTGGCAGGTAGGGCCACATGTGCCCATGGCAAGTCAATCATCCCACAGGTCACATTAGTCTTCTTTGCTTCAGGATCGTGCTTGAAGAGTACATGTTCCTGTTCATCCAGGTTCATGGGGCTTAAAGGTTCAATGAAGTACATTTCATCTCCCTGACTGAAGTAGCCCCTGAAAAATATGAGAATCCAGGGCCCTTGAAGGATTATTTCTGCATCTGAGTGCTATATTTGAGAGACTCCAGAAAGTTTACATGGCAAAAACATTCCAAGCTCATGGCAGCAGAGCGCAGTGCAACATTACAGCTGAAGATCCCCATAGAGAAGAGCTAAACTATATTTTCTCTACGAGGAAATGGGGCCTTTAGGGAACAAGTGACTACTGCAATCTTATAGCTAACCTATGTCAGAGCTTGCACTAGATTAAAATTTCCTGACTCTTGGTCCAGTGCTTTTCCAATTCCCTTGTCTCCTCTGTACTCAAGATGTACTGAAAATGAAAGAGATTTGGGGGTCTTTTTTTTAAAATAATTTTTTAATTTAATTCTTGTTCAAGTACAGCTTTCTGTCTTATATTCCCAACCCTGCCCGCTCCCCGCCCCATGCTCCCCACCTCCCTCCCATTTCTGCCCCCCACCCTTAGTTATTGTCCATGTGTCCTTTATACTTGTTCATGTGAGTCCATCCCCTTTTCCCCTATGATTTTCTCACCTCTCCCCTCTGGACCCTGTCAGCCTGTTCCGTAATTGAGTGTCATTGGTCATATTTTGCTTGCTTGTTTGTTTTGTTTAGATCCCTGTTAACGGTGATATCATATGGTATTTGTCTTTCACTGCCTGGCTTATTTCACTCAGCATAATGATTTGGGGGTCTTATAAGTAAAGATTAAAACTCTGTCTCTATCACTTATTAGCAGTGATACCACAGGAAGTTACTTAAACTCACATCCAAAAAACTCACAGTTTTTCCATCCATAAAATAAAAATAACAATATCTACAATAGGATGGTTATAAAAATGGAAGGATATAATAGGTAAAGCACATAATCAATGAAAAATACCAAGTTCATCTTAATTCTCTCTGCTGAAGCCCCAAGCTAAGTTTCATTCAACCAAAATTTAACAACCAAACATCATTCATTAAGCATTAGACTAAAGGCAGATGGAAAAAAGAGTCATGGTTTCTCCTTCATTAGAGCTTATATCAAATAATGAAGACAGATGTAGAGTAAACAGTTACATTTGAATCACAAAAACATAATCATGTGACAAATATCTAATATATGTAATTAGAGCAGATAATTCCTAAGAAGAATAAGCAAAAGAACATATGACAGGCAACTGGATTAAGTATACATAGAATTAACAGATGTGGAGAGATAAATTAGGTGGTTTATTGCAATGTCTGCATAAAGATCACAGTTGTTTGAATAGAGATGTGGCAGTAGAGAGAGAATGCAGTGAATAATCTCAGAAAATATTTAGAACATATAAACAATAAGGCAAGCTATTTAGAACATATAAATATTCAAAATATTTAGAACATATAAACAAAATATTTAGAACATATAAACAATGGATTGAAAATGGGTAGTTGATGGGCAATAAGTCATCAAGAACTTAGGTTTCTGGATTGAGCAAGTGGTTGGGTTAATCATACAATTCACCGAGATAAGGAACACTGGAAAGTTACCAGATTTTGGAGAAAGTCATTAGCTTGATTGAGATTTCACTGAAATATCCAGATACAGAAGAGATTTGGAGATATGAAAGGGGAAATGAGATAATCAAGTCTGGGCATCAGGAGCCTATATATCCTACTGTTGGCAGATACCCAGGGAGCCCTTAACACAGAGAAAAAATGGCTATGACAGGCATGGGTAGGTCAACCTGGAGACTGTAGAGGGAAGAGAGAAGGTGAAGAAGAGCTCTCATCCCAGAGGTTCTGACTTTAAAACAGGGACTCAAAACCTCCATTTTGAAAACAAGCAAACAATCAAACAAAAGCAACTCAGAAAGCAGTTCTGGTATGTCATTTATAAACTGCTATCAACAGGAGCCATGTTTCCTTCAAACCTCAGAACTTTTAGCCCTTAGAATGCACATTCATCTAGGTATGATGAAGTATATTTGATATTCTTTAGCTTTATTAAACACACACATACACGCACCACCAAAGACACACACAAACCATCATGAAGTCTTACCTGAGACCCCTACACGTGCTGATGCTAGCTTCAGAGAAGTTTGCGTTAATGATGTGCCCTTGGTAATAACAGTCATCCTCAAGAGAAGAGGAAAGGGGGGTTATAAGGGAGAGTGTATGTGTGTTCTAGACCCAGTGCTACAGTTAAACTTAAAATCTTGAAATAGGATCTATAATGTTTTAAATCATTTTATGCTGAATAACAGTCAACTTAGGGATATTGAAAGCATTTTAAAGTTTTTTTAATGGTTAAAATCTTTACTATTTAGTTAATGATCTCAAATGTCTACGAAGGGTTAACTAAACATTGGTGTGAATATGGTCTGCAGAGAAAGGACAACAGCGTGAAGGGTCTGGAAGAAACCAACTTACAGACATATGTTCACGCACCGTTTTACCTGAGCGCCCCAGACATTGGGCATTCATTCTTTTCCTCGACTGATTGCTCATTAATTTTTTAATGACTGTGAGCTATTTCCAATGAGTGTGTTGTTCAGATTCTGTTAATATTTCTTTATTTATCCCAAGAGTTTCAACAAAGTGGATTAGTACTGCACCCCCTGCCTCCATTTGGAGCAAAATGCCCAACCCCAACCCTATTTCACATGTATGTTCTTCTGTCAAGAAAAGCCTTCTACTTTGGGGGACATGAGGTATTAGCCCATGTACACCCATGTGTGACTGCAGAATTTTATGGAAGAGACTGTGTGAAGGCTTTCCGATAGAAAACAGACTTCTGAAAAGGTGGCAATGTTAAAATACCTTTGTGTTACTTCACACCGAGTCGTCTTCTCTGAATAAGCATGAAGAGTGGAAATTATTTAAAGAAAATACAGAATTTTACAATTCTACCATTGAGGAAATGATCTTGAGTTTGAGAGATTACGTGATCTAGAGAGGTGACAGGCATTAACTAGGAACACCAGATGTATGTGATTCTTCCATCTTCTAATGAAAATAAGAAGCTCCTTCTGTCCACTCTCCTATAGTTGTCCTATAGGGACAACTTTGAGGCTGGAAAGGGTTACCATGGTTGTCAAGGAGTGACTTTGTTTTTTCAAACTCTCCAAATGATGGAGGATCAATTAAGAAATGACTACTAAATAAAATACTAATGCCATAAATGCTGCTTCCCTTTCCCTATTTGTTTGGCAATGACATTGTATTTGGATGTATAGGTCAAATTCCAATTAACACTCAGCCTGGGACACTGTATTGTACCATGATCTGTGGGCTGGTGGTGACCTCCTTTCCAGAGGAATTATAGTGTGTTTCCGTGTAGCCTGGTGCGAGGAGGTCCCTGGAGAAAAATCAAAAGAAAGTCATGATTACTCATGCCGATTGCAAAGTTCAGTCATCAAAGGGAGTGTTTTCACTGGTGAGCAGTCAAGTTTTAACTCCTGAACTCCTCCAAACGTCTGAGGACAAGTTCCAGCATGAAAGGGATGCTTAAAACAGAGAGAGAGAGGGGGGAAGGAACCTTCATGAGTGGTATGGGACAGTGTCTGCTTGCTCACCACCAGACTGTGCATGCTGGTCCGAGGAGAGATTTGAGGAGGAAAAGAAACCGAGAAAGGGAAAATGAGTAAAAAAAAAAAAAAAAAAAAGTCTGAAAAGAACAATGTTCCGCACCAGTTTAAGATAGTTGTGTTTCCACCTAGCCCCTTTAGTTACCAGTGACTATTCAAGTTTATTGAAAATCAACTCTCATTGGGTAGTTAGGGCCCGCCCATCATTCTGCCAAGCTTCTTAAAATTCTTTCAGTCACCACTAGAAAATAGGAGCCTGAATGCATTTTTAAAAGAGGTAGGGCAAAGAGAAAAGGAAGTAACTTATATGTATTAAATGCCGTACCTATTCTGCTCACTGGGTTAGACCTGTTACATGAGTCATTTAATATAATCTTTTCAACCATCCTACAAGGTAAATATTATTCTATTTATTTTTCAAATGAGATTAAATAATTCAAGTGGCATAACATTATATCTAGGTTTGCCTTAACCCCAAGCCTGTATTGTTTCCATTACACCACACTATTTTCGAACTCCAATCAGTTGTGATTTTTTGCAGGAGGTGATAGTATGTTTGTCTATCTTGCTGTCCTCTATAAAACAACTAAGGGACTCAAAGAGCTTGAAAGCACAGGTTAGGAAAAGCTATTTTTGAAACAATGTAGATAAAAGATGATGCATATCTGGGTGAGAGTTAAGGCCATGAAATTTGAAAAGGAATGTAAACTTTTGATGAACAGGACGAAGAGTGTGACAAAGTGTAAGCCCAGCGTAACATGCGAGAGAGACAGCCAGGTCAGTGGGCAGCTGGGCGGAAGGGGCATTGGCGTTGGAGTCGAGACAGCCTGGCTCTTGCTTTGCCACGGACTGCTTCTTTGGCCCTGGAGTTTATTTAATTTATATGTCTTGGTATTTTTTCCAATAAAAATGCTTATAAGTTGTTTTAAAATCTAATCTTTCCGTGCTAGAATAATAGAATGGAATAATGTAGGGGAACAGTTAAAATCTATAGCTACTTTATAGAGTTTGATCATATGTATGTCTACTTGCACCTCATTCATCATTTTATTATTAGAAGTATCAAAATACTTGTAAACTGTTGTTTTACCCAGTGTGTCTCTACAACTTCAGTAGGAAGAAATATCACTGGGCCAGTTGAGAGCCAAAGCTGCCTAACTGAGGTCTGTGAGGATTCTGTGAGCCATAGGAACAACAGACTCCATACCACACTTCCCACTTGCTGACTTGCTGTTGGTGAGGGTTATATCAGAAGTAAAGGCACTTACTTGGATTTTTTCAAATAAAGCACTGCTATTTTTCCATTAACTGTCATTTCATATTTCAATTCAGTTTCAAATTTTTCCTGCAAAAATGCACAAACATTTGCTGGTAATTAAACACACACACAAATATTCATTTTGCTAGGCCTATCTGTTTAATAATTAGCAAGCAATGCCTGTTTCTCTGTAACAGTAGTCTGTTTAATGCTAAATGTCTACTGCTGCCTCTTTTAACAATTCAAACTAAATAGATAAATTATCTCTGAGACCTGTATATCTGTCCATCTACCCATCTAGCCATTCATTTATCCATCTATGCAGTTTACAATTATTATTTGGGTGCTAGTTATTTGAAAGATATGGCTTGGTTCTGGAAATTTAACTTGAAGTAACAAACAATGGTGTCTGCTGCCATAAAACATACCATCATGTAAAAAGACAGACAATAAACATAAGTTACATTGTATGATGAATAATACAAAGATGGAAGCAATGTAGGATGTCTAACACCCTAAAGGAAGGAAAGGCTTTCCTGGAGAAGGAATGTATAAGCTGAGACAGGAGTCAGCCAGATGAAGCCGGGTGGGGAAGGTGTTTGAGAAAAAGGAACGGTACACACGTAGACCCACAGACCCCTGAGGTTCTCCCTGGTAATTTTTAGTGTGAGATCTTCTTCAGGCTCAGTGGAGGTCAGAATATGGGCAAAATAACAGGAATATATACCTTAGGTAGGAAGAAGTCATCAGGAATAAAGAAAAAATATCACCTCAAGTAAACCATGTCAAATAGGAGAACTGGTTTAAGTTTAGATTTATATGAGTTCTGTCCAGAAAGTAGCCAGCCATTTACTGTGAAAAATAGTGACATTTATCGAAGGCAGTGCAAGATACAAGAAACATTTTACATAGAATAATGATGCCTCAGTTCCCTTCAAAGTGTGGTGGGGGGGACCTTCCCAATCAAAAAACAGAGTTATGATGGTCTTGATCTTGCTGCAACTTTGCAGCACCTTCTTCAGGTGTGGAGAACCAGGAGACGTCCGTTGGGACGACTGGGCTTTCATTTCCAGATCGTAGCCTTAGACCCATGATTCATCTCCAGTAATGATCTTCATGAGGAAATCGGGTTCATTGGTGGTGGTTTGGATCAAGTCATCAGCAACTTCAGCATGACGTTCTTTCTGCTCTGGTAGCAGAAGCTGCAGAACAAATTTTGCCACTATATGTTTCCTGCCAAGATTATGAGTCAAAATCTCGAACACAGTAGTTTTTCAAAGTCTCCAGGTCAGCTTCTAGTTCTCACACTGTCAGTCACCGATCTCTGTTGATTGCAGCCTGTACACATGCAGCGTTCTCAGGGGTTCTGCTCATTGCAGACCTTCCAGAACGTGGATCACTTTCAACAGACTCTCCACCATGTTTGAAACATTTGTACCACACTTTTATTTGAGCTGCACTCATTGCATCATCCCTGAAAGCCTTCTGAATCATCTGAGTAGTTTTCATGGAGGAATTTTCAAGCTTAATGCAAAATTTGATGCAGATTCAAATTTTGAATTTAGTCACTCAGTCATTCTGAATGCAATAACCACACAGTGCACATGCTCATTCAGGGGTGTCTACCACCCCCATTGACTAGCACAGTGAAGTTGTCATTGTTCATGCATGTGTGTTCCAGTCCCCTCTCCTTAGCTGCCAGGTTACATCAGTGTCGCACAAACCATTCTTGTTAAATTAACAATGGCTGGACTTTTTCCAGACAGACCTCTTATATATAGAAGGAGCTATAGAAGACTATGCAGATCTTGTTGGGTACCTAGTCTTGACCTTGTTCTATAAAACTAGGTTATTAGCCTGATTATACCCAACATCTGAACATTCACTGGGAAGTGCCAGGTCATTGTTGTTAAAGATATCTACATACAGCCGACAACATGACTGAAAACAACCCCGCGGCTGCACCCGAGGCCCAGCTTTTCTTCTCTCATCCCTCTGCTGGCCAGAACAGTATGTGAGCTCATCAAGGGACACTTACTAGTGCATTAGACTCATCAGGTCAGGGGTACCACACAGAGGTTTGCCATCTCCAAGGTCAGTTATGTTAACCCCTATTTCCTTTTAATGATCAATTATTGGCATCCTTGCTGGGGTCAAAAGTCCATGACCATAAATATCATACAGCGTGGGCCTAGATGGACTCAGGCCACTATAAATTAGTTCATTTTCACAAATAACAGCAGGTCCAAAATAAGCTATAAGGGTGAAAAACAAAATTGACAGGGAATCACTATAATCACTTATTATTCAGGTTTAAGAAAGAGTAGATAAAATGAAAATACTGGGGGGATACAAGATATGAACTTCTAACCAGAAAAGCCTTCCAGATATCTGTTTCTATTAGCAATGGAGTTTTAGTGGATCATCACCTAAAAATATTACCTGAAGCCTGATTTAGAAAATAGCCATTGATTTTGGAGTGGAAGGTTTGGCCAACACTAGAATAGAGATTATAGATGAGAGGAAATAGCGCTGAAGAAAACCAGAGTTTCTCTGAAGCAGGGTGCCCTGGGGGAGGGCATGACTGTGCTTCCAAGTATGATCCAAGGTGAAGAGCAATGCGTGCTTATAAGAAGTGTGTGCAGCCTGTGTTCTCTCTGGGTTCCGAACTAGGGGGTAGGAGAGGAAAAATGCACCTTGGTTTGTAGAACATCCACTAGAAGGAAATGATGTGGAGTCTATTGCATTCGTTTAGCTGGTCACAGAGATGTAAATATATTCAAATTTTCTCCAGAAAGCAATGCCTTGGGCAAGGTTAAGAGAGTGGACTAGGAAGGCCATGGGCCTGCATGATCCTGAAAGGGAGCAGAGCTGTAAAGTCAGGATGCTGCACACAGGAAGCTGCCCACACAGCAAATAGCAAAGGAAACCCCCCTTAATTCAAGTCTTGCCCTAACATACAGAGAATCCAAGACTTCCACAAACCCTGGTAGCCTGAAATTATTCCTAAAAAGGGGAAGCATTATGCTGCCACATTGTATTTTATGGCGTGAGCCAACAGCAAGATGATTTTGGCCTCTAAGGAAGTGTGTGAGCTAGAGGCTGAATTCTAGAAAGAACAGTGACTACCTTTGGAAGGTAAGTTCCCAATATCAGGGAACTTGATTAATTATTTGTTGAGTACACGTTTATGTACCTGTGTGGGAAATGCACTCCAATTATACTCCTTCATTCGTTTGTCCATTTCTCTACTTACCCATTTGCTCATTTACTCAAATCCTTGTTTAGTTTTGCTATGCCATGCATTTAAATACAATCAAGAATATAATGTGCAATCATGAATAAAATATTCAAAGTTCTATCCTGGTTTTTAGTGGGCCCTCCAGAAAGTTTGTCAAAAGATTATTTCATTCCAAAACAAATGGTAAGTCATGGCCAGTTGTGTTGAAGTTAGAAAAATGGAGCCATGACTATGGCACCATGGACAGGTGACACTGGTGCCTGGGTCTCCAGTACAGGGCAGGGCACAGCAGTCTAATGATAAGTACAAGGGCCCAGGAGGCCTTGAGACCTGATTAATCTAGATGGAGAGTTAGGCTGCACCCCCGAGATACAGAGATCCCCTTGGTCACATGCATTATGAATTCTGGAGGTTTCGAGTATTGCTCATCACTCTTTTACACAAACAAGAACAATAGTCTCAATAAGGAAACCACAAAAATAGCTTCCAAGACCTCAGCTTATATCTGTAAGACAGTGTTGTTATAAGTCATGCTCTGCACCTGAGCAAAAAGAGAGCATTCTAAGTCAGGGGAAAGCATATTCCTGCTGTGTGGCAGATAAGAGCGTCACTAGGCTTAGGTTTGGCAGACGAGTGTGATATGCAGAACTCAGTGGCCCTGACAGGGTAGGGCTGAAATATCAGACGTGCGGCAGCATGGGGTCTTCTCTATGCAGATGGGACAAGAGCTGGAATCAGAGAGAGACGTCTCTGGTGTAGCTCTGGGCATTCACAGGGAGATAACGGAAGCCGTGTGGTATGATTGCCAGGTAAGATTCAGGTCACCAGTTAAACTAGAATGTCAGATAAACAGTGAACACACTTGCAATTTTAGCATGTCATGTACAATATTTGAGAATAATAATAATACAAAAGCATAACTTGTTTAAAGGCATTCAAATTTAAGTAGGTATCCTGTGTTTTTGCTTGCTAAATGTACAGGACAGACTGAGAGACGAAGGTGGAAGAAAGACATGGGAAATGTGTTTTTATTGCCCTCAGCATTTCAAGCCCAGAAGAGAAAATTATACACACTCTCATTCAAACACACACACACTCACCACCACTATAATAAAATCAACATTAAAAAACATCAAGACCAAATGGTATTACTCTGACCGTGTGAAAGCAGAGCTTCAGAAAAGGGATCTGTCACCGAGAAATGAAGGACAACCTGAGCTTCACCCACAGAGAGAGCATCTGAAGTAGTGAGAACTCCAAAAGAAAGGACGTACAGTTATGCAAGCACATTATAACGAAAGGGCTTAAGAATACTTAGGACTAAAAAGGGGATTATGTTGAGAAGCAGAAAGACAACAAAAATGGCTTAACCAGGCAGAGCATCAAGCACAAAGCGCCTTGAAGTGGAACATGGTTGGGTTACGTAGGTTAGCATCATAGCATCTTCTTGAACAGGGAGTAATGACTGCATCCTTGCTTTGCCACAGAAGATAAACAGGACTATTATTAGCTCAATTTTCGGACAAAGAATTTGAAGTCCGAATGTACCTAAATTTACCCAGGGAGAATGAACAAAGCTAAGACGTGGACACAAACAAGCCCTCAGATCCCCTATACTTTCACCTACGTTTCATACAGCCAGTTATCAGATAAATAGGTATTTTCCATAAATATCAAGCCTATTGTATCCACTGCATCCATCTCCTCATTTAACAAATTGATTGATCATCTAGTATGTGCCAATAACTACTTTGTGGTTTTTCATCAAAATAAACTGTTCCAGAGCTTAAATGTATTTTTACAGTTGTGAAGAACGCACTATATAACTGATGAAAAACACTGGACATGTATTCAAATTGTTCTCCCAATTTTCAGTGAAAAAAGGTGCGGGACATTGTCCAGTGAGTCACATCTTACAATAGATGGATGCAAGATATTATTTATGTCTCATTTAATTGGATTTTCCTGGCTCCTCGCAGAAGAGTTCCAGGTGTAGGTAATTAGAAATTTCTTGTTGAATGAATCATTGTTCTAGCTTTCCTCTTTCCTCTGTTGACTGAGAAAGTGTCATTTCATTAAGTAGCAAGATCTATACAAACTTGAATAGCTGCCTGCCTTTTAAAAAAGACAAAGGTAAATGTCATGTTTAATTATAGTACTTAATTTAATATTCATATATGCACACATTCATCCACAATATTTTATTTCTACTTTAGTTTTAATGTTGATGGTTTTGTTTGCCTGTGTGTCTATAGATATATGGCTAATAAATTGCATCAAATTTCTTTGGGAATACACAGAATAAATTACATATTACCATGCAAATGTTAAATTTTACTCTCTGTATGACCTTAGACAGTTTGTCAGAACCTTAATCTGCAAAGTAAGGCAGAGTGTTGCATTTTTGTGAAGATTAATAAACATATTGTAGGTCAAAAATAGACATAAATGTGTGTATATATGTGTATCTGTACTAATATGTTAAATATCATTTTTCAAGTTTTTGTCATTTCTGCCAAACCAAAAGCTGCACCTGCTGGTCTGGCTCCTTGGCTTCTCTTTCACGTACTGGATGAAGTCTTCTGGGGTAAACCACTTCATACTTCTTTCCTTCAGGGAAGTCCTGTACAGAAGTTACTGGGGAAAAAAAGAAGTCAGAGAGAAGCTTCAGCTGAGCAGAACTGTGGCAGGCTGGCTGGAAATGGCCCTCCCTCTGTGCTTCTGAGGAAGGGAGCCACACGCAGGGAGTCATCACGTCAGAGAGCGCTGAAGCCCGGCACCAAAGAGGTCCTCAACTGCCCACTCCTCCCTGCAAATCTTTATTTTAACCAATAGCTTCAAATGTTCCTCCACTGAAAACATTTATTTTTTTAATTTTTATTTATTTGTTTTTGGAAAGAGGGGGAGGGAGGGAGAAAGAGAGGGAGAGAAAGTTCAGTGTATGACAGAAACATCCATCGGCTGCCTCTTGCACACCACCAGGTGGGGACCTGGCCTGCAACCCTGGCTTGTGCCCAGAAGTTGAGCCAGGGACCTTTCAGTTCAAAGGCCAGCACTCAATCCACTGAGCCACCCCAGCCAGGGCGGCCCTACTGAGAACATTTCTTTTGCATTTTCCCACTTCTCTTTGCTGTCTTGGATCCCCTGCAGAGGGATGGAGAAGGCAGTGTAGAGAGAAGCTGGCAGAGATGGCAGGAGGCAAAGGAGCCCTCTACGAAAAGTCTCTGGCAGAGAAGTTGAGTTGAAGCACTCTCAAAACTACACAGTGTCAGGTTCTAATATATTTTTCTTGAGTTTTCCAATAGCAGTGTTTCACACTAACAAAACAAAGGCTCCAATACCAGCTCCACAGAATGGGCTGGCTTTTTGCAGTACAGACAAACCTGCATATAATATGTAAAACCTATTTTTTAAATTTTGAGAAGCAGACCATTAGAACACTGTCACTGGTCAGGAAGGAAATTTCTGAGCCTACTATTATATCAAAAGAGAATTGAAAAGTTATCTCATCCAGCCTTCTAACTGCCACTTGGATTCTCATCTCAACATTGTATCCAGAAGCTATTTTTGAGGGAAACCCAGTTTTTCTAAAGCTGATGCATGGTCCAGCACCTGTTCTGTGCAGACTGGAGCCAGAGGAAATGTCAGTGGACCTGCTCTCTGGCTGCTGAAGAGACTGTGGACCCACGAGAATGCAGAGAATGCAGATGCAGCCGGAACCAGGGCCCAATCCAAAGACTGACGGACCCCCTGTGTAGACTAGAAGGTTTTCTAAGGGTGGCCTGGCTCACTGCTCAAACCTACTTTCTATGGTAGAAGAAATTTATGTTACTATGGTGGACATTTTAACAAGTAGGATTGAGTATTTTTGTCAGTTCCCTTGGATGACTGTACAATTATCCCAATAGGCTCCAAAAATAAATATTTATTTAAAAAATTTTCTTTACAAACTAAAGCAGACATTCTCAAAATTCCTAGTGATGTCAATTTTCTTTTATCATTTTAGGATAGCTTTATTTCATTTGATCACTCAGAACCATTTATGTCTAACTTTGAGATTTTTTAAAAAGTGATTAAATGGTCTAAAAACCCACTGGATCAAAAATGGGCTGTTAAATTGAGGGAACAGCTTTCCATTCAGTGGCCTGAGATTTCAAAAACACTTAAAGCCATGGCAGCAACATGAGAATACCTTAACTTTGGGTTTAGTTGGGGTTTTTAATGATTTGAAGACAGAGGGCAGATTAAATGTTCTCCGGCCAGTTCAAGTAGTCTATGATGTTATGCCAATGAATACAGAATCCACTCTAATATCTTCAAAGAGGTAATGATCATTTGGATAAAGTTCTAATCTGTCATGATAAAATAAGTCTCATCACATAGTCAGACCTCCAGAACATCACAAGTTCCCTCAGGCACTTGCTATTACAGAGAGAATCACCAGCCACCTTTCATTTCCGTACAGTTAATTTTGAATAAAATAAAATAATAACACTGGTTATAAACAATTGTCATAGCTGAGTTTCAAAAGCCTAAGAAAACACATTTAATCAATTATTTTCTTTGCACTGAGTGAAAATTTTTGTAATTGTCACAATTATTTCAAAATAATATGCTGAGGTAAGAAACTTACTCCTGCAAGAAGTTAACTAACAATACCAACACAGTTCTCTACAGTCTCCTGTGACTCTGTGATACCGACAAGCACTGCACCGCGAGGCGCCCTTGCTGGCTGGTGGACTGGGTCCATTCAGTGCAATTAGTCCCTTTAATACAAAGCTCCCAAAGCCATATAGTCACCAACATTGCAAACAGAGTAACCCTTTTAAAAATACTGTATGAAAACAATTGTTTTCATCCATAATACACATTCTGATAGGAAATATTATCTAAGCTGCCCTCGGGTCATAAAATAATACCCACCCAAGTCATTCTTTTTATAAAAGCACAAAGCTATAATAACACACACACACATTCCCATTCAGAAGCGGTAAGAACGGGCCAATCTGACCAACACAGGTCTTCTTTGATAGACACACCAATCTCCATGCTTCTAGTCAGTATGTAAATTCTAATGTTTCATAGAATCTGAAATTACCAACTGACTCTCAAATGTGGAGTTGAAATATATAAATTAGTGAAGAAATTTATTTTCAACTCTTTGAGGGTGGAGCATTTCCAAATAGCAAGCAAAATAAATCAATAAATAACATAAACCAGCCCTGGCGGGCGTGGCTTGGTGGATTGAGCACGGGCCTGTGAAGCACAGGATCGCAGTTGGATTCCCAGTCAGGGCACATGCCTGGGTTGAGGGCCAGTTCCCGGCAGGGGACCCATGAGGGGCAACTATACATTGATATTTCTCTCCTTCTCTCCTTCCCTTTCCCTCTGAAGATAAATGAATAAAATCTTTTAAATAAATAAATAACATAAACCAGAATATTTTTTTAAAGTCTTTGGCAACCTCTCATTTTCTTCAGTTTGAAATGAATGATTTCTAGCTCTTCCCAAACTCTTGCAACATAGTACATTCTCTAAAGAAAACAGACTGACTTTCCTCTAATGGCTGTTCTTGTTCCCGAACCCAGGAAGGCCCCGGAGCCAGTGCGGTCTGAGATGTAATAAATTACCCGGCAGTTAGAGAGATGCAGCAGGCCTTGATGCTGTCTGGCTCATCCATCCTTACCGCCCATGCTCCCTCGCTACACAAGCTAATTATTCTGAAGCCTGTGGAACAAACACAACTCACTGCCATCCAGGGAATATACAAATTCCAGCTGTAACACAATGTGTTTCTACTAATTTGTTGTTAATACCTGCTTCCTCTTTCCCACATAACTCATATACTGGATTAGTTTGGACTAGCAAAACTAGATGAAAATAAAAAGAAATGTGTTGTTTTGGTTTGGATTAGATAATTATTTTTATGTTTATTATTTGTTAAGAAGTTAAAAGTTGTTGACAAGATTAGTATAACAGACATTGACCTGGATTACTTTGATCAAGTAATAATGCAGTGTTTTAGAACATAAAATTGGTCAAGTCTTAATTTCTAAATTAGTCATACTTATTATCACCGGAAATGAAAAACTAAATAGGAAAATGTGAACTAAAAAGGACAGGGACTGCTAACTGGCCTGAATAATAACAGCAAATACTCTCCAAAGCCGTCCACACAGCAATAGAGTCAAATCCACTGACTCTTTACTGCTCTAAAAATGACAAGATGAGCTTTGATGAATTTCCCTTTTGGCTCAAGATTCATATTCATTATTCAAATTATGCTGAATGACACCTTCCATTTGATTTCCATATTCTCACATCCTATATGTAAATATTGATTAAGGACATCTCTTTGCCTCTTATTTATATCAGTCAATGCTCATCCCCACCCCAAAAAGGAAAAACACAGCAGATTAAAACCTGCCCAACTAGTTACTAAAATTTGTTAAACAAATATATTTGGAGAAGAGGAAAAGCAAGCAGCTCACTGCTGTGTTTCATAGAATCTAAAAAGAGCTAGACACCTACCTGGGGCCGAAGACAGGAAGCAAGTGGCCACTAGCAGAAAGCCTTGCAACATCCTGGAAGACCCCAGGAGTGCGGTGTCTTTCCGCCTCACTCAAACAGACGAGCACCCCTTGGTCTTCTGCTGCCACCTGCCAAGTAAGACAGAGTGAAACTCCCAGGCTCGTTCTCGTCTCCGCTTCAGGAAGTGTTTACTGAAGGTGTTGCACAACCTGGAAGCTTTGTCCTGAAACGATGGCACCTGCAGCTGGAAGTTCTCGCTGCTTCCTGGTGCGAAGATTCCTTTACCGTAAACTGTGGTTTCCCTTTTCTTCTCCCCCCTCGAAAGTAGTGTATTTTCGACATATTGCTGTAGCCCAATAAGCCATCATAAGATAACAGCTTCAACATCTTGATAAGTGTGTGTATTTATTATGATCTGGAGACAGGTAAGTGCATTCCGGCTTTGAACCCATATTTCAGATTGCGTAATTCCTGTGTTATAGATTCTGAGATATTGGGAAAGTGCCCCCCACACGCCCCGATATAATGGTGTATAATGGTATACATGCCTGATACCATTTGAAGTGCATGATATATAGTGTCACTAATTCTAATAAAAACTTTTTTGAATTAGGTCTCAGCTCTCCGAATTACATATGAGGAAACTGGAGCCCAGAGGCTTAAAGAAAACTGTCCAGGGGACTCCAGGGATGGGTGAAGATCGTTTGTGTTAGCGTTCACCAGCAGGGGGCGTCCAGATCTTAGCCTCATCCTGCAAGGAGCAGTTAGTTCACGGGGAAATGGTTGTCAGAAAGAGAACACCATTCAGGGATGAGGCCCGGGAGAGATTGACCGTGAAAGGATCCCACAGAATCAAACAGGAGGCAGATAAATAAAGATTATTGGACCAGGGAGGATCTAGTCTTTTGGTTGGTACTGCCTTTTCGTTGGTGATCTGCGCGGCATTTCTTGGAGCTGAGGATCTGTAGTACAGTATGATACTCTCTCCTGGTTTTCCTCTGGGTGCACACCTCAGAAAAGGAACTACTGGAATGACAGACACAGATAAATAGGGTGGGGAGACATTCATCTTTTTTGTTTTTTACTGGTAGGTGGGCCCTCCCTTCTAGGAATAGATGGACCTAAAACACGGGAGTGAGAGGACAGGGAACAAGGGCCCAGTTATGCGTAGTTCCCGAAGGTGCATAGTTGGGGTCTGAATGCAAAAATACAATTGTCTTGCTGTGTTTTCTGTGTATTTCTTTCATTTAAAGCCTTCCAAATGTCTTCAAATGTGATTACTTAGAACCACTGAATTATATGAATGAGAGACAACTGGAGACAATGAGGTGGGTTTTTATTGGAGCACCAGGATGCTTTCGCTGTGTCTCCGTTGCACAGCCAGGACCCTTAGAGCGCTACTTCCCACTACTGTATTCACCGAGGGCAGAAGAGGGAGTGCTCATGTGGAAGATGCTTTCTTTCCTCAAAAGAGCTTCACCAAAAAGTCTCTTTTCAGCCCAGAATTCCCACTATTCTTTCTGCTTTCCATTTTGATTCCTTAAAAAAATGTCATCTGGAAGGAGAGGGAGTGGTAATAATTAGTACGGAAGGCTGGAAGTGGGAGGAAAGGGTGATCCAGTCACCACATCCTGGCCCCACTCAGGCCAAGGGGATGCAAGCAAGCTGTTCTTCAGTGGGAGTGAAGGGAACGACATTGACTGGGTGGTTCAAATGTGCCGTTTCTTTATGCTACCATGTGACAATCTTCACCCCAGCTCTAAGAAAGTAGTGTTATTGAAACCAAAGACCGTAGACCCTTTTGGCCATATGTGACTAATCTTGGGACCATTGGGTATAGGATCTTAATATTTGTTTTTATTTAGTTAAACATTTATAAACTGTCATGCTCATACACTTGCTCCTGGAGTGGACAGGGAAGAACCACTCCTTCAATCCAAAGACAGCTTTAGAATCAGTCACTGACAACTGAGGTGCTGCCCCCTTTTCCCTGAACCTGGTGATGCACTACAGGGGGGTACACGGACCAAACGCTTCCCGTGCTCCTAAAGGGATTTGTTGTGGGGTTTGAGAAACTCAGGTCTTAACATGGCCGAACCCATTCCTTGTCTCTGCTCCATATGTACTGAAAACTTGTATACAATTGAAACTATATGATCACACAACTGCCCCCATTTTGGGTAACGGCACAAACAAAAGTCACCTCCAGGAGAAAAAGGCTTGCCATTGTCACATTCAAAACTTAAAGCATTGCTCATATTTGAATATAAAACTCAACCACTGAGAATTATTCTAAAAATTATCTAAAATGTAAAATAGTTTCATGTATCAATATGTTAAGCACACTATGTATAAAAGATAAAACTAAAATTAAATATCCAAAAATAAGATGGGTATTTAATCTATTACATACCTACTTGATGAAATATTAAGCCAACATTTAAAATTACCCGTACATGAATTTTTATGTTATGGGAAAGCTTTACATATTAATATTAGGACAAAAATAAAGCAATAAAGTTATATACAAAATGATCAAAATTAAATAAGAATGTCAAAACTATTCGGCGTAAAGTACAAAAACAAGAAAAAATTCCAAAATACTTAGAGAGGACTTTTTTTATTCATGTTGGAAAGATATGCTTTTATCACTTTCTTTTTCTTTTTAAAACTGAATTTTTAAGTAGTAGTTAGCATTACTTGTATAATTTCTAAATTATGAAAAATAAAGACAAAAGTACATAAATCTATTCCAAAATTATTGACTGGCATTCCTTTTCTTAAACTGAGCTTTCCTGTAAGATACATGTTAGTCCTTCTCGCTCCCCAAGCCCCCACCATAGTGCTTAGAAAATAGTAGCTATTGAATGTATGTCTGCACACTGAATCAACAATTGGAAGAGGGTCATTCTTCAAAAAACAAGCAGAGCCTCTGAACCACAAGACCTCAACAGCTGAGTCTTAGAAGAAAAAAAGGAAAAAGAGTTGTTTGTCTTTTAAAGCCAAGACAAAAAGACTTAGGATTTCCTATTCTGACTTATCACGTTCTCACCTGTGATAAGTAGCTAGTGGGACACAAAGGAAGGAAGGCTATTTGCTTTTAAGCTTGCTAAATACATTTTTACACGGGAAAGCTGAGAGATTCTGTCACCTTTCAGGTGCTATATTTACATAAGACTTTACTTTCTTGCTTAGTTGTCAATTTTATTATTAGCCAATGACCCCTTTGCCCAGGAATTACTAGCTATGTACTTAAGACATGCTACATTCCATTAGGTTCTTCGTAACATGAAGTGGTCTTTCTCTTCATTGTACATTTACATTAAATGCAGTAGGTAACATCAGCAGAGATTTATTCAATCCAATCAAACTGATCCATCATTTACAAGACGAATGTACTTAACTAGCAGAAAACAGCTGGTGGAGCACTCTGTCTTCCAGGGAGAATGAGGATGGCCTCTGTCTAGTCTTAGAGTTATAATTCCCACTTTTTCTGTACGCTCTCCCCTATTCTCTTCCTGGTATAAGAACTAAATTAAGACCCAATGTTATGTGCGCCTTTACATCTGCAGGAAACTGAGGGGGCCTGCACTGGCCTAATGACACATTTCTCTCCCTACTCTGCTCCCACCGGTAAGGTCCCCTAGTCACACACCTGTCCTTATCACAGGTCCTGCTTATCTCTGAATAGTGAGCTTCAGTTTCCTGCTAACCTGCAGAGTTACTCAAACAAGCCAAGTACACACTCCCATGGGGAGCAGGGGCATCTCACTCCCTTGCTGCTACTAAGTTTGCCTCCCACAGGCCCTGGTCATTCACTCTGTTCCCAAGTGCAACCCTTGTGTGTTTTGTTTGGCATGGCGCGAGCATTCTGCAACCCTGGGCCATGAGTATATGTGACATAAACTGTTGTCGATGGCCCCTTTCCAGTGACAGGTGTGTGTTCAGCCATACCCGTAATCTTAGAGCTAGAATCTGTGCCTCACTGATGGAATAAATAGAAGGCAAGTAAGACACCCCAGCACACACACCTCCGGGAGCAGTTACATGTCCTTGGGAAGCATTCTGTTTATATCCACTTGGACTTACTATGTTTTGATTTCACAGTGATACTCCCACAGGGAGATTGCATTCCTCTTATTTACAATCAGGGCTAGAAAAAGGTTTCCTGTTTACTCCTATGATCTGCCTACACAGGAAAATCCAGGCTGACTGAAAATCTTCACCATCTCCATTAAACTCGACTTCATCTGTATTGCAATGACCTTCCTAGCTGTACAGGACCTGCACCTCGATGCTCTGCACTCAGCAGTCCGTCCCTTCGGTTCGCTGAGCTTGTCTTCCCGCTCACTCTCCTCTCTTGGCTACACCAGATTCCTCCATAGGCCCTGACTATGTCAGGCGTGCACGTGCCTCAGCACTTGCTTTGACTGTTTCTCCTGCCTGAAATGCTCTTCCCTCAGATACCTACCTGAAGGTTGAGCTATTTCTATCTAGCATTCGGTCTAAGCCCACCATCTCAGTGAGAAGTAACCTGGTTGGAAATTTCTATTTTTCTCTTCTCTAGCATAACCTATAACTTTCTGTTCTGTTTTTCTTCATTGCACATGTCACATACTAGTGTTCTATGATATACTGGGGTAGGCAAAAGGAGGCTTACAGTTGTGAGTGTGGAAAACAGTTTACTCTTGTGTTATTGTTTATTGTTGTATTATTTGTCTTATTATTCTTGTTGTTATTACTTTATATTATTACTTAGGATTAATCCTTTAGGTAATGATGGCTGGTAATTGAACCTACTTTGACCCACCTCTGTATATTTATTTATTTACTTTTATAGTCCGTCTCTCACCAGTTTGATGTAAGTTCCATTAGGGCAAGTGATTACTCAATGATGTGTATCTAAACTGCATTTGTTTCAGAGTAGGCACCTAGCACATGTTCGGTAATTTTGTCAAGTGAATGAATTTAAAGACTTTGAGAAAATTTTGTAGCAAAAATTATTATAAAATTCTGAGATATATATATATATATATAAGCTTCTAGTGACTCATGTTGGCCCATATAACACACTATTAGCAGGAAAACTGTTATATTCTATGCACCCTTCCCCTTCAGAACCATTTAGCAACTCCTACAGGTTTATGTAGTTGAGAGAATGTCATGCCTTTTCGAGATATTATGCGAGAGGGAATTGGATTCTGATTGGCCTGTTTTAGCAATTGTCCTGTCACTGGGTGGAAACTCATCCATAATGTAGAATTATTTTTACAGTCTCTGAGCCTTTCCTAGACAGTAACAGTGCCCCACATAGGGCACTAAGGTTCTGAGTTCACATCAACTTGGTTTGACTTTTTCACACTGGCTCCTTCGTGCCAAGGTACCTAGAGCTGGAGCGGGCGTGACTGCTGTGCACGACTTCAGACCTACCCTGTTGCTCAAACTCAAGTGCTTGTCTAGAGCCCAGTCCTACAGCTTACATTCCCTTTCCCAAAGGCTATTTAATGCCTGTCTTTAGTCACCACACTCTGAAGTAACCCCTGAATTGCCTCACAAAATTGCGGAGGCAGGCAAGTCTGAAAGGTGTAGGGTGGGACAGCAGGCTGAAAATCCAGAAGAGTTCATGTTGCAGCTCAAGTCTGAGGCCACCCATTGGTGGAATACCCTCTTTCTCAGGGGAGTTGATCTTTCTTCTGTTAAAGCCCTCAACTAACTGAATGAAGCCCACACTGTTATTAACCCCAGCAAAGCTGCTGCATAATGCTCCCAGTATCTGAGTTACAGACTAGTCTGCTTGGAAGAATCCTTAGTGGGCCTTCTAGCCACACCCACTTAGTTGCCTAGTAAGAAAGCTGAGGTCAGCAAGGCCAAGTAACTTTTTAAAAAATTCCCACTGTCAGTTAATACCAAAGCAGGAAATATATTCGGTACTCTGTCTCTCAATCCCATGCTTTTGCTGGTGTTGCAAAACTCTCAGTTATAGTATTTCTCATGTTTTAATTTAGGCAGAAATAGACCATGGCCAGGGCATGAGACTTGTCAGTGTAGACTGAGAGAAATGGGCACCCCTCGACGGTGAAATAAATAGGGGATTTGAGGGCCTTGTCTTTGGAGGTAAAGTTAATGTAAAACAAAACAAAAATGAAACAAAAAAACACTATACAATTTAAAGGTTCATCTTACAAAACCAATTTCTCCAGAGCCATCTGTCATCACCACTTCTGAGTGGGAAAGAGAAATGGAACAGGCCATATTTGCACACAGAGGAGGTGCTTGTTACCAGATAACAAAGTGAGTCACAATTAACTTGTACTTCTCTGTATCACTTCTCCCTAAAGCACGATCTCAGAGTGAATGGTGTATGGCTCCCGTGTTCACACGCCCTGTGTGCACATGAGTCATGGTTCTGTGCCCTTTGCCATTGCTCTAGCTTTGTCTCAGCCTGCTAACATTTGCTCGAAGTAAATGTCAGATGGCATTTTGTGCAAATATGATCTTTTAGATCAGAATTGGGCATTCAGGAGACATCAGGTAGATAATTTGAGCTCAGTAAAACTAAGAAACCTTAGTTTTACTCCGTTCCAGACTAATAATCTGTATAGTCTGTCACCCTGGGGTATGTCTAGTCCACTCTTGTAATGGAGATTTTTTTGTTCTGTTTCAGAAAGGAAACTTGAAGTCTTGGAGCGAAAGCCTTTAGTCAGCCCTGACTGGTGTGGCTCAGTGGGCTGGGTGTTGTCCCACAAAAGCAAAAATTATATTTTTAATTATTAAGAGTTGTTTCCACTGAAAAGTGTTCATTTAATGCCCTGAATGCACAGTTATGCTATGACAGATAGGCTTTGTTTGCCCTAATACTTATCACAAACTTTAAAACATTATGGTGCCTCATGACATGCCAAGAGAGAATACAGAATTGCTAGAAGATATTTGATAACAGGGTTATTTGTGGTGGAAAAGTGCTGGTTATCTTTCACTGCATAGCATACCACTCCACATTCTAATACTTACACAACGATCACATACAACTGCTGCTATCTCACACATTGCTGCGATTTGCCTGCGCTAGCCAATTCTTGCTGGGTCTCACAGGCAATTGCAGCCTCACAGTGGCCGGGTCTTGGAATACCTAAAAGCTCATTCTTGCACATGTCTGGAGGTTAGCTCTGGCTGCTGCCGGAGATGCAAGCCTGGCATCAGCTGGGCCACTCTCATAGGGTATCGCCACATGGTCTGGATATTCCTTCACTCAGAACTTTCCCATGAGTTCTAAGAGCAAGCATCCAAAGAGAGACCCAAGTGGAAGGTGTGCTAATACCCAGCCTCAAAAACCATGCAGTATCATTTACACCACACTTCATTCATTAGAATCAAGTTACTAAGAAGACAGAATTAGATACCTTTTCATGGAAGAAACATCAAAAAATTTGAGGACAGGTTTCAATACCACCACATTATTTAAGGTAGTGTTTCTCAGAATACAGTTTTGAAAACTATCTTTTAGACATTTTATAAAAACTATTGATAGTTTTAGGAAGAGTTCAAAACATCACAATCCTGGTACTTCACATATTGGTCATTTTAACTGTTATTACAAAGTAGATCTCAGAAAGAAGAAAGTGGCATATGCTTAGGTGATTTTTCACACCTTGTCATTCCATACCATACAAATAGTAAGTGAATGTAGACTGAATGGAAATTTCCCATGAGCTCAGCAAACCAAACAATTCACTTGTACTCTTTTTCCTTCTACCCATATCCAGGGAGATCGTACAGCTCACCTTTCCTGGTATGGTCTCAGATTTTGTGATCAGAAACAAAACATGACTATAAGTAAAGGTGAAAAGCTTTTGTATGAGATCAAAGTTGGGTTATTATCAGCTTAAAATAGACTGTTTTAAGATGACGTACATAAGCCTTGTGGTAACTATAAAACAAAAACCCATATTAGTATATAAAAGAAAAATAAAAAGTAATCAAATATATCCCTGCAAAAAATCATCAAGTCAGAAAGAAAGACAGCAAGAGGGGGAGAAAGGAACAACAAATCAGTCAGAAAAACATAAACAAAATGCCAATACTAAGACCTTCCCTATCAACAATTGTATTAAACGTAAATGTATTAAGTTCTCCAGTGAAAAGACATAGAGTGGCTCAATGGAATTAAAAAAAAAAGGCCCAACTATACACTGTCTCTGGAAACCTCACTTCAGGTTTAAGGACACAAATAGACTGGAAAAAAATAATGAAAACTGATATCCTATGAAAATGGAAAAGAGAGCAGGAATAGCTATATTTGTATCACAGAGGATAGAACTTAAGTCAAAAAGTATAACAAGAGTGTATCATCATATATAATGATAAGGGGACTAACTGATCAAGAGGCTACAATTACAAATATGTACACACCCAAACAGAGCACCTATATATAAAGCAAGTACTAACAGGTCTGAAGGGAGAAGTAGACAGCATCACAATAGTGGTAGGACACTACAAGGCCCTGACTTCAACAATGAATAAATCACTAAGGCCAAAAATAAGGAAACATCAGCTGCTCCATCATATTTTTCTGAGTCTCAAGAATGATCTGAAATCTCTTTTTTTTCAAAGGTGAAAAAAAGTCTTGGGAAAAGCCAGAAGTCACAGGTGCTGAATCTGGGCTGTAGGGGGCCTGAGTCACCTGGGTGATTTGATGTTTTGCCAGAAAACTCTGCATGAGATGTTATGCATGAGCAGGTACATTGTCGCGATGAAGCTGCCAATCACCACTTGCCCATAGCTGTGACCTTCTGAATCAGCAGAATAGTTTCTAAGGAGGAATGTTCAAGCTTAACACAAAATCTGGTGCAGATTTGTTCCTCTATTTGCCTGGTCATGGCAACAGAAAATAGAATGGTTCTTGCCCAGGGTGGGGTAGGGAACTTGGGGAGGTGTTGGTCAAATGGTACCAACTTCCAATTACAAGATGAATACATTTTGAGGATTTAATATAGAGAATGGAGACTATAGTTAACAATGACACATTGTATAGTTGAAAATTGCTGTGTGTAGATCTTAAATGTTCTTTCCATAGAAGACAAAAATTGTAATTATTTGAGATGATGGAGGGGTTAACTAATCTCATGGTGGTAATCACTTCACAATATTATATGTATCAAGTCATCATATTGTCACCTTAAACTTATATGATGTTATATGTCAATTATATCTCAGTACAGCTGTAAAAATAAAGTTAAAAGACAAAACAAAATAAATTTTGAAAAAATAATAATGGAAGCTAAAAATTGTGAAATAATAGCTGTAGGTTGCTGAGAAGAAAGTAGGTGTAAAGATAGGTTTCTTAAGCTGTTTAAGAAAAAGAGTAAGCACATGAGTTAAAGTAGAAATAGATACAAATACATTGGTCATCACAAAAGTGTGAAATAATAGATTATTCATGTATGTCATAAATAATAAAAATCTAACTATGTGATATTAATGAAAGGCAACTTGTAACATAAGTTAGTAAAACATAAGAATAGAAAAATAAGTGAAAATAGATGGAGAAAACATAGTAAGACCTCAAAGCCAAATGATGACACAACAGCAGACAAACGGTCTTTGAAGCAACACATGTTTCTAGAGATACACAAATTCCCTACACACTGATAAAGATTTCAACCTATCAGGTTATATAAAAGTTTTTAATTTCATGTTTCTAATAACACAGAGAGACCAAATTGACAAAACAAGGAGAGATTGAAAAATTCATAATCATTTTAGAAGATTTAACACAATTCAGTAATTGATAGGTGCAAACAAAAACTTATGTGTACAAAAATTATTTGAACAAAAAAATCAGAAAAATACCTAAAATACATATATAGGACACTCATACGCAAAACAAAGTTTCAAATGTTTTCAAACACACACAAAACATTGACAAAAACTGACTACATATTAGGTAATAAAGTAAGAATTAAAAATTTTCAAAAGTACTGTTTTGTGCAGGTTAAGTTTTCAGNCAGACGATCGCAGTTCGATTCCCAGTCAGGGCACATGCCTGGGTTGCAAACCGGTTCCTTGCAGGCTAACTACCAGCAGGGGATGCACAAAAAGGCAACCATACATTGATGTTTCTCTCCCTCTCTCCTTCCCCTCTAAAAATAAATAAATAAATAAAAATCTTTTAAAAAAAAAATTTTTCAAAAGTACTGTTTTGTGCAGGTTAAGTTTTCAGATCACAGCACGATTAATTTAGAAATCAAAAGGAAATTAAAAAATTAAACTCTTATGAGTGGAAACTTAAGAACACAGTTATGAATATTGGAACATCAAACACAAATATTGAGAGGACTTAGAGAATTCCCAGAACTGAATAACGATACAAATGTTACCTAGCACCCATGGACTAAAGTTCATATTCCCTAGAAGGTTCAGTGCAAACACACAGGAACAGAACTACATTCCACCCGAATCATTACAGTGGGCAGAAAGAAGAGAATGGCAGAGAGCCCAGGAATGTCAAGTGCCTCCTCTCACACCCCCACAAACCTCCGCCTCAGCTAAACAGCAGAGCTGAAGCATAATCTCTTTATTGGTCACATACCTCTCAGTTGAGAAGAAAGAGTTTTAATTTTTCTTCTTGAAGATAAGCTTCAAAGGGGGAGAAAAAGATCATGAGAACATTGAGTACCTGAAATGGAAGGGGTCGACTTAACCAGCGCACTGTTAATGAAGGTAAAATATTATATTACAGAATATAATAATATTCTGCAATGTAATACTCTGCACATACCAATGATGAAAGTATCAACTTCACAGTTTTATAGCAGGATTCACTTCCTTTGACAGCCTAGGACAATAATTTTTAACTCTTCTTTGGTTCAGAAAACCCTTGGAAAATTGGAAGACTTGACTCCAAGCAAATGAAACAAAACAAACAAAAAAACCCCACAAAATTTGGCACAGATTTTCATATAGAAGATGCTGAGCCTCTGAAGTCCATTTGGAGGTCTGATTTCAAATCAGCGTCCTGGAGTGTGCACTGCCTGCTGAAATCACAGGTGGGCTTCAGTAGTGCTGGCAAGGAGGTCGTCCCATCCCTGCTGTGACTGTCACCCCCTCAGATGACCCAGCCAGGGCAGAGTCAGGCCAGGCCTCCCCCAGCCTACAACACTGGCTTCCTTTGGCAGGAAGACCCAGTTCTCAACAAAGCCACAGAGCCAGTTCTGGGACATTTCTCCCATTTTCTAGAACACCATCTTCCTCAAATACATTATCTGGTCATGTTCAAAGCCTGAGAAGTTCACCAGGGACAGTGAGGAAGCCAGAAAAGTGGAATAGATTTGGACCTGAAGACAAGTTGGGTTCTACCCTCAGAGCAGCAGACTGCGAGACTTCAGGTGATTCACTTACCTGTCTTCATCTCAGTTTTCTTATTTATAAAATAATACAGCTGGAGGAGATGATTTTTAATTTTAGTTTCAGCACTGTGGATGCTTCTAGGAGAAGGCAGAGATAGAACTGCCACCTGAGTTTGGAGGGTCTGATAGGATAAATATACAGAGAAAGTCAATCGTACATTTTTGGTGAACTTTTATTAAGTTTCCAAAATGTATTATTAGGAGCTAGCTTTAAAATTTTCTATAAAGAAAGAGACATAAAAAGTTAACTTTAGCCTTGACTGGTGTAGCTCAGTGGATTGAGTGCAGACTGTGAACCAAAGGGTCACCAGTTCAATTCCCAGTCAGGGCACATGCCTGGGTTGCAGGCCAGATTCCCAGTAGGGGATGCACAAGGGGCAACCACACATTGATAAATCTCTCCCTCTCTTTCTCCTTACCCTCTCTCTAAAAATAAATAAATAAAATATTTTTTAAAAAAAGAGTTTATTTAGAGAGTTGGGTGCATTATTTGGGAATAAGAATACCTTCCATTTATAATCAATTGTAAAATATCTGTTGAAAATAAATGGGTCACCAAGATATTTTCCACATCTTATTACCTTTATAGGGCCTACTCTCAGGTGAGACAAATCAATTTATAAACATTTCTGTTTTGTAAGAATATTTCCACTGTGCCACACTAGAAAATTCTGAGTGCCTGCTTTCTCTTACTTTTCTTAATTTAACTCTTTATGATTCCACAAAACAATAGAAAGAAAGAGTTGTGAATAGAAAGTTGATTAAAAATAAACTTGTCATGGTGGTATTATTTCTTTGTAAATTTTTATATATATATAAAATTTATATAAAAATGTATACACTTGTAAGTACATACTTATATATAAATTATGTTCTATGTTAATATATTATAATAAATAATTTATATAAAATTTGTATATGAACACATTAAAATTCATAGTTATATAAAAATAAATGATATATCAATATATTCACATTTGCATCTTCACTTAAAATATTCCATCTTGCTGAATAGTTACAAAGATTAAGCAAAACATCTTTCTGGCTTACAATCAATCCCTCACAGGATTTAAACATTTCCTAAACTGTTCTGTTTTTTCCAGTATTACTTTAAATGATATCTCAATACAATAATTTCTTCCATTGAAATAGCTATTTACAATTTTACAAAGTGTTGTTACTAAAAACCTTCCTTTAATTTGACTTAAGCTCACAGGGTAAATGTTTGGTGGTGAACCCTGAGTTTGGTTGTGACTGTAGAAGTTAAAAGAAACAATAAAAGTCAAGAAGGATTGTGTTTTTCTTATTTAATCCCTAGAAAATGTTCCACATATCACATGTTAGTCTAGAAAATCAAAGATCCACCTATCAATTTTGGAACTGTTTAAGGTTTAAATTGTGTCTTCATACTCTAGGGTTTCTTATACCTTGTTCATTTTTTTACCTTCATTTCTATGGCTGACACTGTGACAGATTTCCCCATCCGCTACTGCCCATCCCCACCCAAGCCTGACCCCCTGCCCCCTGGCAGTCAACACACTGCTGCCTGTGTCTATGGGTCCTGCATATATGCTCTTTGGCTAGTCTCTCCACCTTTTTCATCCTGTCCCTCTGTCCCCACAGCTGTCAGTCTGTTCCATGCATCCATGACTGTGTTTCAATTTTGTTCATCAGAATTATAACTTATTTCTAATTTTACACACTGCTGGTGTAAGCAGTGCCCCACACCAGCACATTCACTTTTACCAAATGACAGTATTAAAAAATAATTCCTATCACCACAGTGAACGGAGAGTATCCAATTACCCACTAAGTATTCTCTGAGAACATACAAAACATGTTGGCAATAAAAACAAAGAAATCGCCAGTCTTGGCCTGCCCCTACTTGCAGGCATGGTGCTAGAGTCAGGCCAGTCGCACCACGGAGCAGACAGTGCAAAAGCGGCTGGGAGAGTCAGATAAGAGCCGGGGCCTGGAGCTGAGACACTCCGCTTCCGAGTAAAATGGAAAGTGCTGGAGTTCTATAAAAATGTTCAAAAAAAGTAACTAAAGCTTTATAAGAAAATTTATAAAGTTGGAAGTCAGTTTCCCTCAAATGTATGGTTCCACAATTCTTGGCTCAAACTCTGACCCCAGGTGCTTCCAGACCCGATTATAGTTTCAACTAAATGATTCCATGAAACTCCGTTGGTCCTGAATCAATGTTTCTGTTTTTTAACTACTTGTTGTTATTACAAGTAATATGATGTAGTGAAATTGCTCAAGTTTCATAAGTGGGCTTATCTCATGATACTTCTGGAAGAACTCCCAGAATAAACTGTTAAGCTAAATATTTAGTTTGCCAATCACAAAGAAAAAAGATGGAATACAAGAAACACATGGTGGTAAATAGGGTAGAACTGTATGCATTTCCTGTATTAAGTCACCACAGTTACGCCTGAATCTTGCTGGCAGGAGGCAGGGGAGTATGAGTGAGCAAAGTCTGCTTTTTCTAATCTCTCTATCGGCAACCTCCCACTAGCCATTCCATTGGGAGTGGCTTTTTTCAATTAAATCTCAAAAACTGGATGTCTTTGTGAATGTAGTAAATGTTTACCTATACATGGGCAATGTTCTAGGGACTACAGATAAAACAAAAATTAATGGAACACAATCCCTACCGTCACTTAACATTATAACCTAGAATGAAAAATATGACAAATCTTTCTTTTTAGTTCTTTTAAAAGATTTTATTTATTTATTTTTAGTGAGGGAAAGGGAGGGAGAGAGAGAGGGAGAGAAACATCAATGCATGGTTGCCTCTTGAGCGTCCCCTGCTGGGGACCTGGCCCACAACCCAGGCATGTGCCCTAACTGGGAATTGAACCTCTGCACAGGCTTCACAGGCCCATGTGCAATTCACTCAAATACACCAGTCAGGGTGACAAATCTTGATTTACATTAAAGGAAGAGTATAATAGTTATTGTAAAAGGGATTCATGCCACATTAGATATTTGATTTGGTAAGTTCTTGGATAACAGTTGCATGTCAGATTACTGTAAATCCATTTCTTTCAATGAATACAGTGCCATCAAATAGGGTGATTCCCAGTAATCCATTTCATACTATTTATGAAATACTAATATTATTCAAAAATAAATACAAATAAAGAAAACATATTTGTGCATATTCAGGAGATATTTTTTACTGCATGGGTTGACTGGTTACATGCTTTTCAAATTTGAATTTATGAGAATGGATGATAATCTTAAGGGAGAATTATAAAAAAGAAAAGATAGCTGGGAAATAAATTTAGAGTAAAAATACTTGGAAGACAAGACAGAAAAAGGAGTCAGTAAAAGAGTGTGAGATTTATTAAGAATCTCAAGAATCAGACAAGAATCAGATTAGTCATTGTTGCAGAGACCAAAGAAGCTGCTGGTGGCAAAAAAATAGGAATGGTGAATTATAAGAAGTCATAGGAAATGAGGTTTGAGGAGAGAAGGGAAAGAGAAACAACGAGAGGTCAAATACTAAAAGGGGAATGAGCAAGCTCTGCTCACTTAGGAGATTTGAGATCCAGAAAAGAGGGAGGTGTCATATGATATAAGGTAGCAGCAGGGTGAAGATTTGTATTGGGATGGTGAGACCTGAATATGTCTGAAGGCAGCAAGGCAATGGACGAGGAAAGAGGGCGGACAGAGAGGGTATAAAGACTCAGCTGGTTTCATAGGAGTGGGAGATGGGATTCACTTGAGATCATCTTCAGGAGGCATTTTGTGCAGCCCAAAGAGAAGTAGGGGAGAAGTAAAGAAGCAAAAGGGACCCCCAATGAAAGGAGCCGGTCATTCTTATTACCAGAGAGGAGGCCACTTATCATAGAAGCTAAACTGGGGGAGTATATACCTGAGGAAAGTTGAAAAGGGATGAAATAGCCATTTTAGACAATGCCACAGGGAGACCACAAAATTTAAGTAAGATAATTACAGGTCAGAAACAAGGTAGAGACTGACAATATTTCGGTAGGATCAGCATATTAGCAATACTTCCCACAGTGATGTCTGGCACTAAAAACAAAGCAAGCAGTGTGAATTTGCCTAGGTTGAACCTTGATAAGGTTGAGTAGCAAAAGTGTCCAGTGTACTTTCCTATAAGTTAAACTAATTTTGCCCCAGTAAAAACCTGTAGGACAATTAACATCATCTCTGGGTTATACTCTCATGTTGACATACATCACATAAGTACTAACTGGATGAGCCAGAATGTTCACAGGGCCCCATCTGTGAGCAGCCTAGCCCAGGGCAGGCAGCCGCAAACCATGGGTTACTTGTAGCTTCAAATGGGCTGTGGAGGGCTAGGTGTGGACAGCATCTTCCGACAACACCAAAGGGAGCGGATGCAAAGGCAGAGCCCGACAGGCAGGCACTACGCTCTGCTGAGATAAATTCTACTTTGTTCTTTTTCATTATATTCTTTATTTTTTCTTTTTCATAGGACTGAAAAATCTTGATATACATTAAAGGAAGAGGATAATAGTTATTGTAAAAGGGATTCATGCCACATTAGATATTTGATTTGGTGAGTTCTTGGATGACAGTTGCATGTCAGATTACTGTAAATCCATTTCTTTTATTATTAGCTTTTTATTATTTTTCCACTTTACTTTTTTCTTTTATTATCTTTGTTTTACTCTTCTTTCTTACCCTATATTTTTCTTTTATCCTTTCTTATCTTTTCTTCCTTTTTTCTCTTTTCCATTTTTCTCTTTCTATTTCTTATTCTTATTTTTTCTCCTCCTTAAATAAATTTATTGCAGTCATTTTGCAATATGTACATATATCAAGTTATGCTGTACACTTGAAATTAATATAAAGCTGTGTAGCAATTATACTTCAATTATAGAAAAGGAAACAAGCTGTCCTACAGGAAAAATTGCCCAACTCCTTGAGAAAAAAGATCTGGAGAGCTTCAAGCATTTCCTTTTCCAACACTGTCCCATCAAGAGCCTTATGTCTACAGCATCAAGATCTGGTGTTACAGTTCAGTCTACTGTTCAGTATTTACTGGCACCAACAATACACACTCTAACATGGACACAGGTGAAGCCATTTCAGATTTATTTGGAGGCTTAACAAAGAATGAAGGGGGAAAAACAGTGGATTCTTACAAGCCATTTTCCCATATTCAAACCTGATATGTTCCATCTTGATTTCTGTTTAAAATGTTTTGTGTTTTCTTTGAAATCATCAAAACTACAGAACAGAGGTTGTCTCTAAAGGAGCAAAATAGATAAAAAGTACGGGCAGTGACCGAGTGGTTTCACATGGAAAATGTGTGGTTAGGTAACAATAATGAGACTTGGCATTGTCTGAATCAACCATGCTTTACCAAGTTCACAGGGTACTTAAAAGAGTGGTTTTATCTGTCAAGATCCTGTGCTTACCAAGACACATTCCCTGACCACACACAGCCGACGCTGATTTCTTCCACTAATGAATACCTACAGTCCTTCCTGCCTCCAACACTCCTGAGGCCTCTAGTGAAAGTTGTTTTTTTAACGTGAGTTATCTTTCCAAGGAAGTGTCTCATTTCAGCTGCACCACATGCCACTTATATGACTTCTCTTAGCCTGAATTTCCATCTGGATGTGATAATGGTACCTGTCTCACTAGTTTGTTGTGAAAACTCAATGAGTTAATATACATCAAGCACTTAGAACAGTGCCTGGCATAAGCCATAGCAGTAGTTATAGTAAGAGTGGTACAGTAGACTGAACATTCTTTAAGAGATTAAGTTACACCATAATGCTTATTGGAGTGTGGATAACTGGTGCATATATGTTGATTTCTACTGAATGTAAATTGCTGCGCCTATGTCTTAGCTTCTGGGAACGAAGAAGAATGAATGCATTTTTGCCATTGAGCTTATCAGAATGAGCACTTCATAAGTTATATAAATGTCTAATCATCATGTTGTACACCTGAGATGAATATAATAATGTATGTCCACTATAACTGAAAATTTTAAAATAAATTTAAACCCGATTTTTGTACAAAAGAAGCACTCCTTTAAGAGGTTATGTTCAGCTACAAGGTGAATGGTTGTTACTCATTGAAGCTCAGTTACAATCAACATATCTGACAACATTTAAAACTGTATATACCTTGATTTCTGGCTAGAATACCTAAACCTGTGCAAGAAGGTAATAAACAAATGCCATAAAAAATTACTGGTGGAAAAATAGAGTTATTTTATTGATCTATGGTATAATAGCTATTGTTCTGCTTACTGTCACCAGCTAAGGATCAAAAACAAAATTAAGCTTTGGCCAATATAAGTATGTATTTAGAAAATCATATCACACAAAATAGACCTTCCTTTTATTGCCACTTACACTTAACATATAAATTCAAATTTTCTCTGTCTGTGACTGACCCCTTTTCCCCTTTAGCTTTTCACAGTATAATGATATAAAATAAAAATTAAAGGAAAAATCAAAGTAGGAAGAGTATAGCTTTTACATGCAAATATTTCATGAGATATGATACATTAGAAAAAATCATAAGTGTATTTTATTACAGTATTTATATCTTAAACAGAATCAATCAGAACATGCAATGATACTCTGCAAATTTAACTACGAGAATTAGCAGTGGGCTTACAGCCTACAAAGTCATTAGAAGCAGTGGGAGAACTGAGCATGAGAGGAGGTTTGTGCCATGATTCTGTGTGTGGATGTGTGTGTGTGTTGAGGAGGTCGTGGGGCGGGGGGGGGACCAAGCGTTAGTTAGGAAGCCAAGCTACCAATATTTTAATCCAGGAATTACAACGGGCTTGCTGGGTGATTTGAACAATTCACTCCCAGATTCTGGAGTCATTTTTCCTTTGTCAAATGGGAACACTAATACAGGGTGGGGCAAAAGTAGGTTTGTAGTCATTTACAGAGAAAATAATACAATAATTAATAAATACTTAAACTCTATGTTTCACATACTTACAACTGTAAACCTACCTATGCCCCAGCCTGTGTGTTATTTGCCTGTCCCACAGATAGTAGAGGAAAGACAGAATTTACAGCACTGTGGAAAGATAGAGTCTACAAATTAAGCAAATGTTAAGATATCAAAATAAGAACAAAATACTTCATGTAAGATTTCTGTTGATTGTCATCTTGCTACCTTCGAGACCAATGTGATATTGGGTTGAGCCAAAAAGTTTGCTTAGTTTTTTCCCATATGATGGCTCTAGTTGTCATAGTTGTCTCTAACTTTACTCAAAACAATTTTTTTAAGATTGTATTGTGACAGATGTCATATTAGTGTGAATTTTAAAAAAGAACTTATCAAAAATTAGTGAATTTTTGTGCAGCTCTTTTAATATTGAAGATGGAAGAAAATAAGCAACATTTTGGCATATTATGCTTTATTATTTCAAGAGAGGTAAAAACCACAACTGAAACACAAAAAGGATTTGTGCAGTGTATGGAGAAGGTGCTGTGACTGATCAAACATGTCAAAAGTTGTTTGTGAAGTTTCTTGGTACAACTGATATTTTGGCCAAATAATTCTCTGCTGTGGGGCTGTCTTATGCATTGGAAGATGTTTAACAGTACCCCTGGCCTCTACCCACTAGAAGGTGTAGGAGACCATTCTGTGTGGCATGGGCCCAGCTCCCACTCAGAGATGCACAGGACCTACACCCACGGATAGGTTCTCCCATGGGGAATCAGGCCTGCAATATGCCTAGGCCGCTTTGAGTCTTGCTTTTGCTAAAAACTCCCTCACCCGGACTTACGGCAAACATTTACTGCAAAATAACTTCCTAAAATCCATGCTAAAATCCAACACTTCCAAGGACAAGTGTTGCCTTTTCATTTACAAATATCCCTCTTCTGTGGTGTGATTAGTGGCATTGGCTCCTTTGTTTGTAAAGGGTAACCACTTAAAGCAACCTGTGCATAGTAAATGAGGACCATCATATAATGTGCAGAGAAACCCAATAAAGGCTGGTCACAGCAAGGGCCATGGCTTTTACTCTCCTTGAGAGAAAAAGCCATGCCCTGGCTTTTGCTCCCCTTGAGAGAAAAAGCCATGCTGTCCCTTTTCCTCCACAGGACTCAGTAGTCTGTGTGAATGTCTCTCCCCCATCCACAATGTCTGGGACCCCACAAGCTGAGGGGTCCACATCAGAAGCCAGTAGCCCGAGATAGCCAACATAACCAAAATATCCAAATCAATAAAGTTTTTGGTGAAAATGAAAAATGTGTCTTTTATTTTATGGAAAAAACTAAGTTACTTTTTGGCCAACCCAATAATTGGCCCTGGTGTTTCAATTCTAAGCACAAATGATTGATTCATGGATAAAAAATTAAACCATTTTTTAGGAACTTAAATAAACATTTTTCTGAATTCCAATTTGTCCTATAGTGTCAATACTCTAATTCAACAAGATGTCTTAGTTGATCACTCTAATACTTTCAGATTTAATTTGCCATGGGCCATATTCATGACAACACAATCCTTTGTACTCAGCTCAGTATCTAGTCTTTATTGCAAAGTGTGTTAATAACTTAGCACTAAGTAAATAAATAAATGAATATATGACTCAGAGGTGGCTATTTGGAGATTCTCTCAATTTCTAAGAAAAGTCATGTGTCTATTTTTCCAATAATTAAAACAAAATTTGGAACACTTCATTTTGGTGGTAATACAAAAGGAAAAGGAAAAGAGCTGTTTCTCCACTATTCAATAATTCTAACACCATGTGTGTAGAGGGTTTTCCAACACTGACCAATTCTCTAACATTAACTGGGTGCCTGGCAGTTCATATTGGTTCTGACCCCTGAAATTAGCCGATCCCACAGGTTAAGGGCCCTGTCCAATAAGACTGCTCCAATTTCAGGTGACAATCACAAGGTCAGGTTCCCCTACTTCTGATCAACCAGCTGTAAAGTGGAGCTGTTTAAATGACTACTCAGGTTCAATGATTTGCTGGATTGACTCAGAGAACCCAGGAGAGTGCTGTGCTCACTATTACCAGTTTATTTGAAAGGAGACAACTCAAGGACAGTCGAACCGAAGAGAGGAACAGGGCAAGACATGGGGGAGGACTTTTTCCAAAAGTCATTTCATTAACATAAACTCAGGTGAGGTTGAAAGGACTTCTGTGAACAAGAGCAGATGCTCCTTTCACCTTTACAGCTCTAAAGTTATTTTGTGAATTAGGGACAAAAAATATTATAACCAAAGATATTCCTTTTTCTCTTGAAAGCTAGGGCATTACTTGGAGTTTAGGAGTTCTGGCCAGGAGCTGAAGACCAAGATCAAAATCTGCATGAATTATAACACAATTTCGCAGTAAGAGAGAGAGATAACATAAGTTTTTCTCAAATAGGTTTTAATATAAGTGGAAAAGAACTTTTTGTTGTAAAGACTTAGCTGTTATTATCCATCGAGTGCCTAGAAGAACAGGCCTCCAGCTCTTTGCATCCAACCTGCCTTATGCCAAAGATTATAACCGGATGAGTATTCATTCCTGCATTTTCAGGCACTTCCTGTTCTTAGCATTCAATTTATTTCAGATGCTAGCATTTCTTATGATTTCAATATAAAAAATGTTTCTTATGAATCTGTTAGAGCTTCTTTTAACAATCCACTTCCATTGCTCACTTGCTCTCTCCCTTCTCCTCCCTCCTGCAAGTGTGCAAGCCCTTGTGCACACTTACAGGCACAGAAAACAATTTCAAGTATTTACATCCTGAAATTAGGTCAGGCCTTTCTGGGGGGGAATAAAGCGAAAATAATAAATATTCTAGAGATGAAAAATATAATCTGCAATGAAGTGTTTGGATATTAAAGGAAATTTAAAAATAGGCTTGCAAACTCCTCCTAAATTCAAAAGAAAAGTACATGCACAGAAAAATAAATAAATGAGAGTAAAGAACTTACCTGTGTGATGCAATGTGAATATGATAAAAACTTACCATGAATGGAGCATAAAATAGGCACAGTTATTTACTACAGAATTATTTATAATAGTTATACATGGAGGCATAAATATTAATTCTTAAAAGATTAGTTAAAATGTAAAATAGCAAGATAGTGGAATATTACAAGACCATGTAAGTGCTATTATAGAAGACAGGTAGTGTATGACATGGTATGACATTTCACATTCTGTTGTTTTATTTAAAAGATTATAAAATAGTACCGTGTGATCCAAATTTTATAAAGATATGTTATGTAGTCTAAGAAATAACTAAAAATACAACATTTTTAATAGAGGTTCATTATAGATGGATGGAAATATGAGAAACTTTCTTTTCTTTTTTTCCTTACTTTTTTTGTTTCCAAATGATCTACTATAAATTTGTATTTTGCTTTTGTTTCTTTAATTAAAACCACGAGGGTTTTTCTTTCCTTGTTTGTTTCTTTTGTGGGGGGAGAATTTTAAGTAAAACAAAAAGAAATGTGACGTGACTTTCTGAAGATTCTGAAGGGAAAAGCCGGGTCCTCACACTTCTGTCTGGTCCTCGCAGGACATTTAGGTGGGTTCCAGATATTTGGAAAATGTGACCTCAGGGATGGTCAGGACATTAAGTGAGAGATCTATGTCTTGGGGTTGATCTATTGGGTTGGCCATGATCTATGGCTTCATGGCTGCAATTGACTCTAAAGACAGAATGTGTGAGTGATTGGCTGGTTACTATAGGAGGTTACTGAATAACCCTGGAAAGAAACAGCTTTTTACTTTTTAGTTAGGTATAGAGCAGAGATCTATACAGAGCAGACATCTATTTTCTATTGGAAAAGAGCTCACGATCATGGTCAATATGAAGAAATGCAGAATAAATGGCCACCATTACAAGCTCTGCTTATTCCCTTAGGCCCCTGATCCCAGTCACATTCAGCTGCAGACTTCTAAATCCTGAAATACTCAGCAACAGATTTATTGTGTGATTACTTAAACCCATCATCTAACATTCCACTCATTTGCCAAACATGTGTTCCTTCGAGTTTTTGGCTCCTGGGTAAACCAACTTGACTGCACTATAACTTCTTTACAATTCTGGAAAATTCAAGCTCTTGGACAAACAGATATTTTTCTTTCCAAAGTTCAATCCAAAAATAGGGCTATTCAATGAAGACTGCTTTATTTTATTTATTTCTTTAGCATTTAAACTTGCAGATTTAATAGGCAATGTATTTTTCCATTACCATTTGTTCCCTTTATATCCCCACCCCCTGCAGTCACCACACTGTTGCCCCTGAGTCTTCTTTCCTTTCTGCTCTGTCCCTCCACTCCCTAAGCCCCTCCCACAGCTGTCCGCCTCCTCTCTGTCTGTGAGTCTGTCTCTATTTGCTCATAAGTTCAGTTTGTTCATTAGATTCCACATATGAGTGAAATCATATAGTACTTTTAGCTAGAATTACAATTTAACACCTTTGAATTGTGCGTGACAAATTAAAATTGGGGATTATTAAAATTAACTGATGAAGAAACTCAGATGTTGTTCAAATATATTATGGAAATGGAAAAAAATTAACTGGGGATTCAGTATCTTCAGTGGTCCCTCAGATCTGCTTCCTATCTCAACAGTGTTGGGACAGAACAGAACCAAGGATGGCTCCTCTGCCAGCTTCCAACCACCTTCCAACCTCTTTTCCAGTCTCCATCTTTGCAACCATCTCACAATGCTTAGGCTCCTACACTAGCCAACACTGTTTTTTGAACTTAATTCCTTATTGCTGAGCAACCACGAGCTCCAAATTCATTAGAATTATTCCACTGAGATGGTGGTCACTGTCAACCACCTGGTCACCCTGCAAATGCGGACCTCATATACTTACCTCTCTCTGGGCTCCTATTTCAACCGCCAAGATGTTGGCTCTGGAGAGTGTGGGCCACTTTCTCCTGGAGTTGGCCCAGAAGAAGTGGGAGGGCACCCAGTGTCTCTTGAAGATGCAAAACCAGCTCAGTGCCCTGCCCTCTTCCAGGACGAGCAGAAGCCATCCCATGATGAGTGGGTGACACCCGTGATACCAGGGAAGCCACTGTAGTCCTGGAGAAGAACCTGAAGCAGGCCCTGTGGATCTGCAGGCCGTGGGTTCTGCCCACACAGACCCTCAGCTCTGTGACTTCCTGGAGAACCATGTCTTGGATGAGCAAGTGAAACTCATCAACTTCTTGATGAGTTTCAAGAAGTTGAAACTTCTAGGCAGCCACCTGACTCACCTCCCCAGGCTGCCCAGCCCGCAGGTTGGGTTGGGTGATGTTTCTGGGAAAGACTCCCCCTTAGTCACAACTAGGAGCCTTTGGAGCCCAGAGGCCTTTGAGGGCCCCTCTGCCCCCGACCCCGGGTGTCTGGCTTCTGCCTGAGCCCCTCCCTGAAACCACTACGCAGCCTTTTAACCAGCCTGGAGCCCCTCCCATGCCTGGAACAAATAGGAACTATAATGCTTTTTTGAAAAAAAATGACTGAAATAAATACTAGCCTGTTTTCTTCACATACTGAAAAAATGCTTTTATAAGCAATCAGTTAGACATCCAACTGCACGTATCCTGTGTTGACTTTGTTTGGTGTACTAATCCATTAAGCACTTACTTGAGCGTGGTGCGAGAGGCACTGCGTGTGTGCTATAAGAGAGAACAAAAAGGCAGACCTCCACATTTCTGCACTTAGGGACTTTCAACATGGTCGAGATAACAAGATATAAGCATAGAAAGAAAGGTGCCTGGCAAGGTAAACAATGCCTGTAAAAAGCTGAAAAAATGGGATGGGCTTAAAATAGGTTGTTTTGGTTTGGGTCCAATGTAAATGGAGTGGTAGGTGATTAAATAGAACTCAGATATATAGATATCTATCTGTATCTGTATCTATATCTATATATTTCAAAGTTTGGTTGCCTTTCTAAAGCATGAAAATGCTTGAACTAAGGTCTTTTCCTTGGGAATAAGGACACTACATGAGGCAGAGTTTCGTAGACCAGACTGGATGAAAATGAGGCTTGAAAGAGTGATTATAGACAGATCACAAAAGTTACTGAGAACACCAAACTGAGTCACTTTAATTTTAGTACATGGATAACAAATACTGAAGGCTGGTATTAGAGCAAGGGCATGATATAATAAATCTAATGGATATTGAACACTGTATCAAGTATCTTACTCCATGCAGGCTGCTATTACAAAGGACCACAGACAGGGTAGCTTGTAAGCAACAAAAGCTTATTTCTCATGGTTCTGGAGGCTGGAAGTCATAGATCAGGGGCCGGGAAGGGCCCTGGTTCAGGTCGCAAACTTCTGGCTGTGTCGCCACATGGCAGAAGGTGTGTGAACAAGCTCCCCGGGTCTCTTTTATTTTTTATGTATTTATTTTTTATTGTTGTAAAGGCACTAATTCTGCTCCTGAGGGCTCCACCCTCGAGACCTACCATATTTTGCCATTCACAATGCACAATTTTTTCCCCAAATATTTGAAGGAAAAAGAAGGTTGCACATTATCTGTGGGTATAATGCTCACATACCATGGGTATAATAGTCCCGTGTGTAAAGCACACATAACATGGGGGTGCACTCTACATGGCAGAATATGGTAATCAGCAGGGACAGAATTCTGCTGGACCCTTGGAGTCTTGCTACTGTAAGCTCACATAGTTTTCATTTTCTATACTACTCCCTGAAGATATGATTCTGAGGTGTAGGGAGGTAAAATTTTTGCTTATTGACTCATATACATTAGTATATGAATGTCATTTCAGAGTTCACTTGATGATGAATTAAGTGAAGCCTGATTTTTACCATGCTGGCTTTTATTTTTACATTTTCAAATGATAAGCTCTGTGTTCATACATTTAAATATATGTGCCAACTATACTTAATATACAGTAGGGTCCTGAGTGAAGAATACTAAATGTGTCTGAGCCAAAAGGACCTTGGAAACATTACTTTTAAGTCATATAGTACCACACTAATTGATTCTTTAGTAACAGAAAAGTATTCCCAATAACAGTAAAGTTTAAAAAAACTAGGAAAATGCAGTAAACAGAAAAGCAGATAAAGATGTTTAAATTTCTAAAAGAAATCATGAATGGAAGATTAAAATACTTACTATATACAGGTTGGGAAGCAAGATGTTTTTTTTTAAATAGTGAGGTCCCATTGTGTGTAATTATCTCAATTACCCTGAAAATCATACTACAGATATCCTGACGACTTTGCAGTCTCTAGCAGGAAGCAATGGGAGGGGCCAAACCATGCAGGAGAAGCAGTTCATTATAAGCAAAAACGACAAAACACAGCACCTGCCAATTGTTAGAGACTTCCCAGGCTTGGAAATCACTCCTTCTTCATGGAGCATATTTTATGGAAAAAATAGAGAGTTGCCATTGTGGGAAGTTTGACAGATTAATCTCTTCTCTTTTTGGACCACTAGAATAAGCCAAGGGAAATACGGCGAGGGCTTGTCTAACTTGCTGGGTCCTCTGCCTTAGGTCAGCATTCTGCCTAAAACCAGAAACACAGCGACGAGGTCCGGCCCCCGAGGGGTGCAGGAGAGCCCGTGGTACGAATCAGGCTGGGCCCCAGCAAGCGCTCAGGCGCCCTGAGCCTGTGTGCAGATACGGCAGGACCCACGAGTGTGGAGGAGCCTGCGAGGCAGCGTTTCCCCCAAAGCCTGCTGAGCTCAGCAGCACACGCCTGACGGATCATCAGAATCACCTGAGACGCTTTTCCAATTGTAGGCTCTTGGATGGTGCGCGCTGAGAGGTCTGCGGTGGGGCCAGGCACACATATTCTATAACCTTCTCCAGGTGACGTGGGAACCGGCCAGGTGTGACGGCATACCGCCCGCAGCCGTTGCACCCCAGATTTGTCCTTTAGATGTAAATATTTACGGTTCCCTCTCCCCTAATGTCTGTCAGGTCTCCATGAGCACACATTTTCCTGGCAGACTCCATTTTCAACTCCGCTCATCAAACCTTGGACGGATCCAGAAGCGTAATTATTACTTTCTCTTATCCTAGCTACATAACACCCGGCAGGACTCCACTTTTATTTTTCGCTGGGTCTCAAGGAGGAACGTGAGCAGTCACTAAACGAGTAACGTAGAAAGTCAGGCCATGAAACAAACTACAGTCAAGAACAATATGAAGAACAGGTAAAATGCCAGCCCCCAAAACAAGAACAGAAAAGGCATATACGCCTTCGGGGAGACGAGTAGCATCCGATACTGAGACCGGCATCAACAGGAGTGTTGCAGAAAATTATGCATATATTTACTTATATATGTCTATATTTATATGTACACACACGCATATGAAACACACAAATACAACCGAGCTGAGCAGTGTGCAGAGAATAAGACGCCCAAACAAAGAAACCTCGGAGAACCACATCAGCCTCGTGAGGGCCCCCCCCCGCCCCCCCCCCCCCCCCCCCCCCCCCCCCCCCCCCCCCCCCCCCGCCAGCTCTGCCCACTGGCTGTTCTTCCGGAGCTGCCCTCTTGTTGCTGACCTGTCTTCAGCCACTGTTTGTCAATAAGGGCAATAAAGGCAGGTCAGTTTCTTTGTTTTCCAGACACAAATGTATGAATACATCAGATTTTATTGAAGGGTTAGAATAAATAAAGACAATGACCACCCAGGAAAGGATAAACTCTGGGCTTTTCTATTAGTCTAATGACAAAACAACCAAAACCATAACTTTTCCCTGGACAACTCCTATATGTTCATCTGGTGCCTCAATTTGCCCCACCGCTAGACTGCAAGGGCACCGAGTCAGCTAACGGCGCAGCGCGGTGTAAACCACGACTCTCCGCGCTTCCCGGTCCACAGCCCAGGTCGTGCCCGTCTGTGAAACCGACAGCCGCTGCGCCGGCCGCAGTGCAGGTGGCCTGGCCCTTCCCCCACCGCACGCGGCCCCCTCTCAGAATACGCTTCTCCCAGTGCGCATCCCACTTGGAAATTCTTGAGGGCAAAGGCACAGAGAAAAGTGTTGATCTGGATCCCCACCTTTCCTGTAAAATGGCCTAAAGAAGGCAGTGGTACTCCAAATGGAAACCCTTTCCAGACCTGACCCTGGTGATTTATATAGATTCACTTCTTTTTAGTTACTGAATTCACTGGGTTACACGTTCCAACGTACAACTCAGTAAAACATCATCTGCAGGTGACATCGTGGGCCTGTCACCCAGCAGTCTCTTTCTGTCCCTGCCCCCCCCCCTTGGCCCACCCCACCCCTTTCCTGCAGGCTATCAGTGTCCTGGGTTAGGAGTCTGTGAGCTTTTGGCGGATCCCTTCCCCTCTGACAGCTGTAGGTCTGTCCCATGTATCCATGCCTGTGTTTCTATTTTGTCTGTCAGTTTATTTTATTTATTAGACTCCGCATACAAATGCAATCATGTGTTATTTGTCTTTCTCTGATTTATTTCACTTATGCTGAATAATCTGGAGAATAAACAAGTATATCATAGATTATTCAGCAGACAGCTGTTTACTCAAACAGACTCACGCACCCCTCCTGAAGGACACACATCAATCTTACAGACTGTAGGGGAAAAACTCCCCACAGTTTGTTTCTGTCCCATCATCTACAGTGACACTCTTGAGCAGAGGCGGGTAAGTCCTTGTTGTCACGTCCGGGCTGTGCTGTGCACTGCACCACCAGATGCCAATGCCACCACCCCTCACCAGTGACATCCAGTATTGACAAATGTCCTTTGAGGGCAAAACTGTCCTGCTGGGAATCTGCTTCTCTGGGTGCAGGGCCCTACCTTACTATGAAGAGCAGTTTTAGTTATTTCCTTCACACCCTGGTTTTCCACATTTTCCTCCTCAGGCTCCAAGATAACAGGAAACAAACAACACTGAACAACGAGTCTCTCATTAGGCATTCTCTTACTCCACAAAGTCCCATTAAAACCATTGAAACAATCACTCGTTAGGACTGGAGTGATGCCCGGCCAAAGGCTACCCTCCTCCTTGCTCTGTCGGGCAGAGATGGTGGGTGGTGGCTCCACTCCTCCAGTTACACGAAGCTCCTGCGGAGGACAATATAATCCTTGAATAAAACCATATCGAGGTGACGAAGTCATTGGGAACACCAGCATGAGGTGGATAGAGAACTTTCTGGAAGATATGTTTCAGGGCCAAACCCTGCTAGAACTCAGGCAGAGGAGGTACCTGAGCGGCCTACCCAGGTAGCTCACAAAACAGAAGGAAGTTAATCCTCACCAAGGTGCTTTCCCTGTGCTATCTCAGTGCCTCAGGAGTTAAGTAGTTTTAGAACTATTATTTTTTCATTATCTGCATACTGTGTTGTGTGCTTATCACCATTTATCCCCCTTTTCCTTCTTTTTTTATATTTTATTTATTTTTAGAGAGAGGGAAAGGAGAGGAGAAAGAGTGGGAGAGAAACATCAATGTGTGGTTGCCTCTCATGTGTCCCCTACTGGGGACCTGGCTTGCAACCCAGTCATGTGCCCTGACTGGGAACCGAACCGGTGGCCCTTTGCTTCACAGGCCCGTGCTCAATCCACTGAGCTACACCAGCCAGAGCCCCTCTTTTCCTTCTTCTACCTCCTCCCACCCCCTTCCCTCTGGCAGTCTCCGTACTGTTGTCTGTGTCCATGAGTCTTTTTGTTGTTGTTGGGGTTTTTTTTTTGTTTTTTTTTTGCTTATTCCCTTCACCCTTCTCACCTAGCCCCAAGCTCCTCCCCACTGACAGCTGTCAGTCTGTTACTTTTCTTGGTGAAGGACTTTGGACTCAGAGAATCCAGAACGTGGCTAAGTCACTTGGTAAGTAAGTGTTGTGGCCAGGAAGTAATATCGGATGTGATTCCTGATAAATGCTGTGATCCTACAGAAAAACTCGATTATTATAAATCTCACCCCAAATATTCCAATTCAAAGAGATGAAGCAAACTATGGGTAAACATGAGAAACTAACAGTTGACAAATAGTACGCTGAGGAAGCCTGAAAACAACGGTGCAGTCCAGGGGACATCACTCCCCAACTGCCACCGGGAATCCGTTTCCCTCGCCTTCCACCAAAAGCCTTTGGAGAGCCCTCCCTGCTGCCTTTCTCCAGCCTGGCACTTGGGAAGGGGCAGCTCCTTCTCAGCTGAAGGCATGGCCCTGGTTGGCTTCGTGCCAATAAGCAAATCCTATCTCTTGCTCTGTGCACTTTGAGAGATAGTCACAATAACTTTGCCTGCAAGTCCCCCTGTCCACCACGGATGAAAGTGAAACTGCCAAGACATGATCTGTTTGGGGAGGAGAGGTGGTCAATCTCTCATAAGAGAAAGACCAAGAACCTCTTCATCAATGCCTTTTATTAGGTTCATAACACACAGGAATCCAGGAAAAGCCCATCAGTCAATGTCAGGTGGCAAGGATCAAACAATAGATAACATTTCAATGAAATCTGAGGGCTTAATCTGAGTCAGAGTCTGTCAAGAAAGGGGATTGCAGAAACTTTGGGAGACATACTCATTTCCTGCTTGGACCCTTATCTTAGGAATGAAAGCACTCTTAGCAAAGCAGGCTTCACAGGACTTTGTGAATCCTTTATTATGCCCGATCACCCCGGAACCCACTCTAGTCGGCAAAGGACAGCACTGCCTTCCCAGTCATAGGTTTTTAGGCTTAAGTGGATTAGAGCCAGGAAGCGCTTCTTCCAGATGGAAATGGGGACTCAGGCTATGTCAGAATAGCCAGGGTGCGAGGGCCCATCATCCTCTCTTTGCTGCAGCCCCCTGAGTCCTTGCTTGAGGGCCCCCCAAGTGATGGTGTCTGGCTTAGGTTGCCCCCCTCTGAGGGGTTGGCTAACCGACCAAGCGTTGGGGGCAGAGATGGATGAAGCAGAAGCAGCGCTGCTGCCAGAGATAAGCTTTGTCTCCTTCGTGGCTCACAGTCCGGAGGTCGCTCACTCAGCCTTAGCCATGGGGGGCAGTTACAACTCCTGAAACCAGGCAGAGCGGGTCCCAACAAATATCCTATTCAGGACAAAAAGAAAAGATAAATCCCAGGATTTGCCTGGGATCTTCTGTTTGTACTTCCAGAAGAGGATCTCTCTTTATCCTTAGGTGATGTAATACAATGTTTTGAGACTGGAACCACAGCAGCCATTTGGCCACCCGAGGTAACATACCGAAGCTGCCTTGGGTTGCGGGGAGAGGGTCAGCAGAAGGACCCACAGAGCCAGAGGAGGATCGCAACACTGAAGAAACCAGGATAAAGAGAGAGAGGAAAAGATTCTTAACAACAGGATTTGAGCACAGATGTAGTCTCTCCTGAAGTCAGACACACATTTGTGCTCTTAGAAACTGACACATTCCCCCTGCACATAAAACAGGGTGGTGGGGCTTCCTGTCACTGGGATGAAGGGCCCCAGATGTTGCAGAGGGTGTGGGTCAGTGTTGGGCAAGGAGAAATTCTGTATAGCGCTAATTCCTAAAGGGATATTTATAAGGGATAGCCCAGCTTGAGGGATTTTACTCAAAACTATAAAGTAGCACACAGTTTAGATTGTTTCAAGTGTGAGAATCACTTGGAAGTTTTAGAAAACAGCAATTGTGGTCAATAAATCCTTTGCTGTTAAAAAAATAATTAAAAAGACAGCTTTCAGTGGTGAATCCTTTGAAGGCAGTAACATTCACATGGATTTGCAGACTCTGTATTGTTTTTAAAAAATATTCTCATGTTATCGGTGCAGTCTTATTCAAAACGCACCACATTCGGAGTTAGCTGTCTGAGTCCACATTCTGTCTATGTTGCTCACCAGTTGTGTGATCTTGAGCAAGTTCTAGAACTTCACCAAGACTCAGTTTTGTCCTGCTTAAGTGCATAGCAATAATAAAGTCTTTCTTAAAAGCACAATGTGTCTTCAACTCCCTAGCCTTCAGATTATATGCTGCTCAGAGCCTCAGGGTCTAGTTCACTCTTACCTCTTTCTAAGGCACATTTACAAAATACCGTTCACTGTATTTCTATGAGGTAAAACAAGCAAGGTAAAGAAGAAAGAACCGTAAACTTAAGGCAAACTAATCAGATATAAATTCCTGTGTTTATTTAGTTTTCACATAGTTCATCTAATTGTCCTTAAAATACCTTCCTTAATTATCTATAAAATATGTGACATTGACAGAGTAATGTCTGTTTCATCTACTCATAAAGATTTCAGTATGTAGTAAATATATAAAGATCCTTTGAGATTTGGGAGTAAAAGGCACATAGGCAGGTCCGAAAGGAGTCTCAAAATGATAATAAGAAACTGTAACGGGGGGCAGCCAAGAGGGGAGCCCCAACTAGGGATTTGTAACGGGATCCAGAAGAGCGTGGAGATGATGCGCTCCACACCACAGGGCCGCGCCTGCCCGGAATGCTGGCGGCTGTGGCCAGTCGTGGGGGGGTGGGGTGGGGGGAGGAGGCTGCAGAAGAAGATGGCGCTGGGATTCAAATCAAGGTGCAGAAGCCATTTGGCCTCTTTTGGGGGACCACGCGGCTTTGGCGTCGTAGAAGAGGGATCCCATGGCTTGGGTGTCTTGTTGGGACCATGTGGCTTTGGTGAGAGTCAGGACCACAGGGCTTTGGAAGGGCTCCCCTTTGCCACATGGATGGTGCCAACAAGCCATGGAGGCTGAATCTCGGACTTCTACTTCTTTCCTGAGATACGGTGCCCCAGACCAGGCAGAGGGGGAAGGAAGGACTGTGTGCGTTTGCGGGTATTCTAAAGAACTTTAGTCTGTGGAACTTTTAAATAAATAATAATTCTTTTCACCGATCTCTGGTATTGAAAGACGTCTTTTGCCTGGCGGCAGGCAAAGCAAACCTAATGCGGGGGAGGAACCCCTGAGAAAGGGGGGGTCTTTTCTATCATCCAGCCCCATCCCCCAGTCTGTTCTGTAACAAAACAACTGGGTTTGAAATCTTGAATAAGCAGAAGTAAATTTCAAATTCTGATTTCTCTGGGCAGAACTAGATACAGAAAGTTTCACCTGGAAAATGGTATCTGATTAAACCACCCTACACAATGCATTCACAGGCAAGATCATCTCTGGAGTAGTTATTGGTGAACACGCCACTCTGTCACCTGCGCGTGAAGTGGTGTTGGCCATCAGCGTTTCAAAGAGAAGCGGGATATCCTGACTGGGATCATGTGTGAGGTCCCTTTGTACGCTCTTCATAGCTTTTTTTGTAGACCTGTAATTATTCCAATATGAAAGGTGTTCTAAAACTTTCAGCTAGTCCCATTATGTTCTGAATGATTATATCTCCTCTAGAAAAAGAATACTAAATTTGGAGAATGACGATAAACATCAATTGAAAAATGCTAAAGGTAATAAATGTATGTATTCTTACCAGGGATTCACGACACAGTTACAGAAACAGATAGAAGGTAAGGTGATTTGAGCTGAAGTAGGAGGTAATACAAGATGCAACGGGAGCACTTTTGAAGGACATTGTTCATTCAGGAACATTTTTCCACTAAAAAGATGATTTAAAATGTCACGCTGAGAAGCCAGAAGGGGCAGTTAAGGAGAGGAGCTGGCTTTGCTTCATCAGCGCCAGCTGTGAAATGCATGCCTGGTGACATGCTTGGTGACATGACTAGGCAGTCATTCAGGCCATTACCAGCAACTGCACAACCAACAAGCTGGCTGTGTTTATTAGGGTGTGTGCTACAGCCCGCTTCCAGGCAGCAGCTCGGCAGGGCCCTTCCCTGTGTACTGCTGCCACCTAGTGACCAAACCTATGAAACACCAAGACGAGGCAGATTTAAGCACTCAAGGAATTACTACTTTTCTGTCTCTAAGTGCTCAGTAAAAAAATGGGAAATAAATGTTACTGAATAACTCTTCCACACTTCTCATAGGCCTGGGTTCTATGGAGGATGCATAAACTCTATTCCTTAAAAATCTTGCAGCCTATTAATTCACAAAATTGAAAACAGTACAATATAATATGAGTGGTATGAGAATTACTGTGCCTCTGCTCCTACTTTGGTTACTTAGGAATCAGTACAGATAGACATAACTACCATTTGGAGGGCATCTTCATTGTGTCAGGCCTTGTGCTTTAAATAAATTATATTCAAAACCCTCACATTATGCCTTTAGGAAAGACATTATTATTACTATGCACTTAAGCAGGACAAAACTGAGTCTCAGTGAAGTTCTAGAACTTGCTCAAGATCACACAACCGGTGAGTGACAGAGGCAGAATGTGAACTCAGCTAACTCCGAATGTGGTGCTTGTTAAACAAGACTGCACTGATAACATGAGAATACTTTTTAAGCCAATTCAGTTTGTGAATCCATGTGAATGTTACTGCCTTCAAAGGATTCACCATTGAAAGTTGTCTTCCTTAATTATTTTTTTAATAGCAAAGGATTGTTTATTGACCACATAGCTATTTTCTAAGCTTCCAAGTGACTCTCACACTTGAAATGGTATGAACTGGGTCTCAAATAGATGTGATAGGCAATCCAAACTGTTCATAAAAACCGTGCAGTGTGCCAATAATGATGTATTAGCATAAGCTCTGTTACATCAGCTCATGTCAAATCCAAGGACCTGGCCTGGTAGGCAGACTTAGCTCAGTTAAGACCCAATCAGAAAGTCAGTTCTTATTCATTACCTGAGGAAATGAATAATATTAACATTCTTACTGTTTATGATATTATAGTTGTCCCAACTCCCCCCTCTATGCCCCCCTTCACCCAGCCTGCCCCTCATCCCCATAGTTGTCTTCTTTAATTATTCTAAAAATAGCCTTCCATTGGCTTAGACAGTGTGGAATATTATTCTGGAATTGACTTTAGAAACAGTTTAGAAGGAAAACCTGCTTTATTTGCAAATGATAGGAGGAGTAATTTGGAAAAATCCACTAAAGCTTATAAAAAGTAAAACCGCTGTTTTAAAAAATCTGTGCCAGGAACGTTATTGGAGTTGCAGAATTGGTCTAACCAAGAATACTGGTTAAAAAACAAAAAGTCAAATTCAACTTTTTCAAAACTCTGAAAATCAACTAAAAGCTTGTAACAATCCAAAGAGGCTTTATTCCAGAAAAGTAGATGAATGTCAGTGAGAACCAGGATCTTTATGACATTAACTTGCCTAGATTCCATGCCCACTCCTCAGTTTCATGGAAGCGTTGAGATCCCACAGCCTTTAGCTTTGTGGCAGCAGTGCAAACTGACAGCCCAGCAGCTACCGGACAGTCACAGTGGATTTGGAGTCCCCCCAAAGTCCCACACCCAGACGATTGTCACTATATGGCCCGACTATTTAGAGTTTCAGAGACGTGTGATCCCAAAAAAGCATACCAAGTGTGCATAACGGGAGCCCCAGAAGAAAAGGAGAAATATAATTGGGCATAAAATTTGGTTGAAGGGATAATGGTCAAAAATATCCCAAGCACAATGAAAATCACTATGTGAACATTAAAAAAACCTCCAACAACTCAATACACACCAACTGGGAAAAACTTAAGAGTTCCACACCTAGAAACATTGTAGTCAAACTATCAAAGGTCAAGACAGTGAATACTGCAAGGAGAAAGTCAGTTTTGACTCATCATGTAGAAGAAAGTTAATGTGAACAGGATATTTCTCATCAGATACGATTAAGGCCAAAGGCAGTGGAATGATCTGTTAAAAGTGCTAAAAATAGAAGGTCAACCAAGAATTCTGTATCTAAGAAAATTATCCTTCCAAAATTGGTGAGATTAAACCATTTGCAGGTAGTGAAAGGTTAGGATCCCTTGCCATGAGACCTGTCCCACGAGAACTGTTAAGAGAGTGCATCTGGCTGACTCTAAAGACATGCGACACATGAAACAAAGACCAGCAACAGAATGAAACACACGTGTGCACACACGCAACGGAGTGTGAGTGTGCTTTTGTTTCTAACCCTTTCCCCCCTGTCTGATTTAAAGCAGATGTGTACAAAATCTTACAACTATGTTGATCAATAACCTGGACGATAAAAACTCTCAATGCAGTGGATGTAGAAGTAACATTTCTCAACAAAATAAAGGCCATATAGGACAAGCCCACACTATACTCAACAGTGAAAAACTAAAACTTCTTTCCAAGATCAAGAATAAGACAATGATGCCCACTCTCATTGCTTTTATTCAAAATACTATTGGAAGTCTTAGCCACAGCAATCAGACAAGAGAAAAAGAAGCATTCAAATTTTTAAAAAAGTAAAACTGTCACTATTTGCAGATGACATATACTGCACATAGAAAACCTAAAGACTCACACACAAAAAACATTAGACCTAATAAATGAATTCAATAAAGTCCCAGAATATAAAATTAATGTACAGGTATCAGTTGTTTTTCTATATATGAATAACAAGCTATCAGAAGAAATACTTTTTAAAAATTCCATTTGCAATTGCATCAACGAGAAGGTGAAGGAATTAAAGAAACGTATATTCAACACATCGACACAAACAACAGTGTGGTGATAGCCAGAGGGTGGGGGTCATTGGGGACAGAAAGAGACTTTGCTGGGTGGCGGGCCCCCGATGCAGTGTGCAGATGTTTTACCGGTTGTTCATTGGCTGATGATGTACCATATGATTTACCGGTTCCACTAATGGGTGTTTGTCCACAGACAACAAAAGCACCATTTCAAAGAGATACGCATCCCTATGTTGGTGGCAGCATCATCTACAATCGCCGAGAGTAAATAGGTGAAATGGTGTGAAAATGTATATACGTATATATATAGGATACACATATATGTCACACATATATAATAGAATATTAGTCATAAAAAGAATGAAGTCTTGCTATCTGTGACAACATGGATGACTTAGAGGGTATTATACTAAGTGAAATAAATCAGAGAAAGACAAACACCACGTGATTTCATTTATAGTAGAATCTAAAAAACAGAGCAAACAGAACAGAAACACAGAAGCGGACTCACAGACACAGGAGACAAACTCATGGTCACCAGAGACAGTGGAGTCTGAGTGTCAGCAAAACAGGTGAAGAGGATTAAGATACAATCTTTCAGTTATAAAATAAATTAGTCATGATGATGTAAGGTGTAACAGAGGGAATATAGTTGATAATATTGTCATAACTTTGATGCTGAGAGATGGTAACTAGATTTATCACAAAATCATTTTAGAATGTAAACAGATGTTGAATCACTATGACTTACACCTAAAACCAATCAGATACTATATGCCAATTATACATTCATAAATAAGATTCATGCGACCTTTGTTGTAAAATACAAATGAATGTGTGAATCAATTGAGTCATACTCTGTTCCTAAATGGAAATACTGAGTATCATAACTTTTTTCAAATAATTTCAAAATGTATTATGTGATCCTAAGGTTTTGGGGGGAAACAAAATGAAATGGAAATACTGAACTGAAATGTTTTTCGGAAAGAAAATACCCGAGAGAGGACTTGCCCTCCTCACTGACTCTCGCCCTATGTTTGCAGCCCAGCGGCAATCCCTCTCCCAGAGCAAGCGCCGCTGCCTCCGCGAAGGACTTGTGATGGTGAAACATCGCATCCGCAGCCGCCGGAGCTCGAGTAGTGGTCGCACGGTTTCCTCCGTGCTGAGCAAACACAGCCTTCCTCAGGCCGCGACTGGAAATGAGTATTACACTGGCAGGGAGTAGTACAGGCTGTGGCTCCTTCCAGTTTCCAGCAGCTGCAGTGGCAGCAGTTCGGTGGGTATTCGTGCCCCTCATCGGTCACACATACCACCTGGGCCCCAGCGGTGGCAGACGCTGCCGGGTGGTGGTGGGGGGGGGGGGGGCCTTCATTAGCTTACAGTGATGTTCTGTTGGACTCTTAACACATATGAGACTCGCGAGTTTGCAACTAAACTGATACACATCAGCACTGAAAATGATTGCAATCAACAACCTTTCCCCACCTTCCCAGGAAGCTGGTGAAATTTCACCGCCATCACCAGGCCTTGTTAGTGCTGACAGCAGCGAAGAATTCCTGCACAAGTAAGGCCCGGAACTCTCCAGCGAGTGGCATGCACTGCCTGTGGCCTGGGCTGTCTGTGGTCACAGGTAGTAAAGGGCCCATCAAAGGGAAAAGTAGGCAGGGCAGGAGAAATCAAGGGACTGGAGGTGAACGGGTCGCTTCTTCTAGTGGTGGACAACTCAAAGGTAGAGCGTAGCACCTTTAAAGCCCAAACTTCTCGGTTCTATGCACAGATTGAAGAGCAGTTAGTGACTGGAACACAGTAATAATCTGTGGTCCCTCACCACTGGCGCCCCAAGGCTGGGGTGGCGGAAGAAACGAGCTTTTCAGCAAGACAACAGATAATACCCCCACTCGATTGTGTTCTCTTATTGTGCCTTTCAACTTTTTTCTAAAATATTCATTTTATGTATGTTTTAATTTATTTTGATATTATAAATGGAATGTTTTCTATTTACATTATAACCATTATTGTCATGACAGACAACAGGTACTAATTGTCATGTGTAAGTATTATAATTATTCATTTAGATTAAATGGTTCTAGATAATTGTCATTACTCATGTTCCTGACAGGCACATTATCTCTACGTAACAATAATTCTCTGTCCTTTTTTCCCCATATTTATATACTCTTTCCCACTGGAAAACCTATTGCCTATTTATTTGAACACATTTTTAAAAATTTTAAGTATACTAAAATATTCCTCATTTGTGAATATTTTCAAACACCTTTCCAGTATTTTTTTAGAGTACCCTACTTTTTTTAAATGTGGCCAATTAGTGTGATAACAAGTTAATCAATTTTCTGTCAATGTCCTTTCTTAGCCTAGGTCGCAGTGCTTTATTAACAGTAAGTCTCCCCCTCGGGAACTGACCCGAGTCCACACCCCCTGGCGGCCAGCCCTTCCTAGCGCTGACCTGGCGGGAAACAGAGGAGGAGGGATGACGTTTTCCTGTTTTCACCTCAGCCCGGGCCAGGGCCAGAAACCACATGAGCCGGTTTGAGAGATTAAAAAAACCCAAACAATTAAAAAATAGCAATGTAAGAGGAGAAAAACCATCCACTTCGTTGTGGAGTGGTAGACTTCTACTACCCCTTCACAAGCCAGGATCTCTGCTGGATTTCTGAGCCCAACTTCCATGTTCCCTCTTAGCTCTCAGACCCTTGTTCCCTGCAGATGGCACTGGGCCCTTTATTTTAGTCACCTTCCACCTGTTGCCTTTGAAAAGCTAGATTCCCAACATCACAAATTCCACTTCGGAAGAGCTGACACCTGAGGACGGGTGCCCTCTGTTTTGGGGCAGCGCCGACCCAGCAGGTAGAGTTGCCAGACCTGCCCACCTGACTCTGAGAAAGTTTTCACAGAGCTATATGCACTCAGGCTTGAAAATATTATTCCAATTCCTAACATCACCAATTTCCATATAAAAATGAATTATCTGCTTAGGGTACAGGTTAAAATTGAATACATTTCCAAATATAAATCATGCATTCATACCATAAATATGTGGTGATAATCCCAACATTTTACGTGGTAAAAGTAACGTATACATGGGAATAGAGTAGATTAATTTTTTCTTCATATCACTTTAAGAGAAGAAACTGATTGCTTTTACTGCCAGACGTTGTTTGTGTCTTCACAAACGTCCTTCCATTGACTAAGGAGTGAGGCCAAGGTCCAGCCACAGGGCTGCTGACTCCAGCTGCTGCTCCGGCTGCAGACTGCACAGCCTTGCAAACCTGGGCGCAGTGCATTCCTTCCTGAGCCTGGACTCTGTTACAGGGACCTCCTTGAGCCCTGACCCACTCCGTCTAGCCAAAGTCAGATGTGCTCCAGGATCAGCTCAGCTCACCTGGTCCTCTCTCTGACTCCTGCATAATGTACTTGTCCCCTTTTCCTCCAAAGAGCAATAAAATTCAAACTACTTTGTCACATGAATTTCAGCACTCATATATATTTTTGGTGTCATCCAATTACCTCATGATATAACTGTTTATAACCTTCAAAAGTGTTGTCAATTAGATTATGTCTCAACCAGCTTCTTTACCCTAACAGAATCTGACCTCAAGTTGAGTGGCTGATATTCAACTATGTGTGATTAAATCCTATTATTTGTAAACTCATAAAGTTTCAAAGCCTGAAGATAGAAAGGAACCTTGGAAGTTTATCTCCTCTACTTCACTGCCTACCTCTGTGCACCCATTGATTGAAGTGAGGAAAACCCAAAAGCTTATTACAGAACAATGGGACAATTAAAAGTGTAAGCACCTATAAGGAAATTAACTACATAAGGTTTTTAACAATGTTTTGATTGAAACCTACGTAAACAGTAGTGATAACTAGTACACTGCTTTGAAAACTGTGTTCCCTGGAGCTTTGTGCTTCCCTAAGGTGAGTCAGGGGTTTCATGGAGAAGGAGAAGGAAGGGAGAGGGGGAGGGTAAAAGTCTGCCTTCTCAGCGAGGCCAAGCCGGATGCTCCCACTGTCGTGTTTCCTGTACTTTGGCGTGTAAGGAATACTTCCTCCATAAGAGGAGACTCAGCCGATTAAACCCATTGATAGGTTTAAAAACCAATCATTTGGTTCATTGCTTTTCTTTAAGGAATGAAGAAATCATAGGTGAGTTAGGACAAATCACTGTCTGCTCCACCCAGCTTGATGGCATCAGACCTGAGATAAGAGACACACTCAGGAACTATTTGTAGAGAACCAGCTATCTGCTCAGTACCTGCACACACCCTCATGCGTCGTCTCCCAAGCAGCCTGTGAGGACAGAAAAATTTGTCCTCACAATTTCTTGAGTGATTAGATTATCAAGAAAAATATTTGTTGTACCTATCCTCTCCCATTCAGGAGAGAGGCTAATGTTATTTTGAAAAATACTGAAGAATGTCTGGCACTTTTATGTGTGTAAATAATTTGTTTAAAAATATTCATCGAAAAGGTCATATGCGCTTCAGTCACGTACCATTCCCTTTAAAGTGGCTTGGCATGTTCAGGACAAAGAAATTGTTCCCTTGACCTTGCCAGTTGATGGCTATCTGGAGGAAGCCACTAGAGGGCACCAGAGGCCTTGCTCTTGCAGTCTGCATCCTTTGGGAGCAAGCGATGCTTTCCACCTCATTGTAAATTCAGAGGAAGTGGGTGGGGAAGCCCAAGGCGTGGGAAAATGACCATAATAATAGTACCTTGTGTTTATATAGCACCTTTCTTCAATTAGCTCAGCAAGTTTAGATGTGATTATTCAGCTGGGAGCTTCCAGTGGTGGGAAATGAGGCACAAGGCAAACACGTGGCATAGGTGGGACAGAGGGTGAGAATAATTTCTTATTCATTTCAAATGTCCATTCATTATTTTCACTCTAAAAAGCTGATGTGTGACCTTTCCTGGCAATTTCCTTAGGAACAATAAGAGAAGTCAGAGTCCCAAACTCAAACTCATTTAATGGAAAGATTCCTAAGTTTTACTGGGAAAAAAATTGCACTCAGAGCCAATTAGGGAATCTGAAACAGAAAGATTTTCAGCTATGTAAGTGTAGCTGTAAGGTAACAACTTGAATATTACCATTTTTAAGGTGTGTCATGAAACAACATAGCCTAAGGAATCCTTTGCTACATTTTACTTTTATTTTCCAAACAAATCTCAAACTTGTAAGCCATTCATTTTTTATCCATTCTTTGCCAAAATAAGATAAAAATGTAAAGAGAAAAAATAAACTTGCATTTAAAAAGCTAGACTCTTGTCTCACCTAAGAAACGACTATCCAGACTTGAATGTGTTAATTAAATGCTGTAGGGTGATTTAGTGAGGACAATCATGACAGAGCGTTTCGTTACCAGACAGCGAGGCCCATGGCTGAGTCATCGACGGTGAAGATCACTGTGGCGAAAGTTTCCAGTGGGAGAGTGGCAGTGACTGATGGGTAACATGGGACACGAAGACACCTCCTTCCTGCGGAGTCACGTAGGACCACACCTGCTCACGGAAGGCCCCACGTTTTCTCCAAGTACTAAGCTCGTGACTGTAGCCTCTGAATTGGGATGTCTCATGTTTGCAATGGACAGTCCCTTTCCAGATGTAGGCCCAACAGATGCACCCCCCAGGGTCATTCGTTTTCTCCAAATACACATTTTTTCTTAAATTTCAGATGATAGTTGAATATGACTTCCTTTATAGTGCAAATGATTTTAACACATGTCTGTTATATAAGGGGTTTCTCCAGAGTGTTAAGGGACTAATAAGACTGCAATTAATTTATTTTTGATTTTACGGGAATATACAATTCAGAGACTCTACATGTCCTGAAACAGAAAGGAATCAAACCATTCTTCCTCCGTACCTCTTACTCTCCTCCACAGCATACTAAATTTGAGAGATGCCAATGATTTTCTAGGTTTCATGGAAAAAACATTTATTTTTACTATATTTATTTGGCTATTTAACTCAAAGGCATACTTTTCCAAGACTGGTACAGACTGACTTCTATATACTGCCTGTAACAATTGTATATATGCTCCTGTTACAGAAACACACCCACAGGACCAAGGCGGCGGGGGGGGGTACAATATACTATTACCGAAAGGACCCCCCACTAGGTTCGATTGTTCCTCGCCATAGGAAAGATGTCTCTCAATGCCAGAGATTTGTGAAAAGGAAAGGAAATGTTTTACTTAAAGCTATACAGACTTAAAGTAGTGACCTAATGTCTTCATTAAAATATTAAAGTCCTTTAGGATACCCACAGCGGCACACAGCCCTTCCTTCTCCCCCTGCCCTAATTTGGGGTACTGTAACTCAGGAAAAGAAGTAGGCGCCCGTGTGTTTCAGGTTGCTGTTACCATCAGCTATGTCACCATCCAGGCAGGATTTCTAATTAATCTAAAGCCATGTGGCACCTTCTCATGGCCTAATGGCAAGAGTCGTTTCACCCTTCTTCCAGGCAAAGTCTCTCCTGCTCCCCAGGCCACAGGGCCAAAGGGAGCACCCCAAAGCCACGTGGTCCTCCTCTACCAGAGCTGCAGGGGTCCCCACTCGGGCCAAAACCACGTGGTTCTATTCTCTCCACCAAAGCTGCGGGAGTCCCCATTCTGGCAAAGCCGTGTGGTTCTCTCTCCTCAATATCTGCCCAGTCTGAGATTAAATCCCCTGGACAGTCCTCCTCTGCAGCCCCATTTCTGACTCCTCCCACAATCAGCTATACTTGCCAGCACTCTCATATCCTTCCAGTTTTACTGGGCTGTCATAGTGACTCTGGGCAGGCGTGGCCCCATGGTGTGGAGCCAATCATCTTCAAGCTCTCACGCAGGTGCTGTAACTCGGGGGACCTGCCCCCAGTTACATCTTAGGTGGGGAGTCACTTTCATCCCCCTGGCTCAGAGCATGGCCACAGCTATTTAACATATCTATGAAACCAGTTAAAGGTTATAGATATGTTAAATGACCATGCCAGAGGTTAGCTGCAAAGCTGTGACTGTACAAAACAGTCCTGCATGTTCCTGCTTCATGTGTCCCTTCCCCCAACTCACACCTGTGGGGGAAGGGGTGAGGATATCCTAATATTTCCTAGACACCTTGAGTTCTGGACCCCATTCCAAATCCCTATTTGGAGCCCCCCTCTTGGCTGCACCCTGTTACACTCCCTCAAAATACTACAAGTATACGGGAACTCACTTTGGAAGTTAGGGGTTTGGGGTGTTAGAATATCTCTTAGCTCAGATACTCAGGATCCAAAGGTACAAAAAGTAAAACCTTGGACTCCTCCGTATCATTATCTAACTGCTACTTGAACTCAATGATTCCACAAATTGTAAAGCTAGAAAACCAAGCCAGAGCATGGAAAGGTCATTTGCAAAAACATAGCCACTGGTAGACTCAAATCTCCAACCTAGTGCTCTACAGCAGCTCCATTCTGTCTTGCTTACTATTTATATTCCACATGGATTTTTAACTTCCAGGTAATGACTAGGATGGCAAGGCCAAATTTTCTTAAGAGAGACTATTAATTGATTTCATTTCACTTCATAAACACTTTTAAGGTTTTACTGTGTGTAGTGTTCCTCCTGACACAGAGATAAAGAGGCGAAGCTGGGTCTTCAAGAATTCAGAACTAGCTCTTATATTTTCTAACCAATTTGGAGAAAATAAAGAAAAAATTAACCTAACCAGGAAAAATTCACATGCACTATTAAATAAAAAAATGTCCTGCCTGTTGGAAGTTCCTTCTTATGACAGTTTTCCTCCAGAGTTCTTTTATGTAAATATTTAAAAAGAAAATTTCATCTGAAAGTGATTAAGTGGAAGATTTTATTCAAAATTTGAGAGCTTTAGTCATTACTGTTTATTTTTTAAACATAATTGTATGAGAGTAACTTCAAACATTGTCAGATTTCAAATGACTTAGCTATCCTATTCACCAAAATTACAATTTCTTACGTCACACATATATTATATATCTATTAAAATACGCAGCACATTTTTACTGAAACTGATGTTTGCCATTTCAATTAATCCCTGACTTTCCTCAAGGTATGGATTTTATCTTATTCATCCTTATATCCCATATCACATGTAAAACTCACAAATTCCTGGAAATGAACGATGAAAAACTGGGTCAATATCTGAATGTGTAAATGTTACTATAAGGTCACTCAAGGACATACCAAAGAGATACAATGGAAAACAAAAGCAGAATGAAATCCAAGGATCAACTACACTTAGGTCATTGCGAAAAGAGAAGAAGTTGGAGAAAAATACGATAAACAATGAGCTGGGGAAAAGGCCATTGGTATTTTGTGTCATGGAAAACATAAAAAATTTTGGTTGGCAATAGTGTTAAAGATTAAAAATGATAGATTTTTTCCGCCAAGATGGAGGCATAGGTGGAAACACTGTGCCTTCTCCCACAACCAAGTTTGAATACAACAAAGGTTTGGAAAAACAAAGACACAACCAAAGGACAGAAAATTGAATTATATGGAAGACCGACTACATCTAACCGTTTAACGGGACGGTAAGAGGGGCGGAGCCAGCAGCAAGCAGGGTCGGGCAGGACAGATCCCCAGACCTACGAGCGCAGGCAGCACGGAACCAGCTGGGGTGCGGGGCAGACTGACCGCGGTCGCACATTTGCGCACAGTGAGACGGACCACGCAGGCCCCAGGGGGCGAGGGCTGACGGCGGTGGTGCACTCGCGTGCAGTGGGACGAAACGAGTGGGCCCAGTGACGGCAGCTGCGGCACCCGTGAGGGCTGCAGGCAGGCGGCAGGCGACAGACGGGGCGCCATAGTCCCTCTTTGACCCCGCCCCCACATACAGCGTCACAACCCAGCAACTTAGTTGCCCTGTGCTAGTGAACACCTTAGGGCTCCGATCCTGCTACAGAACAGGCACGAACAGCCCGAAAGATGGTGCAAGAAGAACTCAAAGTCCCAGAGCCGATAACTCTCAGCGACCAAGAAATTGCCAGCCTCTCAGAAGCACAATTCAAAATACTGTTTATCAGGATGCTAACAGAACTGGTGGATTATAGTCACAAATTAGAGGAACATATGAAGGCTAAACTAATTGAAACGAAGGGAAATGCAGAGGAAACCAATAGTGATGGAAAGGAAACTGGGACTCAAATCAAGGGGGTGGACCAGAAGGAAGAACGAAACATCCCACCAGAAAGGAATGAAGAAACGAGAATTCAAAAAAATGAGGAGAGGTTTAGGAACCTCCAGGACATCTTTAAACGTTCCAACATCCGGATTATAGGGGTACCAGAAGGGGGAAAGAAACAGCCACGAGTGGAACACTTATTTGAACAAATAATAAAGGAGAACTTTCCCAGTCTGGCAAAGGGAACAGACTTCCAGGAAATCCAGGAAGCTCAGAGAGTCCCAAAGAAGTTGGACCAAAGAAGGAACACACCAAGGCACATCATAATTACATTAGCCAAGACTAAAATGAAGGAGAGAATCCTAGAAGCAGCAAGAGATAAGGGGACAGTCACCTACAAAGGAGGTGACATCAGACTGTCAGCTGATTTCTCAAAAGAGACCTTACAGGCAAGAAGGGGCTGGAAAGAAGTATTCCAAGTCATGAAATCCAAAGACCTACAGCCAAGATTGCTTTATCCAGCAAAACTTTCATTTAGAATGGAAGGACAGATAANGGTGGGGGAGGGAGTGTGCAGGGGGAGGGGAATGAAGGGGGGAATAGAACAACTGTAATGGTATAATCAGTAAAATATATTTAAAAAAAGATTAAAAATGATAGAAAATGTGGTAGCTATTAGAACTATCCATAAATATTCCAGCTCTCTCGTCTTTGTGGTGCACTCGAGATGGTGTTTCCCTGACTCGTTTTGGCTAATGAAACGTGACCGGAAGTGACGTGTGTTATTTCCCACTGAAAACTAATAGAGCCAATAGAATGTCCCCAGGTCTCCACGCTCCCCCTGCTGCAGGGGCCGAAGCTTCAAATAACAGCTGCTGCTCTAGCTTGGGTCTCAACGTGAGGGTGTGGTGTGAAACTCAGCCCCACAAGCACGAGCGGCATGAGTGAGAAATGATCTTCAGTGTCCAAAGATTGTAGGGTTGTTTGTCACTGCAGCATAAGCTATCCTATCCTGAATGATACAGAACAAGAAGTAAGACCTTTCTTTTAGATAACACCTATTAAAATCACAGAATTTTTAGTTTTCTATTTCTAGGCAGGAAGTAGATAAAAATAAGTTACAGATAAGAAATTATGGGCAAAGAATGTTGAGATTTATTTATTTAATATAGGCCCAGCTGGTGTGGCTCAGTGGATTGAGCACTGGCCTGTGAACCAGAGGGTCACCAATTTAATTCCCAGTCAGGGCACATGCCTGGGTTGTGGCCAGGTCCCCTGTGGGGGGTGGGGGACACAAGAAGCAACCAAACATTAATGTTTCTCTTCCCTCTATTTCTCTCTCTGTTCCCCTCTCTCTAAATATAAATAAACAAAAATTTAAAAAATGAATATTTAATATAAAAGGAAGACAATCATCTCTATTCTTCCCTATTCAATTTCTTTTAAACAAATAATATGGAGTTTCAGCCAAGATGGAGGCATAGGTAGAAACCTTTTGCTTCCACGAACAACCAAAAGGAGGATAACAACCAATGCAAAGTAAATAAACAACCAGAAGCACCAGAAAAATCAGACTACATGGAACTTCGGCAATGAAAGAATTAAAGAAACAGTTGACCAACCCAACCAGACCAGCAAGACAGCAGAGGGAGAGAACCCACAATGAGGCAGCGGACCTGAGGGCGGGGCTGGCTGAATGGGGAAACTGGGACTCCGAGCTGACTGTGGACTACAGCAGGGGCTTCCCAGGTGGGAGGAACTCCCAGGCTCACACCAGGGTTCCTTGGAAAGTGGGCTAGAGCTGAGCAGGCAAGCTGCATTGTTCCCTCTCTGGCCCCTCCCCTACAGGCGGCACAGCAGCACAGCAAGGAGGGTTTCCCTGCTCGGGTAAACACCTAAGGCCTCATCCCCTTACGACTTATCAGGTGCCCCAAGACAAAGAAATAGGACCCAAATGAAAGAACAGAGCAAACTTCAGAAAGAGAACTAAGCGATGAGGACATAGACAACATATCTGATGGAGAATTTAAAGCCCATTTAAATAAAAATGCTCATAAATCTGATTGAGCTTGGTCAAAAAATGAAAGAACAAATTAATGATACCCAAAATTAAATAAAGCAAAATATTCAGGGAATCAACAGTAACAGGAAGGAAACCAGGATTCAAAGCAACAATTTGGAACAAAACAAAGAAATAAACATGCAACTGGATCAGAACAAAGAAACAAGAATTAAAAAAAAAACTGAAGAGAAGCTTAGGAACCTCTAGGACAACCTGAAATGTTCCAATATCCGAATTATAGGGGTGCCAGAAGGAGAACAACAGCAAAAAATTGAAAACTTATTTGAACAAATAATGAAGGAAAAATTCCCAAATCTGGTGAAGGAAATAGACTTCCAGGAAGTCCAGGAAGTCCAGACAGTCCCAAAGAAGTTGGACCCAAAGAGGAACACACCAAGGCACATCATCATTGAGTTACCCAAGATTAAAGACAAAGAGAAAATCCTAAAAGAAGCAAGAAGAAAGGAGAGAGTTACCCACAAAGGAGTTCCCATGAGGCTATCAGCTGATTACTCAAAAGCAACCTTGCAGGCAAGAAGAGGCTGGAAAGAAGTATTCCAGGCAAGGACTACATCCAAAATTACTCTACCCAGGAAAGCTATCATGTAGAATGGAAGGGCAGATAAAGTGCGTCCCAGATAAGGTCAAGTTAAAGGAGTTCATCATCACCAAGCCATTATTATATGAAATGTTAAAGGGACTTAGAAAAAGAAGATAAAAAATATGAATAGTAAAATGACCACAAACTCACAACTATCAACAAATGAACATTAGAGAAAAGAAAAACAATGAAAGCGAAAACTAAGCAAACAACCAGCACAGGAACAGAACCAGAGAAACGGACAACAATGGAGGGATTTCAGCAAGGAGAGGGAGGGGAAGAGCAGGGGGAAAAGGTACAGGGAAGAAGTATAACTGGTAGCCAAAAAACAAGGAGAGGTGGAAAATGGTATAGGAAACAGGGAACTTCTAGGTACAACCCATGGACATGAACTAAGGAGGGGGATGCTGGAGGGCTGGGGGGTACAGGGCAGAGGGGGGATAGAGGGGGGAATTGGGAAAACTGTGGCAGTATAATCAATTAAATATACTTAAAAATTATATGGAATACAGTAAGGAGAGAAATGTGTAGTGACCCCAGAAACAGGACTAGTGAGGGACTAGTAACTGCAACATGACCACACTTTGAATGGTATCAAATAAGAATATCTGACATAGCCCTGCAGGTGAGGAGGGATGGAGGCAATTACTGAGTAACGTGATGTTCACCACGTAACAGAAGTCTTTGTTTGCAGGATCCGGAGCTCCCTCCCCAGCAGCACTACAGCCACCTCTTCACCTGTGGAAAGTAAGGCCCTGGGAGAGAAGTCTCTGGGGGCAAAGAGTAAAAGCCTGTTTACTATCCTACTGACCTGGGGAAGTAGAGACTCTTCTTTTGAAGTTATCCCCATGAGCTGCTGAGAGCAAACTAAATAAAATGGGGGTAATATTCCACTTGCCATTAATGAAGGTAGAGAAGAGGTCACTGGTCGAGTCACACTTAGACTACAACGACAGCATGTACAAGAGGCGTTTCAGCACAGCGGCAAACCTGCCTACATGGGGCACAGCCCTCTGTCTTCCGAAGGTCTCAGACATAGGATCTGGCAATGTTAAACTCTAATAAGTCTCAGCTCCTCCACATCCTGTACAGTATCAGTGTCTTAAACTGAGGCCTGCGTGATGTCCAAAAGCCCCAATTTCAACTCTATAACATAAAAATACCTTTGATTTATTTCTATAAAATTAGTAAATGGAAGCCACTATAAATCAGAGGAGAAAACAGTAAGTAAATACATCTTATGAAATATAGCTACGGAAAATAAAGAAAACTCTAGAACATCTTGAATTTAGCTTTCAAACCAATCTCAGAGGACGTTGCATCTATGAAATTTAAAAAGGAGGGGAAAACTCACAACAAAAAAGTTACAACATGATGGCCAATCAGAAAAAGTGCAATGGAGGCAGTGAACTGCTTAGAAGAAAAAATATCAATTACAGGACATTTAATAAGTTTCTTAGAAAAATCAGAGTGAGACAATAAAGACATAAGGTTAAAAGAAAATGATCAGAAATATAGTTAACAGAATAGGGCTAGCAAATACAGTCATATTAGAAATTTCAGAAGGAGGGAATGAGGAAATGGCATAATAAAGAAAAAAAGAGGAAAATTGCTCTAAATTAAAAAAATTGTTCATATTTATACACAAAGTTCTCCTCATGAAAAACCAGGTAATTTTAATGAAAAAATACTCCTATCCAGCAATATTTTATTACTAGACATATATTATGGAGAAATATTAAAATGTATTTTTAGAATAAAATATTCTATAAGTATACAACTAGAAAGTAATCTGAACACTTACATAGAAAAAATGGGAAATAATATTGTTAGTTTATGAAAGAAGAAATATAAATAGCCAATCAACACATAGAGAAATGAAGATTTAAAAAATGGCAATTTCAAATCACATTGGAGTAAGTTAAAATAGTGTAATTAAAGTACTGTTATCAAAAGTACTTGGAAATGTGCTTTCCAAAACATTTTCAGCAGTACAAATCAGGATAAACTTTTTGTATGACAATTGAAAGTATGTAGTTAATGCTTTTTGTAAACTCTGACAGTTTCTATTTCTTAGAATTTATCCAAAGGAAAAAAATATGATTTATACATGTAAAGATCTAGCCATAGTAATATTCAAACAAGAAAATATATATATTACAAGCATATCACGAGAAACAAGTAGCATATGTAAATTTTGGCCTTCGGGTAAATATTGCATAATCATAAAAATGCACTGTATGTGTGATATATATGTAAATCTTAAATGAATAAAAGTATCTACACAATTATAAAAGAAGTTTAAAATTTATGAATAATGTATTTTAAGTTTATATTTATACCTTCCTAGGAAAAAATGCCATGTCGTTCACCTTTGTTTTTTGGATAAACTTCCCTAGCCAAACAGCCCTCCTTGTCACAGGCACCAGGCACAGCTCTCCTTGTCTCTGAGCAGCGGGCTTGAGCTCCCTACCAGCCCTCAGAAATACTGAGGCAAGCCAGCCACACCTTTACGGAAGCATGGGTCCAGCCACCCTCTCAATACTACAAAGCCTGCCTCCCACAGCATCTGGCTGTCTGCTCTGTTCTGAGTGCAACCCCTTATGACCATGAGTCTCGAGTGCTGTCTTTCCCCTCTGGGTCGTGAGTAGATGTGACTAATAAATGGTTATCAGGCTTGTCTGTACAGTGTCAGTGTTGTGTGTTTGGCCATCCCCATACCCATAGGGTGGAGGAGGTAGACGTGAAGAGGAGGTAGATGAAGCAGAAGGATGAAAGGTTTAGGTAGCGCAGAGGATTGATGGAACAGTTTCCGGGAGCAGGGACGAGCTGGTGCACTCTGACAGATAACTGAGTTGATTTTGCCAAGGGCTCTTCCTCCCATTAGACAGGAGGAAGGAGAGACAGGATGGGTAGGGACCCAGCAGACAACAGCATCTGCTGGCAGGTGATAAGCATCGGGGCCCAAGTTGACACATTAAGATATTTTTGCTCACTAATAGAATAGTTAGCAACTAATAATAATTTCCAGGCAATTCATTTCCTTACACGATGAGGAGTCTGGAAGCAGGCAATTCCAGGACGGGTTTGGGAGCTCAACAAGTATCAGGATACAGGCTTGTCATCTTTGAAACTTTGTCCACCTTCTCCTGAAAGTGGTAGGATGGCTGTTGAATCAGTTTCACATGCCATCTCCAACTAAGCATGAAAAGAGATAGAAAAGAAGCACATTTAACCCGTTCTCTCCTGAATGTGTGTGTGTGTGTGTGTGTGTGTGTGTGTGTGTATTCTTTTCCAGAAGCCACTAGCAAATATCCCCTTAATCATGTTGGCCAAAACTAGCCAGTAGCTGCCTCAAGACTGTACAAGGGCAAAGAAAATGAGATGAGCATCCCTGGCTGAGACCAGCCATGATTTTCACTCCAGGGTTGAGCATTTTTCTTCCTAAATAAAAGAGGGATTTCATTAGCAAATAACAAAGGGGACATAGCTCAGGAAAGTCAACCTATAGTGATCGTTCAAGGGAATAGGAACAAATTTTGGAATAGCGGCTGTGGACAATGCTGTAAGAAATCTGTAAAACATGGATAAAAGGGTGATGGTGCAACGCTGAAGGTGGAACATCACGAATTTACAGACAACATGTTTTAGATTCGAGATTTTCTTGGCAACGTATAACAATCTAGGATTCAGAAGTAGATGTGTGGAGCATCGAAGGAAACAGGAATGCGCATAGTTCCATGAGAAAGGTATGGCATGGTGGACCACGCGGTCCAGAGCTTCAGAAGGGAATGGACACAGCCATGAGTTGCAAGAACTAAGAGGAGAAAAAGGAGTATAACTTCAGACATGTGAAAATTGGGATAAAAGAATGAAATGAACAGATAAGATAAAGGAAATAGAGGGATTTTGGTAGGAAAAATAGAACTCAAAGTCACTGACTTAGGGAATCATTTTAAGCTCTAAGTGCAGACGGGCCAGAGAGAGCCTGAGAACCTTTGGATATAAATGCAATGAATGTGAAAAGGTTGAGAGTGTCAAAGGATATCTTTTGATGCTGTGGAGAGAATAGGAGAAAGAATTTTTCTTCTGCATGCAAGGCTCTGCATTCCCAGTCAGACTGCGTTTTCTTTCAGGTCAGGGAGCATATATTGCATTTCTTTCTCCTCCTGCTTTAGGAAGAGGAGTGGGTCGGGGGTGGCTGTGCCTGTGTTGAAGAGGTTCCCAGGACGCTCGGGGTTCACAGGGGCATCAACTTCCAATGATTACCTCAGACTTACACAGTAAAATTTTAAATGGTTTTGTAAGATCAGAAATAATTGCATGTCTTTAATTGAGTGGGAGTATTGTATCTAGATACTATTCTTCCCCTGGTAGCTTCAAATTACACTCTCGACTTATCTCCCACTGTTGCTCTTCCTCCAGATCCAGCCAGTGGCCCTCCCTCGCATGTGCTAGTGCTAGTCAACAGAGTCAAGCCATGCCCCTGAGCGCCCGCTGCAGACCTGGTACCAGAATGGCCTGTATTGTACTTAGCTCAAAAACGGGATGCGATGAGTTGTGCATCTGTGTCCCCTGGCTAATCCCTGCAGAGACACCGACTGCGTGGTGACGGCCAGAGGGAGGGGGTTGGGGCTGGCTGGAAGTAGGCTCTTAAAGGGTGGGAAAATGGGGACATCTGTGATAGTGTCAACAATCAAAATAAAGAAAAAAAAGGATATTTTCAAAAAAAAAAACAAACAAATAAGCAAAACATAGGAGGCTAGAAAATAATGCCAAACAATAAGCAAGAGATTGAATAAATTGATATTGGTACAAACCAATACTCTATAGCCATAATATAATATTTAAAATGTGTATGAACATAAAAAATACAACATAATTCTAAGAATACTTTCATGCATGTGAAATTTATGAAAGACTTGTTTATAACAAGAATGTGGGCGATTTTCAAACAGTTCTTAGTATTTTATCATTTCCCCAAAGTAAATATGAATTATTTAAGTAATAACTATTGTATAACGAATATAAAAAGACCTAAGGCAAACTTTGACGTGGGGGGAAAGAATGAGAATTGTTGATATTAATCTTCTTCGAGCCCCAGGCTTTTACTTGTCACGTGCTAAAGACTCCCACCCCCCCTACCCGCAACTAGTCACAGTTTTCACCCCTCCTCTTCCCCTCCCCTCCCCCTTTCCTCTCCCCGCCCCCCCCTCTTCCTGCCAGGTACTGGTGCGATTAGCTTGAGTCACCGTAATTCACACAGTTTTATTTCCTGTTTGGGACTCAGGCCCGGAGACGTGAGCACAGCCGAATTGACCCGCTGATTTAAATAAACATCAACCTAGGCTTTTCCTGGGCCCTCAAGCCATTTCCCTTCACGCCTTCAGAAATTTTTTGCTTTATCATCCTGCTGATGCCCAGTAAACTGCCTAATTAAAAGCACGCCACACTTGGTGCCACACTTGGTCAGGAAGACTTGGAGCTCTCAGAAGGCTGCCCCTGCTCACCCCCGGCAGAGCCCATCCCAGCTGGGAGGGTCCCCAGATGGGAAGGGACACTGAGCCTGCTCCACGACAATGACTGGCTTCCCCAGAAGCGCATGTCTCACTCTCATCAGTGTTCTCCACCATCACACACAACCCGCCTGTGTGAGTGTGTGACTCACCATAAAACAAACAAGCCGAGGCCAATCACCATGACATCCAAGATGTTTCCAAGGTCTGCTATTTTTCCCTTTGGGTCGATGCTTTCTTCACTTTCTCAGGTTTCTCTACAGGCCCGCCTGCCTTTGAAATGTCAGTGATTTCCAAGTATCATTTCTCTGCACCTTCTAAACCATCCACCTTCAGGACCACATTTTGCTCTAACTACCACCCCCAGGGAGGGAAATACTAAACACAGGTCTCTCTGCAGATGCGTCTGTGTTCTTACTCCATCTTCTCAGATGCCCTGGACATGTTCTGAGTCCCCACCCAAGGTCCTGCACGCTGTGTTTCTGAAGCCTTGCTTCTGTGACCTTCTTCAGAGGCATTTCTTGGGCAGCTGGAGCCACTTTGCTGGGCCATGGAGGAGGTTTGTCCCATGAGGCAGACTCGAGTTAATGACTGATGGCAACAGTATAAAAGCCCAGCAACTCTGTTTGGAGAATAAATTGCGGTGTGGTTTGTTCACTGGCTTCCCCTCGGCACTGATGGGGGAGGCTGGGACCCTACCTGCGAATGCACCCTGGATCCACTTCTTCTCCCTCCCTAATTCTGTTTCCACTAGTCCTGGAAGCCCATCTTTCATAAGTGACTTGTGGGTAAACTTTTATTCCAGAATCTCCTGGGAACCTGCCCCAGGATCCTGCTGGACTTGAAGTTCATGTATACACTGCCTGTTAAACACGATCACGTGGATGGCCCACAAGTACCTTAAACTCAATAACAGAAGTTATCCTTTGCCTCCTAACCCTGCTTCCCCTTCTTTATGCTCGACTTTATGCGCACAGTCATCCGAGACAGAAACACAGCAGGTACACTAGACATTTTCTCCTCTTCCACCACACATTAACTTCCAGTTTCCACCCATTCTAAAGCGCTGTCGCATTTTTTAAATGTCTTCTTGTCTCCATTACCATCGCCATTCTGTGTTTCGAACGTCTAGTTTTCTGCCTTCCTAACCCTCATTTAGCTTAATCTTCCCCAGTCTCCACCCCTGAGGCCACCGTTTAACTACCCTGTGGCCAGAACCGCCCTTCCTCTTCTTCCCTGTCCTCTGCCTGGCCGAGAACTCGCCGCCCTAAATCAGGACCTCAGTAGTTCTGTCCTCCTTCCTAGGGCGAGCACAGCTGGAAAAACACCGCTCAGCCTTGTACAGGAGCGCCACCACGAATTGGTGATCTCCAGCTGCAAACCATTCATTTTCCATAACCAATCCCGTCCCAGACCTGTTGCCCAGGTTCTTCTCTCTCCTGCCGTATATTTTGCTCTCTCAATTTTACAAATCCCGTCTTTATCATGTTTTTCCTTTCCTATCTCCTCACACACACAAACACTGGCATGTGCACACAACCATGGCAAATGCACCAGCCATTCCTTCTCCTAAGTCTGCATTACGCTGTAGCTCCTGCACTCTAGCTCTTCGCTCTGAACCATCCAGTGATTTAAAAACGCGATGCCCTGTCCCCACTAGAAAGCTTCCATCGCTCTGTGATTGTGCTTGTGAAGTTTTAGCATCTTTTGCATTTCAATCTTCAATCCATTGGAGTTTATTTTAGTGTAAAGCTATACAGGTAGTCATCCATTTTTTATAATGTGAATCAGTGTTTACACTATTTATTAAATCCATCTCTTTCATATTTATTCAAAACTTTGCTTAATTCTTCCTCTGTAAAATGGGGATAATAGCACTCACGTGTAGTTAAGACTTAAATGACAGTATATGTAAAGTGCTTAGAAGCAATACCTTTCAATGCACAACATGACTTTTGGTTTGTTTCTGAACTATATTCTTCTACATTAATATGTCAGTTTGTGGACAATATTACTGTTATTCATATACTTTTTAGAGTTTTCCTGGCTATTCTTGTATAATTATTTTTTATTAAAATATTTTGTAATTTTTGTTGCTAAAAAATAAACCAAGAAAACATGGGGCATTTCTAAATATAAATAACTTTAGAAAGATCCAATGTTTTTAAATATTTGAGTCTTCTTATCAAGATAATATTTAACATTTTTAAATTTTATTAATTCTGCCCTGACTGGTGTAGCTCAGTTGGTTGGGCATCATCCAGCAAACCTACAGGTCTCCGGTTCGATTCCCAGTCAGGACTTACGCCTGGGCCTCGAGGGTCAGGTCCCCAGCTGGGGCACGTCTGAGAGACAACTAATCTCTGTTTCTCTCACACATCGGTGTTTCTCTCCCTCTCTTTCTTCCTCCCTTCTCCTCTCTCTAAGAATAAATAAATAAAATCTGTCAAAAATAAATTTGTTAAGTCTTTTAAACATTTGAATGTCATTAATTCTAATCATCCATTTAAACATTGTTCTGCTTCTGGACTCGTTTTCTTTTCCACTGGTCTGTGCCCCTACTCTGATACCGAGAACAGATTTTAACTGTGGTGGCTTTGTATCATTTTTTTGGTATCTCATAGGGCAATTCCCCTCTATTTCCCTTCATTTAAAAAACTAATGTGACTGCTTTTGAGCTTTTCCCCTTACAAACAAGTGTTAAACTCAGTTTATCTATGTCCATATAAAGTCTTCGATATTTTCTTAGTGTTGTGTTACATTCATGGGCCTGGCATTCTTGCAAGCATTAGTGTTCTCATCTTTAAAAATAGAATACATTTACTGTGACTTTCTTTGTTCTCCAATACAACGTGTTAATTCTCCATAGTCTTTCATAGTCCTGTTAAATATATGTCTATCTATCTCAAGTTTTTAAAAAAAATTGTATTTGGGAACTAAATATTTCTCCCATTATATTTTTAGACTCTACTTTCGCCTTCTAGGACATAATAAGCAGTTCATTTTATGTTTCTCCAGTATCCAGCTACCTTACTAAACTCTTTAATTGGTTGTAATAATTTTTAGTTGTTATCAAGAGTGCCTGGAAAGAATGTGTAGTCTTCAAGTGACAGATTCAGTTTTCTCTATGTTTGACTTAAGCATATGACGTTGCCAGTTTTAAATTAACAATGTTTAAATGGTCACAAGGTCATATGGTTATATTTATACCTAACGCTATAACTGTATCTGTATCTGTATCTGTATCTGTACCTACCTACCTTTTTGTCTGTATCAATTCTTCATTGTGTGGTTCAAATTTTGCATATCCTTACTAAGTTTCTTATTCTGGATCAACCAGTTATCTAGGACATGCTCTAAATTTTATCTTCACAATGGTATATTTATATTTTTCTTCTTGTGATTCTTGCCCTATACAGTTTGAAGCATACACGTTTCTGTTTTTTTGATAAGTTGTTCTTCCTATGGTGATGCAGTGACCATTTTATTTCTATGTTTCTGCCTTGAAATATCTTTCCTGATAGTACTATAGTAGCTTCGCTAGCTTTCATTTGGTGATTTGTCCATTGCAATTTTTATCTTTCCGCTCCACACCTTTAGGTTTACTTTTGTTTTAGATGCATTTCTATAACTGGAATTTTTCCTTTCTTTCCTTTTCATTAATTTTGATAAATTTTTAGCTAATAAGCTTTGTCTTATTACTCACACTTAAACTTGTGTCTACCATCTTATTTTGTGTTTTTATTTACTGTTTTTTCCTTCAGTTTGTTTTATTGTTTCTCTTATTCACTAAGTATGACATTTACACATTATATTTCTCTTGTTGGCTGGTTACCCACGATTTGTAGAACATGTATTTTTCTGAGCAATGTTAATTGCCACCCTTCTCCCAAAATATTCAAGAGCCTAGAACACTTTAATTTCAATTATCCACCTTTAATTTTACAGCATATTGTTGGCAAAAATGTGAGTTGCACCTATATATGACTTCTATTAAATTACCCTTCATTATTATTGTTTTATACTTTTGTCTTTTAACTTTTATGCTAAAGTTAAAAGTAATTAATATACCAGCATTAAAGTAATACAGTATTCTGGATTTTTCTGCATTTACCTTTAGCAGTGAGTTTAATGCTTTCATTTGCTTTCATGTTTCTCATCAATGTCTTTTCATCTCATCCTGAAGAACTCCCTTTAGCATTTCTTATAAGGCAAGTCTAGTGATTATTAACACTTTCGTATTTTACCATCTTGAAATTCCTTTAGTTCTCCTTCATTTTCTGATGGAAAGTTTTGCAAGGTACAGTATTCTTGCCTGGTGATTTCTTTTTCTCTCAGCACTTTGCACATATCATTTCTCTCTCTCCTGGACTACTGAGGGGTCTCTGCTGAAGAAACTGCTGATAGCCATGGTTGCTCCTTTCTACATGATGAATTGCTTTTTTCTTCTTTCAAAATTGTTTTTTTTTTTGTATTCAATTATTGACAATTTGACCATAATGGGTCTTCCTGTAGAAATTAGATTCATCTTTGAAACCTTTAGGCTTTGTGACTCTGGATGCCAATTTTCCTCCCCAGATTAGGGATGGTTTGGGCCAATGCACATCTTGTTTACATAATGGAATCGTGGGTCCTGTATGTTCTCTACATGCTCTTCCTCTTCTTCTTTTGCTCGTCTGATAGATACTCTGCAATTACTTCTCTTATATGCATTTGTTCTTTCTTCTTTTTAATCAAGCTTGTTATTTAAATCCTATTGATTTTTCAGTTTAGTTTTTGTAATCTTCAGGTCCAAAGTTTCTGTTTTCTTTAAATGGTTTCTATCCCTTTGTTGAGACTCATTTTGTTCATGTATTGTTTATTTTTTAATTTTATTTTGCATTTGAAGTTTGCATTTAATATTACTTTGTATTAGTTTCAGGTGAATAGCATAGTGGTTAGACCAACATACTTTATTTACAAAGTGTTCCCCTAATATTTCAAGTGTCCACCTGGCACCATATGTGGCTATTACAATATTATAAACTATAATCCCTATGCTGTACTTTACAGTCCTGGGAGCATTTTGTGACTACCAGTTTGTAGTTCTTAATCTGTTCACCTTTTCCAACTAGTCCCCCATTCCTCTAGCAACCATTATCCTATTCTTTGTATCTATGAGTCTGCTTCTATTCCATTTGTTTGATTATTCTGCTCTTTAGATTCCACATGTAAGTGAACTCATTTGGTATTTGTCTTTCTCAGTCTGACATATTTCACTTAGCATAATACCTTCTAGGTCCATCGATGCTGTCATAAATGGTTAAGATTTCATTCTTTTTAAAAAATATTGTATTTATTTATTTTTAGAGAGAGGGGAAGGGAAGGAGAAAGAGTGGGAGAGAAACATCAATGTATGGTTGCCTCTCATATGTCCCCCACTGGGGACCTGGCCAAGATTTCATTTTTGCCCTGGCTGGTGTAGCTCAGTGGATTGAGCTCAGGCCTGTGAACCACATGTTCGCGGTTCAATTCCCAGTCAGGGCACATGCCTGGGTTGTAGGCCATTTCCCAGCAGGGAACTCACCAGAGGCAACCATACATTGATATTTCTCTCCTTCTCTCCTTCCCTTCCTCTCTAAAGATAAATAAATAAAATCTTTAAAAAAGATTTCATTCTTTTTATGGCTGAGTCATATTTCATTGTATATATGTACCACTATTTTTATTTTTATTCTTTTTATCTACACGTCTTTAGATAGGCACTTGGGTTGCTTCTTTAGCTTGGCTATTGCGAATAACTCTGCAATGGACATAGAATTTCATATATTCTTTCAAATTGTGTATTGGATTTCTTCCTACATATACTCAGAAGTGGAATGACTGGGTCATAAGGCAGCTCCATTTTTAGTTTTTTGAGGAACCTCCATATTGTTTCCCATAATGGCCACACCAATATGCATTCTTACTAACAGTGCATGAGGGTTCCCTTTTCTCCACATCCTCACCAACACCTGTTATTTGTTGATTTATTGATGATAACCATTCTGACAAGTGTGAGGTGATATCTCATTGTGGTTTTAATTTGCATTTCTCTGATGACTAGTGACATTAAGCATCTTTTTAAATGTCTATTGCCTGTCTGTCCTCTTTGGAGAAGTGTCTGTTCAGGTACTTTGCATATTTTTTAATTAGATTGTTTGGAGGGATTTTGGTGTTTATATGAGTTCTTTATAAATTTTGGATATTAACCTTTTATCAGATGTATCATTGGTGAATATGTTTTCCCATTCAGTAAGTTGTCTTTTCATTTTGTTGATGGTCTCCTTTGCTGTGCAAAAACCTTTTAGTTTTATGTAGTCCTATTTGTTTATTTTTTTATTTTGTTTTCTTGGAGAAATATATCAGAAAAAATATTGCTATGAGAAATGTCTGAGATTTTACTGCCTGTGATTTTTTCTAGGATATTTATGGTTTCGAGTCTTACATTTAAGTTTTTTATTCATCTTGAGTTTATTCTTGTACATAGTGTAAGTAGGTGGTCTATTTTCATTTTTTGTATGCATCTGTCCAATTTTCCCAATACCATTTATTGAATAAACTACACTTACCCCTTGTGGGCTCTTACTTCCTTTGTCACATTTTTAAATTATTTTTTATTGATTATGCTATTATAGTTTTCCCAACTTTGTCCCCATTATTCCCCCTCTGCCTTACCCCCCTAACCCTCCAGCATCCCCCTCCTTAGTTCATGTCCATGGATTGTACATATAAGTTCTCTGAGTCCTCTGTTTCCTATACCATTTTTATGTCTCCCCATAAAAATGGGGAGACATTCTATTTTATGCCTACTAAGTATGTTTCTTCTTCCCTGTACCTTTTCTTTCCTATTCCTTCCTTCCCCCTCCCCACTGAAAACTCTCCATGTGATGTCCATTTCTCTGATTCTGTTCCTGTGCTAGTTGCTCAGTTTTTGCTCAGTTTTTGTTTTCATTGTTTTTCTTTTCTTTTACGTTCAATTGTTGACTGTTGTGAGTTTGTGGTCATTTTATTATTCATATTTTTTATCTTCTTTTTCTTAGATAAGTCCCATTAACATTTCATATAATAATGCCTTGGTGATGATGAACTCCTTTAACTTGACCTTATCTGGGAAGCACTTTATCTGCCCTTCCATTCTAAATGATAGCTTTTCTGGGTAGAGTAATCTTGGATGTAGTCCTTGCATTTCATGACTGCAAATACTTCTTTCCAGCCCCTTCTTGCCTGCAAGGTTCCTTTTGAGAAATCAGTTGATAGCCTCATGGGAACTCCTTTGTGGGTAACTCTCTTCTTTCCTCTTGCTTCTTTTAAGATTCTCTATTTGTCTTTTATTTTGAGTAATTCAATGATGATGTGCCTTGGTGTGTTCCTCTTTGGGTCCAACTTCTTTGGAACTGTCTGGACTTCCTGGACTTCCTGGAAATCTATTTCCTTCACCAGATTTGGGGACTTTTCCTTCATTATTTATCCAAATAAGTTTTCAATTTTTTGCTGTTGTTCTCTTTCTGGCACCCCTATAATTCAGATATTGGTACATTTCAGGTTGTCCCAGAGAGTCCTCAGCCTCTCTTCATTTTTTTGGATTCTTGTTTCTTTGTTCTGATCCAGTTGGATGTTTATTTCTTTGTTTTGTTCCATATCATTGCTTTGAATCCTGGTTTCCTTCTTGTCACTATTTGTTCCCTGAATATTTTACTTTATCTCATTTTGAGTATCTTTCATTTGTTTTTCCACTTTTGACCAAGCTCAATCAGATTTATGAGTATTTTTATTTAAATGGGCTTTAAATTCTCCATCAGATATGTTGTCTATGTCCTCATCGCTTAGTTCTCTTTCTGAAGTTTTGCTCTGTTCTTTCATTTGGGCCCTATTTCTTTGACTTAGGGCACCTGATAAGTTGTAAGGCAGAAGGGCCTTAGGTATTCACCTGCGCAGGGCAACAACCCTCCTTCCCACGCAGTGGTGCTCCCTGTGGGGGAGGGGCCAGAGAAGGAAGAGTGTGGCTCACCAGCTCATATCTAGTGCACTTTACAACAGACTTGTGTGTGAGACTGGGAATTTCTCCCACTGCAGCAACCAATGCAGTCCACTGTCAACCCTGATTCTCACTTTCCCCTTAAGTCCTTCCCGCCTACCCGGTCTGTCGCTGCACTGTAATTTTTCTCAGCTGGCCAGGCTGTGTGGCCCTTACTGGTCTGGTTGTTCTGATTTTTTCTTTAATTCCTTGGTTGTCAGAGTTCCATGCAGTTTGATTTTATGGTGCTTCTGGTTGTTTATTGTTTTTATTTTTTATTTTTATTTTTTTCAATTTTTTCATTTAATTATTTTTCAAGTACAGTTTTCAGTCTATTACTCCCATCCCATCCCACCCCCCATCCTCCCCCCTCCCTCCCATTTCCACCCTTCTCAGTTGTTGTCCATGTATCCTTTATATAGGTTCCTCTAAATCCCTCCCTTATTTCCCCTGAAATTCCCTCCCCTCTCCCCTCTGGTCACTGTCAGCCTGTTGTTTATTGTTTTTAGATTGGTGATATTCTCCTTTTGGTTGTGCAAGGATGGGAAGGGTTTCTACCTATGCCTTCATCTTGGCCAGAACTCCCCTTTGTCAAATGTTAATTGACCATACAGGTTTTATTACTGGGCTCTCTATTCTGTTCCATTGAACCATATGTCTATCTACATTCCAGTATTGTTCTGTTTTGATTACTTATGGCCTTGTTGTATAATTTGATATTAGGAGGTAGTGATACCTCCAACTTTGTTCTTCTTTCTCAAGGTTGCTGTGGCTATTCAGGAAATGTTGTGGTTCCATATAAATTTGTGGATTATTTGTCCTAGTTCTGTGAATAAAAAGGCCTTTGATATCTTGATAGCAATCACATAAATTTATAGATTGCTTTGGGTGATACAGACATTTTTATGATGTTAACTCTTCCTATTTGTGAGCATGGCGTATCTTTCTATTTATTTGTATCTTCTTCAATTTATTTCTTTAATGTTTTTAAATTTTTCTGAGTCTTTTAACTTCTTGGTTAAATTTATTCTTAAGCATTTTTGGTACAATTGTAAATGGGATTTATGGGATATTTTTTCTTAGTTTCCCTTTCTATTGTTAGTTCATTATTGGTGTATAAAAACAGAACCAATTTCTGAATATTTATTTCGTATTCTGCTACTTTACTCTATTCATTTATTAGTTTTAGTGGGTTTTGGTGGAATATTTAAGGTTTTCTATACACAATATCATGTCATCTGCAAATAGTGACAGTTTTATTGTTTTCTTTCAGATTTGGATGCTTCTTATTTCTTCTTCTTGTCTGATTGCTGTGGCTAGGACTTCCACTACAGAGTCGAATAAGAGTAGTGAAAACCAACATCCCTTTCTTGTTCCTGATATTAAGGAAAATGATTTTCATTTTTGCCCATTTAGTATAATGTTAATTGTGTGTCTGTCATATATGGGTTTTTTGTTGTTGTTGTTAAAGTATGTTCTCTCTATTCCCACTCTGCTGGGAGTTTTTATCATAAATAAATGCTGGATTTAGTCCAATGCTTTTTCTGCATATACTTTTTTCTTGATTTAGTTGTTTATGTTGACTTTCAGCTCAGCAAGTTTTAAAATGATTATTTTGAATTATTTTTAGGCATAGATCATTTTTGCTTTAGAGATGGTTGCGGGATATTTGTTTGTTCCTTTTGTTGGGACATATTTCCCTGATTTTTCATCCTTCTTAAAGCTCTGTGTTTATGTCAGTGCATTTGAAGAAACAGTCAGTCATCCCCTTTTGTCTTTCTGGACTGAGTCTGACATGGAAAGGAGCTCCACGAATCATCCTGGGTAGAGATTCTGGGAGCCTCACAAACCATTTCTATAAATATGCATGCACTGCCACTAATCTTCTGCCCTCATCCTCCATCCTGGGAGAGATGTTTCAGGGTTGTGCACCTTCTCCTAATCTTGCAGAGCCATGTACTAATAAATCATCGTAAATCAGCCATTTGTTTTATTAGGTCAGTGCACTGGGTGGCTGGGACATGAGGTGCACACTCCACTTCTCTCGCATTAGGATGATATACCTTCTTATAGTCTTGCAGATCCATGCTGCTGAGAGCCAACTACCCTTTTCATTGTTCTCATTTGCTCCCAGTCCTTTAGCTTTGCTGAGCTACCCAACACTTCCCTCTGGGTGAAGTGAGACAAAGCAGGTCTCTTGGACAATGACTCAAAAGCCTGGTGATGCTGGGTACATGTTTCACTCTCTCTCCCAGGGAAAATATCTCAGGCTAAGGTGATCTCCCTCAGAGCTAACCTGTGAGAGCTTGGGGAGGCCTTCCATGGATAAAGTGAAATAGCTCTTTTTAGTCATTGTAATAAGCTCATCATTGGATTTGTGGTTATCTGAGCTGCTGTATCCTCTGAACTGGATTCTGAATTCTCATAAAGGCATATTGGCTCCTATATTGATATTAAATCAATGTTTCTGTAAAAGAATAAGGGCTGGGACTTCCTATCCACAATCTTACTAATCATCCCAAATGCCACTTTTATATAAAGAATTTGTATGTGATTACTTTTACTCTGTTATCAAGTATTCTTAAAATCAAGTTTTTGTTCTGAGTCCTTTTTTATGTGTTTAAAAGTGTAAAACATTTTTACATAAATGACACTACTACATTGTTCTGCTACATGACACTTTTGAAGACCTTATCTCTTATCTCTTATTCATAGTACTTCACTTTGTGGGATTTGTGGGGGTTTTTTTTGTAATTTTTAGGCCATATGCTTCTTTTTCTAGATTTATCAGTAGAGAGCCCAAGGAGCTTAGCCTAAGGATATGTCCGGCTTGGCTGTCTTTCATTTTATTCTGCCATGTTTACCACCCAAAACTTCTTTCTGCCTTAACTTCTTGGTATAAGGAGTCTCATAACTAATAAAAATCAGTCTCCAAATGCAAATAAAGACAAACCCATGCTTATAAATTCATAGGAGAAATTTTATTTTTCTAATCCAAGTTTAGATTGAGCCAGCAATGATGCCATAATACTGATGGCTGCACTTTTTCTAGTTCATGGTTTATCTGCAACTTTTACACTTCGAGAATCAATATTATGTGCATGCTCAGTTACAGTTTTTGCTGCATGTGGATTCCAAGATTCATCTCCTGACCTTGTGTAGGCAGACATTCAATCTCCTTAAGGGAGGTGAAATTTCAGCTTAGACATGAATTACCCTAATTCCTTCCCTTTCTTCATTCCTTCTTCTTCCTTCCTTTCTTCCTTCATTTTGCCCTTTTTTCCTCCCTCTCTCATTGTTCTCTCTCCTGCTTCTCCTGTGTTGGTTAAGTAATACATTCATGTGATACATATTTTGAAAATACAAAAGGGCATACTATTAACAATCAGTCTATCCCTATCCTATTCCCTCATCAGGGGCAACCCTTGTTATCAACCCTTTATGTAGGCTTTCACAAAGATTCTATGCACACGTGTGGTTTTTTCCTTATGAATTTGTCACCACATGACACATAGTCTTGTATACCCTTTTATTCCTTATAAAAATTTACTTTTGGAGGTCATTTCCTCTCCAGGCATAAAGAGCTGCCAATATTCTTTCCAATGGGGTTATAGTAGTCCATTCCATACGTATAATGTCTGCTACCAGTTTTCAATCATTTGCTTTTACAATATACTGCAATGAGTACATTGTATATAACCACTTTTACACATATATAGGTATGAGGGGGCTCAGAATCCCCAGCAATTTATTCATAAAAATTATGTGTTCATTCTTACATGTTTTGACTTCAATCACCTTTAAAATACTCTCTATTTAATGCAATACGCCTATCAAAATGTTCTTTCCATGGCTCAAAACAGTTTTTGAACTTGGTGATTTTAATACCTTTTAGTGCTTTGGCCATATTTTTCTGTCACTTCTTCCACATCAGCAAAATTTTTCCCTTTAAGGACTTTTCTCATCAGGGGAAATATAAAACAGTTCCTTGGGGTAAGATCAAGTGAATAAGGAGGGTGAGCCATGGAAGTCATGCTGTTTTGGGTCAAAAACTGCTGAACACTCAGGGTAGTGTGGGCAGGTGTGCTTGTAAATTGCCCATCAGGAAATGGGCAAACATATTGAAAGAGTCTTCAAAAAAAATTCACTGAAGTCAAATGCAGCCTCTCACAACAACCCCAGCTGGTGCACTGATACAGATGGGTTCCTAGAACACTCCCCTAGTGAGGGAAGCCTGTACTACCATGGGGCCTGCCCTTCAGAAGATAATTACAGTTATTTTTGGGGTCTCCCCTTGTATATCATAGAATAATTCTTAGAAGTGTAATAATGATTCAAAGTATATATGGATTCTATATAAAAAAGTATAAATATGTGTATATATCTCAGATATGCAAATAGTGTGTTTTTTCACAGAGTGCATTAATAGATATTGATTCCTACCAATAGATAACAATAATGTCTCACTAAGATTTTAATTTTATTTTATCTTATTAACAAGATTGAGCTCTTATGAGTTTAAAAGTCTTTCTATTTCCTTTTTCTGTAAACTTCATGTTTGTATACTTTGGTCATATTTGTAACATTGCAGGACTTCAGTTGAATGAAGACAGCTGAGCTTTCGTCATGTGTGCAAGTGAACTAATGATGTTATTTTACTTAGACCCATTCCCCACAGTGATAGATTAGACAGTAAATCTGTTTATGTTATGGGCCTATTTATATCCTCTTATTGACTTCTTATCAACAAAAATAAACTTAAATGTCATAAAATGGCAATATATAGCCTTCTGTCATTTGACCCCTACTTATCTCTTAATCCCAAACTTTAGTCATTAACTATCTCATGCTTACCACTCTTGCAAAACCAAACTGCTTCACACACCACATTGTCTTCCCAATGTCTTATTATATTCTGAAAAAAAAAATTTCTCTCAGTCCTTGTTTCAGCTAGCAATGTCCCATTCTCTACCTTTCCATACTTGGACTTTTCTGATTTTGCATCAACTCATCTTCTATGATGCCATTGAACTATACTTTTTTTCTAGAAAGGAGATTAAATTATAGCCTCCTCTGGCCTCTTATCAGAGCTTGGTACCACTGTTCTGTACACTCTAATCACCCATTGTAGCTATTGAAATTATCTAATTATGTGACAGCCTCTCCATTGGGCAGAGAACTTACTACCTAGGGCTCTATTCTGCTAGTATTTTGATTCTTTGAGTGTACCATGTGTCTACATGCAATAAATATTCAATAGTATTTATTATACAAATGAATGTACCCATTTAAAAAAAACTAGAATAACCTTCCCAAGCGGGTAGAGAATTGGAAAGTGTGGTAGGATAAAATGAGTGCAATGCTATTCTCTTCTCCCTAACTTCTCCTTTTCTTTCACCAAACACACTGTGGGGCAGGTTTATTTGAGTTAAGGGTGGTTATGCCACAGAGCAGCACAGACTATAACCGAGAAGGGAGTCATGGAGTACACACATGAAACAAACATCTGTAATTAAAACATGCATAGAAATTAATTGTTTTAGAGTGTGACAAAGTAGAATCAGAGCTTGGACAGATTCACATCCCTCCAAAAAGGAGACATATTTATGAACTAGTTTAATAAGTGTTGATCAGCAATCACCCTCATCACAGTGATGCAACTGGTATTTTGAGAACTGCGTTTTAAAAGTTTTTTCCAGTGCTGAGTGACTCATCTGTTTCACAACAGGGCGAACAAGTGGGTAAGTGTGCCACGAAGTCCCTTCTCCGACGATTACAGCCCCGTTTCTCAGTTGTTGCCAGTGTCTTGCACTCCCCCTTCATAAACGCTCTCTCCAGCAGTCAGCCAGCACAATAGTGAAGGTCCATCTGGGCTCTTTACTTGGGCTTAGAATTCCAGAAAATTGGTAGAATTCAGGGGATCAGTATGTCTCTTTTTCAGCATATTGTTATCATCACGGTTACACCAAGGGAAGAAGGTATTTAATTCCAGATGCTGGGCCTGAATCTTCTCTTTTGAAGTTGTGTGATCCCACTGAGCCCTTGTTGAAACCAAATCAGAAAGAAGAGAAAGGAGGGGTCCCCAAGCTCATGCTGGTGGCTAGTTTTCTACATTGTCAGACAAAATTCATTCTAAATGTTGGCCTGAGAAACTACCTTTGTAGGTAAGACACTTGATTACAAGAGACAGAAACACCATTTAAACAGACGTAAAGAAAAACAAAGTGGACAAAAAGAGATTTTGCTTGGTTTTTCTGGTTTTGCTTTCAGACTACTGGGGGCTTCCATAACGAGACGGAGTTAAACAACCAAACTCAGGAAACACAAACAAGGACAGTCCTAGTTGTCAGGCGATGCAAACCAGGGATCCAACGTTGTCAGCTCACTCATTCTCCCTTTTTCATCTCTGCTTCTCCCAACCTATTAATTTTACTCTTTCTTATTATAAGCCAGTATCTTCACCCAGTGGGAATAGTGACACTCACAGTAATGGGGTTACAACCTTACAGCGTTGGACCAGAAAAGAACAGTTATTTCTCCACAACTTCAGGTAAAAATGTTCCTGGAAGAGAACCCAGTTAACTAGGCTCCGTGTGAGCTGTGTGCCTGCCACTTGGATAAGTCACTCGGGCCAGGCAGGGGAGCACTCTGACTGCATCACTGTTGCCAGGGCTGGGTTCGCTCCTTCGGCTGAAGCTGCTGTCAGGGGTATGGGGGTGCTCTGTCAGCACCAGGGGGTGAGAAGTGGGGAAGGGAGCATTGTTAATCACACAGTAAAGGAGATTTTAGACATAAGAAAAAAAGATATCAACCCGAGTATAACCTTGATTTTTAGGGAACATTACATTCTCAGTTCAACAGTTCTCCTGACAAATGAACTTCATGAACTCCCAAGTTAGGGACCGCCTATATCTGAAAAATTACTCAAGGGAAAAAAAGACAATGGTTATGGGAGAAAGTGCATCATGCCATTTGTTATCTGTTTTCCCCTTGAAGAACAGGCGTGGCTTTCCTTTGGGTTTTTGGTCTTTCCAATGAGGTTGCTTCCTTAGTTGATAGGCCAAAGCCACGGCCCTGAGGTCAAAGCCTGATTGTCAGTCTGATTGTCAGCATTAATGAGAGAATTTATAGCAATCTCTTCTAGTCTCTGAGGATTGAAGAAGGAAAGGATTTACTTTCAATAGAGTATAATATTTATAGGTTATCTTGTTCAGATCAATGTTGAATGTCCATAATATCAAGAACTGTGTGTATGTGTGTGTGTATGTGTGTGTATACACTCTCTCTATTTTACCCTATTCTAAGACACCTACCTTAAAACTTACATTAGAATACTCCCTATGAAGAGATTTTTGTAGTAATTATTTTTATACTATATAAACTTTTTTTTATTTTAGACAATTACTATGTGGAAATAAGATGGTATGTAATATATTTATTTTTTATATAAATATCAAAATAATGTGGATGAATTCACCTCCAAAGCCATATTGTGCTTTCTTGGCTACAGGGCCCTGCCTCAGGGTACCTGAGACCCTCATCATTTCTGAAGAAAGACACAAAAAGACATATAGAAAAAACAATGTAGGAAAAGTTGCATGGAGATTTTTTTGGCAGAGAATTCTGGAAATATTTTTTAAGTCATCATAGAATTATTTCACAAATGTTAAAAATTAAGGAATTAGACATGGAAATTTTATAAAAATGTAAAATTCAATAATCACAACTAAAATATAGTTTATAACAGCTACTAGATTCTCAGCCACTTCCTAAGTGAAAAGCTCACAGAAAAATAATTTATTTTTTGTGAAATAAAAATTTCTCTCTCTTTCTCTTTTTTTCCCCTCACTGTGGAGGAATGTAAGATTTCATAATCCCAGACACTTAGCTTGCTTTTGATTGAATCACTGATGCAAATGTTTCACTATGTTGAAAAAGAGAGTTGGACAAGAAAATAGCCTTTTTGTCGTTAGCATCCCTCATGCTCTCCTGGAGCACCTGAGGTGCCAGACAGCATGGCCATCACAAGGTGTTAGGTTCTGAGCTGTAGCCACAGCCAGTGGCTGTCAGAGCCCTTGAACGAACGTGTTTTGTGCTGGGAACCCTTCGTGCACCCACCCAATGTGAAACAGGTCGGACTTCACGTAACTGTCCACTTTTACTGGAACTGACCTCAGACTTAGAGCTGACAGGAAGCAGGCTACAAACCTTGACCCGTCTTTCTTCAACTTTATAAAATGCTTCTGTGGGGAATGAATGTATTTTTTTATTTTCTTAGCTGATGGTGAAAAACCCACTTAGATTTACATCTGCTCTGTTGCAAAGCTAAATTTAGCCTCATTTTGACAGTTTATTTTGGCCTTAAAGTATTTCCTTTGGTCAGATACCTTTAACTGGCCAGCTCATCCCACTGGCATGGATGCAGTATTAAATGGAATTATAGATTCACAAGCTCATATGACTATCATTTCAACTCAAATTTGGCCTCTTGGAACTGAAAGTAGACTTGGTTCATAAACAGAGTTAGTGGTAACTCTTGTGACTTAATTTGAAATATCTGTGTAATGTCCACTATATAACTCCCCCAAATTTGGGGCAGACTTCTTGAAATTCACAATTTCAGAAATTATGTCGGGAAAAGCGACAGCAAGTATTCAAAGGAAAGAATGTCTTGAAGTTCAGTAGTTGTGTTTTTTAGGTGCAGAGAGGTAGTAATTGAGTGGAATTACTATATATTAAACAATTTAATGTTAATTTCTTATGTTTTGATGTATTTTTTATAACTAGATGAGACTGAGCAGTGAACAAAGTAAAGAGAAAAAGACATCTAGTTAGAGATCAGAAACTTCCAGTTCCAGCCATGAGACCAAGTTCTATGTCATTTAAATGAGATTACTTCTACTCTCTGAAACTCAGTTCTCTGTCTATGTACGATTTAATAAAGCAGATGCAACAAATAACAGCAAAAACCTAATTTATTGTATATAAATAAATCAATAATTAATATACAATAAATATATTATCTGATCACAAAGCCCAATGACATTTTTCTTTTCAGGTGACCCTTGGAATAGCCCTTTGCCAAAAAGTAGTTTAGGACCCAGTCCCCTTCTATCCCGTGGCTCTGTTAATTTGAAATCCCTCATTTTTTGCTTCCTCAGACAGGAAAACAGAAGTCAGGAAAAGCCTTGTAGAAAGACTCGGGAGCCAGATCTGTAAGTGACTTACATCATTTGTGTCTACATTTCACAGCCAAAAACTCCATCACAACTGCAGAGTGGATAATCTACATTAATTCTGAAAATTAGTGAGTAAAGTGAATTCCCTTGATATAAGGTGAGCTAAAATTATGATTACTATCTTTGTCACAAATGTAAAATAAATGTGGTTAAATTAGCTCTACATTCTACTCCAAGAGTCTATAATTAAGTGAATAAATGACAGAGAAAATACATGGTAAGATCCAAGGAAATAAGTCAAAGTTGCAAAGAGCAGGATAAAATGCTAGACTGTCAAATCTCAGAGAGCAAGAACCATGTGTGATATTTCTTAAAGTCTCCCGCGCACACAACTTATGGGCATTTGTTAAGGTTCACTATTGCTGATAGACTTGAAGGTGGATGAAGCTGGTGAAGAGAACACAATAAAGTGTACTCGTGAAGACAGACTTTTTTACTTTACTCTAGGATCATTAGCCAATCTTGGCATGGACACAAAATCAGTGTAGAAAGTAATAGTTGGCTCCTGGGAGAACACCCTCCTGCCCCCGTCACATAAACATCTTCACCATTGCTGATGAGGACCTGGTCACGTTCCCAGTCACAGCAAGGCAGCTGTGTATAGCGTAACAGGGAGACATTTTCTATGGAGGAGAACAGGCCTTCGAAGCGCCTACATTTTTTATTTTAGAGTTTTGTATTTTGTTTATTTGTTGGTGGTAGTGTATTATTTTTTTATGAAAAACAAACACTTGTGGATTAAAGAGCCTTGTTGTTATACGGAGTTTTCCAGAATCCTTTAAATATCCACGAAGATAATTTCTCAAATGCGCAGTGATTTCAACAACATAAAACAAAGCCATTGGACATTTGCCCTACATTGTCAGGGACAAAGGCATGTCTTTCGATTAGAAAACCCTTGGCTATAGCCTCGCCTCATGACTTGAACTTGCTTGCTGATTTCTGTCCGTTCCGATGCCGATCCAAGCTGGTCTCTGAACTCTAAGGGGACAGAGACAACACCATCTCTCTCTCTCTTGTTTGTTTGTTTTTTACTAAAGTGTTCTTGACATATAATATTATATTAACTTCAAGTGTACAACATAGCAATTCAACATTTACATAGCCTTATAATGTCTTAAAAATATACCCATACTTTCACACCAGTAGAGGAACAGATAAACTTCTGGGAGATTTAATAATAGCCAATATTCATTAAGTACTTATTTTGTGCCAGGCACTCTTCTAAGGTGTTTGTATGTATTAACACAATTAGTTCTCCCTTTGAGTGAAAGTTACTATTACTAACTTCATTTTACAGATGAAGAAACCAAGGGACAGTAAGGTGATGCATCTTTCTCAAGGTAACATACTCGGAAAAGAAGCAGAGCCAGAATTCAAGCTCTCATACTTTGAGTTCAAAGTCAAGTTCTTGATTGCATCACATGTTGCCTGTGGTGCTGTGAAATACCACAGTCATCTGCAACAACAACAACAACAACAAAACCTGTCAACTGAGAGGGAATGCTTTTTAAAGAGGATGATGCATCCACTCTGGGAATTAGGGGCTAAAGCATTACTTCCCAGCAGTCCATGCCCTAAGAGATGTCTACCAGTAACACTGACATCAAAGCCTTCACTCTCATCTTTATAACAAAAAAATAGAACTGAAAATCAACAACTATTCTTAGATGTATTAGAGAACTGAAGTCGTAGGAAAAACCGCCATTGCAAAATTTGGACAGGTGGGTGACTATAGAGTCACAACTGAGATCCGCTTACCAGAAGGGCAGAAACCACTGGAACCGTAAACTGACAGGAACACTTAAATGGTGATTTTGATAAATTGCTAGAGACTGAGCATGACTAGCTTCTGGGAAAAAAACTCCCAGTGGCCATAGTCTCCCAGGGGCCCTACACTTCCCTGGGCTTCACCTCCAGGAAGCCCACCAGACTCTCATGGTAAAATGCTGAGGAAGATTCCCTCCTGCCTCTGGCAGAAAAAGGGAAAGAGTCACAACTGTGGGACAGGCCTAAAGTATTCTCCCTAACAAAGGCCTACTCTTCAAGGAAAAATAAATTTTTACTGGAGCTTTATCCCACCTAAGCTGTGGGCACCTCTGGCTTTCATGTTTCACCTAAGGGGATGAGGGAACCTAGGAAATACCGCATGAAGGCAAGCACTGCTGAGCCCACCAGGTTCCAGGTAGACAGGAAGTTTAGGAAGTTTAACCCCCTCGTGGCCCAGGACTGCAACAAACCTGCAAAGGCCACTTCAATGCCCCCTTGCCCCTGCACGGAAAGATCACATCTGCCCACTCCCCAAGGAGAAACAGAAACAGAATGTCTGCCCCATGTCCACTGCAAGGATGACTAGGTCCACGTGGTCTGGGGACACGACAAAGGTCGGCAAATGTGGTGCAGGTGCACAGAAAGAAAGACGGCATCTTCACTGAGTGGGTGCCACATGAGAAAGCTAATAGCACAAGTACGTGTGGGCGTCTGCCCTGTCAAGGTGGTTATCACCAGGCCAACACTGGACAGCGCCTGATGGTGAGGGGCTGCAAAGAGAAAAACAAATACAAAAGGGATCTTACTCAGGAAACGCAGGATCCAACAGAGCCTGTTGGGCAACCATAGTTCCACTAGATTTCTAGCTCATGTGTGTGCCTTTGGAACCGCTCAAGATCTCTCTGGAAATTTCATTTTCCTCCTGTTTTGTCATTGATCTGTGGCTATGTACATCTATTTTTGCAATTAGATTTGTAACTTTATGAATAAAAATTCATAATGCTTTCTACTAGAAGAAAGAGATCTAATATTAAGATGACAGAATGGTTCTCCCCAGCCCCACATATCCACCACACCAGTGTGGCTCCAGTGAAACAACAGTGCATTGCAGTGGCAAGTTCTGCAACACACAGACTCTCTCTAAGGGGTAGATTTAGGAGAGTCTAGAATCAAGGGGGGAGACATGACAAACACACCAGCTGTATTGAAAACTCTGGCACCTACAGTTACAATAAACATTAAATGCAACCCACCCTCACCCAGATGAACATACATAGACTTTGTGCTAAAAGCTTATTTGACTCGCTTCTTATTCTTTAATGCATCATATCAGGTTTTCCACAAAAATGATGATGCATGCTACAAGACAAGAAAAACAATCAGAAGGGACAAAGCGGGCATCAGAACCAGACTGGGACATGGCAGAGGTGTCGGAATCATCACACCAGGCATTTAACTATGATTACTATGCTCAGGACTCTCATGGAAAAAATGGGCAGAATGTGAAAACAAATGAGTAATGTAAGCAGAAGGATGGAAACTCTAAGAAAGAATCTAGAGGAAATGCCAGGAAACAAAAACACTGAAACAAAAATGCAGAATGCCTTTGATGAGCAGACAGGACGTGGCTGAGGAAGAATCAGTGAGCTTAAGAACAGATCACTGAAAACTCCCCAAACCACCCAGAAAGTGAAGAGACAACGTAGAACATAGGAGAGAAGTTTCCCAAATCCTGTATCTGAGATCAGAGATTAAGAGATTTGAATCTGGTAAGGAGTGTCCCTTGGTTAGAAAAATCTGTGATTTTTCATGTCTAACCTCGGCCCTGACAAAGGCTCTAGCAGGTGGGCTAGAAGCTGAGGGAGAAGGGAGAAGCTGCCTTCCTCACAGGAGACTGGGTGCACAGCCCACACACTGCTGTTTCTGCACCCAGTTGTGGCCAAGGACTTGGGTTTCTCTGGCTGGTCAAGATGATGTTCTTTGCGTATTTGCATTCCTAGCCTCAGTACCTTTTTTGTTGTTTTTGTTTAAATTTTTTTCTATTTAATTGTTGTTCAAGTACAGCTTTCTGTCTTTTATTCCCAGCCCAGCCCACCCCCCCCAGTGCTTCCTACCTCCCTCCCATTTTCACCCCCCCTTAGTTGTTGTCCATGTATCCTTTATACTCATTTCTGTAAATCCTTCCCCTTTTCCCCTGAAATTCCCTCCCCTGTCCCCTGTTGAAATAAGACAATTTTACAACTGTCCACCTGTTCTCTATTTCACTATTTGTCTTTGGTTATATTTTGCTTGCTTGTTTGTTTTGTTGTTTAGCTCAATGCCTTTATTTTTAAGTCAGTTTGTCTGAGGCCTTGGGGAGATCTTCCCAGACACCTTTGTTGAGACCTCCCTATGCAGGGAAGGAAGTAATGATTGGAAGACACTTTCCCTGCTCCAGCTCCATCCCCAGCACTTTCACGCTCCTGGTCTTTCCTCCTCTCTCCTCACAAACTCAAGGTCAATCATGCTGCCAGAGACTTCTGTTGGAACTTCCAGTGAGACAAACCCCACATCCAAGCTGGTTCATCTGACCCTCCACTGGTGTGTATTTTTTCAGGGTGACAAATGGAAAAGAGGAGTCAATGTCTTCTCTGAGTTCAGCGTTTTGCTATATACCCTCTTCATAAGTGATTAAAGGCTTACCTCTTTCACTTTTGGCTTCTTGCTGTAATTGGCTATTCTGACACCTGGTAGCTTTGCTCTTTCTTGCAGCTCAGGTATGCTCCTGGCATCCAAAATACATTTTAAAATTTTACAATGCAATAATAAAAATACAACCCAACTAAAAGATGGGCCAAGAAGATGAACACATATTTCTCCAAAGAAGATACATAAATTGACCAAAAAAACACATGAAAAGGTGGCAAGCATCACTGAACATCAGGGAGATACACAACACATGAGGTAATGCTTGACACCCACTAAATGGCTATAATCAAAAAGAGAGATAATGTGTTGGCAAGAATCTAGAAAAACTGAAGCCCTCATACACCGTTGGTGCCAATTTAATGAGGCGCAACTACCTTGGAAAACAGTTTAGCAATTCCTGACAAGGTTAACATAGAGTTAGCACATGACCCAGCAATTCCACTCCTAGCTACACAGGCAAGAGAAGTTACATGGAGTTAAATGTAAATGAAAACTAGTGTCCATATAAACACCTGTACACAAATAATCGTAGCTACATTATTCATAATAGTTAAAAGGTATAAACAACCCAATGTTTACCAGCTGATGCATAAAATGTGCTACATGCACCCGATGGAGTGTTATTTATTAACAAAGAGACATTAAGTACCATTACTTGCTATGCTATAACAGATAAACTTCACACCATTATACTAAGTGGAAGAGACAGTTACACAGGGCAACTTATTGTGATTTCATTGATGTGAAATGTCAAGAACAGGCCAACTTATATGGACAGAAAGCAGCTTAGCAGTTGCCTACACCCAGGGGAAGAGACAGAAGGACTGAAGAATGACGTTTGAGGCAGACAAGGTCTCCTTTGGGAGCAATGAAAATAGTCTAAAATTGGCTGTGATGGTGGAAGTAAATAGATCCAAAGCCACTGGATTTTATACTTTAAAAGGGTGCGTTGTAACTTGTATGAATTATAGCTCAAAAAGTTATAAAATAAGATATATGTAAAGAGTTAACACTGTATACAACTTCTAAATAGACAAATGAGAAATTGTTTAGAAATGTCCTGACCATCTCTCTCTATATACAGTTAAAAATTATCTAATATACATTTTGTCTCTTTTCTATGCACATCTATTTCTAATTTTTTAACATAGTATTTGATCCATAGTGGTGTTCAATAAATATTTTCTAAGTAATCCAAAGTTGCTACCTAAGTGTAACTAGAATAATAAAAGAACAGTGTGGACATAGAAGAAAGGTGTGAAGTAATAACGGTCCTGAACTTCCCAAAGTCAATGACAGACATAGATTCCCATATCTCAGAGGACACCAAAGAGGGTAAATACAAAACCCAAAACCAAACCAAACCAAAAAAATGAGCAAATAAAACAACGCCTAGACTCTCATATTCAAATTGTAGAAAATTAAAGACATTGGGGGTGAAAAGAACAGAGTTATGGTACACCTCTTCACAGAAACCATGCAAGCAAGCTGAGAATTGGCTGAAATGTATCAGGTGTTGAAGGAAAAACCAACCAGATATAATTACTATCCTTTAAAAGTGAAGGGAAAAAAGATTTTCTCAGACAAGGAAAAATTGAGGGAACTCTTTATAAGTAGATATAACCCTTAATAAATATTAAAATAAGTCATTGAAGGAAAACACAAATAATAATACATATCATTTTATGGGTTTAATTGTGTTCATGAAAGTATATATTTTGAGGTCTTAAGCCCCAGGGCCACAGGAAGTGACCTTATTTGAAAACAGGGTCTTTGTAGAGTCCATTAAGCTAAAATGAGGTCATTAGGATGTAAGCCAACATTACTTATGGCTTCATAAAAGGAGGAAACGTGGACACAGAGACAGGTGCACATGCAGGGAAGGCAAAGTAAAGACAGAGAAAGGGCTGTCCTCAGGCTGAGGAGTGCCTGAAGCTACTAGAAGCTGGGAGAGAGGGAGGGAACAGAATCATACACCAAGTTCATCCTTTACTGATTGTGCTGATTTAGACAATGAGATGTTAGAGTTAATGCTGAAATGATTAAGATTTGGAGGATATTGGGAACCCCCCTCACCAACATTTCAATTTTGGACTTTCATCACCCAGTACTGGGAGACTGATGTCTGTTGTTTAATTCACCGAGTTTGCAGTAAATTTGTAGTACTTTGTGATGGCAGCCTGGGAAAGGAATACAGATTATAGTAAGTGGAGTGCTATTGTAACAAATACCTAAAAAATGTCAAGTGGCTTTGGATTTGGTAACGGACAAAGGCTTGAAGGGTCTTAAGGAGTTTAACAGAAAAGGGTGAGGTTGCCCTGAACCGAGTGTTGTAGAAACATGAGTATTAAACACATTTTTGGTGAGATCTCAGACGGAAATGAGGATCATGTTATTGGTAACTGAAGGAAAGATAATCCGTATCACAAAGTGACAGAGAATGTGTCTGAATTGTGTTCTGTTGGGTGCAAGTACAATTTGTAAGCAATCAACTTGGATGTTTAGCCGAGGCTAGTTCTGATCCATTGAAGGCATGGTCTGTTTTCTCCTTTTTTCTTATTGTGAAATGCAAGAGGAAGGTCATAAACTGAAAAGAGAATTGCTAATCAGAAAGTAAGAAGTAGAAATTGTCAGCCAATCCATATTGTACAAATTTCAGAGATTATGCTCTGAAATGAGCACAAAGGGAGTAGCTAGACAACAATTTGCTAAAGAAAGAGGCCTGTGACTTGTGAATCTGATGACCATCCCAGCAGGACACTTCAGTGTGGGCTGAAGGAGATGGCGATGAGATTCAGACTTCTGGGTTCTATAGGCAGGAAACAGACCAGTGGAGCTGTCTGACTACGAACACATGTTGTTCTTCTAAAAAAGGAAGGGTGGTCTCCAGGGAAGTTCAGAGGCTGGTGGGTCTGTCACTGACATCAGAACTCTGAGGCCAAGGGCACAGAGGGCTGGGCTACTGTCTCCTCAGTGCCAAAACACGCGGCCACAGCATGTGTTCCCAAGGGCGGGTCACTTCCCAGGGCAGAGACGGCAGAGCCACCACCCAAGGCTGCTGTCCCAGTGGGCCCAGAAGACAAAGCATTAAACCAAAAAGGATTCTCTCAAGCCCTAAAATCTACTGAGACTTGCCCTACTGGTTTTCAGACTTGTTTGGGAACCAGCATCCCTTTTTTCTTCCTATTTTTCTGTTTTGGAATGGGCATGTCTGTCCTATGCCTGCCTCACCATTGTAATTTAGAGGCAGATAATGTGTTTCCTTTTACAAGTTTACAGATGGAAAGGAATTTTGCTCTGGAATGAATCATAGTCCAAGCCTCATTCATTCTGATATGAGTGATTCCAATGATGATATTTTAGATTTACAAATGATAAACATTTGGGGGAAATTGGGGTAAGATGAATAGATTTTGCATGTGAGGAGGACATAAATTTGGGGGGTAGTGAAGATAGAGTTGAAGTATGTCCTCACAGAAAGATATGTTGGAGTCCTGACCCCAGGACCCAAAAATGTGGCCTTGTTTGGAAATAGAGTCTGTGCAGGCATAATCAAGTTAAAATGAAGTCATTAGGTAAGCCCCAACACAATATGGATGGTGTCCTCATAAAGAGGGGAAATTTGAACACAGAGATAGATGCACTGAAAGAAAAAAATGTGAAGACTCAAAGAGAAATGTCATTTACAAGCCAGGGATGGTCTGAGACTATCAAAAGCCAGCAGAAGGGCATGGGACAGATTCTCCCGCATGGCTCTCAAGATGAGTCAACCCTGCAGACAACTTGATTTCAAATTTCTGGCATCTAGAACTGTTGTTTAAGCCACCCATCTTGTGGTGTTTTGTTATGGAAGTCTCAGGAAACTAATACAGATGAAACAAGCAAACAAACTCAGACCTACCTAAAGAAATGAATGGCATCAGGAAACAAATAAATGAAAATAAAATCTTTATAGTCTTCTTACTTTTAAATGACTTCACAGAACTGTTCAAAGTGATAATTGCATTATGCAATGATAGTATATGGATAAATAAAAGAATTGACAACAATGTCATAAAGGATAAAAGAGGAAATAGGGGACACTCTGTTATTACATGTGAGCAATACAGTGTCTTTTTTAAATTTAATTCTTATTCAAGTACAGTTTTCTGTTTTTTTATTCCCTGCCCTGCCCCCCCAGTGCTCCCCACCTCCTTCCCATTTCTGCCCCCCACCTTAATTATTGTCCATGTGTCCTTTATACTTATTCATGTTGAGTCCCTCCCCTTTTCCCCTATGATTCTCTCCCCTCTCCTCTCTGGACCCTGTCAGCCTGTTCCGTATTTGAGTGTCACTGGTTGTATTTTGCTTGCTTGTTTGTTTTGTTGTTTAGATTCCTGTTAAAGGTGAGATCATATGGCATTTGTCTTTCACTGTCTGGCTCATTTCACTCAACATAATGCTCTCCAGTTCCATCCATGATGTTGCCAAGGGTAGGAGCTCCTTCTTCCTTTCTGCAGCATAGAATTCCATTGTGTAAATGTACCATAGCTTTTTTAAAAAAGACTTTATTTATTTATCTTTAGAGGGGAAGGGAAGGAGACAGGGAGAGAAATATCAATGTATGGTTGCCTCTGCCAGGAACACACAATGTATCTTGTGTCCCCTGCCAGGAACTGGCCTGCAACCCAAGCATGTGCCCTGACTGGGAATCTAACTGCGATCCTCTGGTTCACAGGCCCGTGCTCAATTCACTGAGCTACACCAGCCAGGGCTATACCATAGCTTTTTGATCCAGTCATTTACCGATGGGCATCTAGGTTGCTTCCAACTCTTGGCTATTGTAAATTGTGCTGCTATGAACATCGGGGTACATAGGTTCTTTTGGATTGGTGTTTCAGGGTTCTTAGGATATACTCCTAATAGTGGAATTGCTGGGTCAAAAGGCACGTTCATTTTTAGTTTTCTTAGAAAGTTCCATACTGTTTTCCATAGTGGTTGTACAAGTCTGCAATCCCACCAACAGTGAACTAGGGTCCCCTTTTCCCCACAACCTCTCCAGCACTTGTTGTTTGTTTCTTTGTTTATGATCGCCATTCTGACTGGTGTAAAGTGGTAACTCACTGTGGTTTTAATTTGCATCTCTCTGATAGCTAGCGATGTTGAGCATCTTTTCACATGTCTCTGGATCCTCTGTATGTCCTCCTTGGAGAAGTGTCTGTTCAAATGGGATCTCATCAAAATTAAAAGCTTCTGCATGGCTAAGGAAAACAGTATCAAGATAAAAAGAGAAGCAACAGTTTGGGAAAACATATTTGCCAATGATACCTCAGACAAAGGTTTAATCTCCAAAATATACAAAGAACTCACTCAACTCCACTCAAAGAAGATGAGCAACCCAATTAAAAAATGGGCAAAGGACTTGAACAATACAGTGTCATTGAGTGACGCACTCAGATTACTTAACAGTGCCTGCTGCAAACTCTAGGCCAAACACTAAAAGAATTTAAAAATATGATTGATATATATGTTAAGTGAGGAAACAAATAGAATCATACAAAATGCTCAATTAAAATCAGAGAAGATAGAAACAAGTGGAAACAAAAACAAAAAAATAAATGCAGTAAAAAGAAAACAATTATAACATCATAAAAATTAATCCAACTATATCAATAAGCATTTTAAATGTGAATGGTCTAAGTATAGCTATTAAAAGAACAAAAAGGTCAGAAGGGATTAAAAACGAGTATAACTCTTGTCTATAAGAAACTTACTTTAAATATAAGAATTAAATTAGGTTCAAAGTGGAGGCATAGAGAGAGATACACCATGCTAACTCTGATCAAAACAATCTGGAATAGTTATATTAACTTCAGACGCAGCAAACTTCAGAACAAGCAATATTACCAGGAATAAAGGGGGAATTACATAATGATAAGGGGCCAACTCTCCAGGAAGATATAAGAATCCTAAACATGTGTGCACCTAACAATGGTATCAAACTACACAAGGCAAAGCCTGATCGAAATAGGTGAACCCACTACCACTTGATAAATAGGAGGGCCTAGCAAGTCACCCCTTAATTGACATAGGTACCCATTGGCCAAGTGTTCTTTATTTTGATGAGTGCTCTCCATCCACAAAAATGTGGATCATGCACCTTAGGGCACACATACTATGACAGATTGGTGGGCGAGATATATACACTCTTGCTTCTAAGCATCCTCCTCAGCAGGTCATCACTTAGTTTAATAATTACGTAGTGATTTCTGCCTCTTTCTTGCATGTTACTTCCCAAAAGGTGTTCTCCACAGGGGTTGCTGCCATCAAGATGCCATCATAGAGATGACCCCAGTGGAATGCGCCTTTAACTCCTGGGAGCCCCTCCTGGACCTTTGGTTTCAGACAAAGAAGTAGCCTTCTGCGGCCTAAACCCCACTCCCCTTTGAGGCATCTGTAACCCTGTCTGAGAGAAAGTATCGTTCTCTCAGTCTATATTTTCCTTTTTAGCATTATTCATTGTTAGCTCCCTTTCCGTCAGCAAGCACTTCCCATTCCTTTAATTTGTTATTGATTTTCACCTACATCCTCCTTCCACCCCCCGAGCACATCTGGGATGTGCAGCAGAGGACTGAGCCACAGGGTGGCAATACTTTGGGTCTAAACAATGTCTTAGCCTTTGTCTGTTTCGGTGAAATGGGGTAGGGTTGCATACGTACCAACTTACAGCTGCCTCATCCACTGCACAGAAAAGCAGCAACAGACCCAGCTTACACAGGTGAGGAGAAACCGTAACTCCTTGTTCCCTTAGCTACTGCTCAGTGATTTTCAGGGATTTCCTTATGGCGATATGTTAAGCATTGATTCATTTTGTAAAACTCTTAAATGAAATCCAAGTCCTGATACCGCAGCATCAGGTAGTGATAACGAAAAAAATAGAAGTAGAGAAAAATAGAAGTAGAATATGTTTAAAAAATAGAAATAGAGCATACAAGTCCTTATGTCCCTCCCTTCCCCATCCTGGCCACACTGTGTCAGCAATCTATCCAATGGAAGGAAACACCCCTCCACTCCCGTGCACATTAAAGTTGAACACACCTTTATTCAATCATGGCAGCCATCTCTTCAGCCCTTATCACTCCTAGTTTAGTAAGCAAGTGTTTCAACTGCTCGTTCCAGTTTTCAGTCAGGCCACTGTTCTGTGGAGGTGAACTGCCTTGTATAGGATGCTTTGTAGCCCATATTCCAGTGCACCTGCTATAAAGTTGGTTCTTTGATTATGTGACACAATAGCAAAAAGTCCAAACTGAAGTCATATTTTCTGTTCTAACGTCTACAGTGAAGGGAGACTTTGCTTCAGCAGACAGAAATGCAGATCCAACCCCAGAAAAAAAGACCTACCCCAGTGAAGTCCCACTGATGTCCAGTGTCATCAATTTGCCTGCCAGCTCTGGGTGGGCCCAGGTCACCTTGGTATGAGGCCCATGGCTATGTTTAGTGTCTGGTGTTCCTGTTGACAAATACAGTAGATTTTTAGTTCCCTTTCAAGTTTCTGAGTGAGAGACTCAGATACATCTTTTTTTCCTGCCAATTGGTGATTTACTTGAATGTCTCGTACAGCCACTGGGGCTTGTATCCGAAAGCCCACCCTCAAAGTGCACATAGGGCACTCACTTTTGGGTTCAAATCACCATAGAAATTGGAGGGAGGTGCTTTTTGATGGGCATCAACATGTCCCACTTTAATTCCCCCTTCACATCTGTAGGGTTTTCCCAAACTGAGATCCAGCTCAGGTTCCTTTTATTTTCCAGGCATCTAAGTCTCCCTTTCCCAAACCACCGTACCAGTCCATTAGTCCCAGTCCCCAAGTCCTCACTGTGGCCACTGGGTGGCAGTAGCAGACTTTCACCAGAGCGCCAGGCAGCACAACTGCAAGCAGCAGCAACCTGCACAATCATCACCCACTTACTCAGTTCCATCTTTTACCATTGACCCCAGCTTTTCTTCTAGGCCATACAGGACTATGAAGTAAGGAATTGGGGCACTAATATTATTGCCCATCACAGATCCATAATTAAGGTCAAAATTGCTCTCCAGGGAATCCGTCTGATGTAGTTTTACATTAACCACAGGAGTAATCTCAGGTAGTCCTAAAGGTTTCTGCCCTGGCATGCATAATTAAAATGGGGCGGGGGCTTGCAACTCTTCCCTCTTCTAACGATTTGGGTGAGGGAAGAGTCTCCATTCAGACATCACATCCATTAGAATGGTACTTTCTGGTAAGAGTGAAGTATAATTACCACACATAATTGGTGTTCATAAACCCTCATTTGAACCACGCTTTCACTTGCAAGCTCCTACATCACCACGTTACAGTGCTTTTTCACACTTCATTAGCAGGTTTAGGTACCAATGTCCAGAAATCCTAGCAAGGTCTCTTCGCCACCCATAGGCTACTTGACCCAGTGGGTCCCTGGCTGGGTTTTTTTCTAAGAGACTGGCTCTCCAATCAAAGTCATAATCCTCTTTCTTGCTTTGCACCTTTTGCAGTCAGATAGCTTTTGAAGAGATGTTAGACTCTTTTTTGTGTAATAACCAGATTTTTAACCCATCAAGAATAGGATAAATGGAGGGACATGGTCTCTGTCATTTTACAATCTGAGAAGCTAGTGTTGAAGCTTTTATAATCTTCTATAGTGACTTGTTAACATTTAGTGACTACTCCATTTATCTTCTTTTTCCTGCCACGTTTAATCAACATTTTTCTCTGGTGTAATTGTTCCAAGGTTTTTCTTCTAATCACTCATATTCTAATTGTTCCATTGTTTCTGAAATTCTATTTTTTCCCTATCATTAAACCCCACTCAGGGTTGCTGAGCAAGGAGACCTAGGGCAGCTTCCCTGGCATCATCTAGTGCCCCCAACAACCCAGGCCCTGGAGGGGTTTTGGAGTCCTAGCATCCTTTATCTCAGCATTAACCTTCCCCTAGGTCAGACTCTAATGTTGGGCTCTATCATTCCAGAGTTCCTGGCATGTCCAGCAATTCAGAAGGCTTAGAGTATTCCACTTAATAAGCAAGAGAGGAGACAGGCAGATACCCTTTTCAGGACATGGACCACATGCTCTTGTCTTTATGCTGCTTCACAGAGCTGCAGTTTGCCCCTGGGACCATGCCCCTGTGAAAGCCATAAGCCAAGGTAGGATCCTGAGTTAGATGCTCCTGGTGTCACCCCTAATGCCCCCAAATCAATCTCCATTTCAAAAGCAATTCCCCAAATAGCTGCAATAGGAATCTAAAAAGTAGCTTAACTCTTGAATGGACCAAATTCTAGTAAAATCAAACCTCTTTCCAAATTCCTCCTGGATACTCCATTTTCTGTGCTTCCAGGCAGCCCTGGGGCCCCACGTGGTGGCCTGAGCAGTGCCACTCTGTGTTCAGTCACTTCAGCTAGAACAGGCAGGAGCAGCAAGGCACTTGTGCTTGGCCCACGTCCCCTCTGTTTGCATCTCTTTTTGTTAGTTGTGTGGCTACCTACCTGGATCTGCAAATACTTTTCTGCCCTTAGGGGAAGAAATATTTTTGTGACCTCAGCCAAGGAGTGGACAGGGAGCAATCGGCACTCCTTACCTCATCTTTTGTCTCTTAAACAATGCCTTAACCTTTACTATTTAAATTATAGAGTCGGGGAAGGTCACCGCAAATGTCCCATCTGAGTGACTGTGGTGCTGAGCTAACTGTATGGTGCTCCCCGGTTTGGGCCTTTGAAAAGGACTCACTGCCAGACTCTACAGAGTGTACTCACCTGAAGCTTCTGTTTCTGGGGAAGGATACAGGGCCACAGGAGAAAGACAGTAAGTACAGCAGGCATCAACTGTCTGGAGACATCACAGGGCCCAGTCTCCCCAGAGCCCCTTTCTCTGAGCACCAGGGATGGCTGAGCCTCCTGCTTGATCCAGAAGGTATCTGCCAAGAATCTCGGGGATAAAACCCCTCAAAGCTCTCAACGCCTCTTGAAGTCCTCAAAGCTACCAGGGGAGTTTAGACCTGAAGCAGCACAAGGTAAACACCACTGAGCCGTCCCAGCTAAACACACCAGACATGCAGGGGTCCCAGAGATAAAGATCTAGCACTTCCCATCTAGCCATCCACCAGCTCCCTCTCCCATGTATCAACTCACTAGGAGGCTAGAGGCATTTACTGCCTGTATCATTGCTTAATCACTATACCATTGTTAACTACGAAGTACATTTTTTTAAGTTTCATGTGCGTATGTTTTATGTCTCCATCTATACCATAAGCTTTTTGATGAGTTAGTCCATGTGTTAATCAGTACATTAACATGTACTGAATAAAAGCATGCCAATTATGTAATTTATACATGAAAAGTACTCATGCTGCTGTGACTTACAAACAGGCCACTACTGACCCAGGATCCTGAAAGAGAGAGGTGCTTTAGCCAGTTTCCATGTGGGGAAAATAGTCTCGAAATTGTATTTGGGTTTCCTATCACTTAAATATCACTCCACCTGTGAAATCCAAACTGTAACCCAATATAATACTCCAGGTTCTACACAGCACAAGAAGACAAAGACAAGAATGTTAAGATAATTGGAAAGATGGAAACAAAATTTTTGTTATGAGCAGATAATCTGTTTTTCTACATAGAAAACTCAGGAGAATCACATATGGAAGCTCCTGGAAAACTGGCCATACCCTGTGTGTGCATGTATGTGATGGCTGTACAGATATTTATTTTACTGCATGGAACATACATGTCTTATTCACTGTTTGGAATGTATGTAATATTCTACAAGTTTGAGAACAAAATTTAAAAATTTAGACTTCTGGCCAAGATGGAGGCATAGGTGGAAACACTGTGCCCCATCCCACAACTAAATTTAAAGACAGCAAAGTTTTAAAAACAAAAAAGCAGCCAAAGCAGTGAAAATTGAACTGTACGGAAGTCCAGCAACAATGAACCACTCAGCCAGACCGGTAAGAGGGGCGGAGTCAGCAGCAGAGTGGGTCGGGCTGGAAAGATCTTTCGGTCCGACCAACCCAGGAGTAGAGGCACAGGTGGTTGGTGGATCCCAGGCGTGGGGTGTCGACGGGAGGACCTAGTGAGGGTGCAAGGTGGCTGGCTGACTGTGGTCACACATTTGCATGCAGATAAACCAAGCAAAGGAGAGAACAGTGAGACAAACCGCTCAGGCTAGGGCCCCAGAGGTGAGAATTAGAGCCTGAAAGCACCAACTGGAAAGACTTTCTTGGGGTTGAGGGGCCTGGAGAGGCTCCCAGGCTCACAGATAGTTCGATGGAGAGACACACAGGGTCCTGGAGAGAACAGAAGACCACACACCCGGAACCAGCACCAGAGGGGCCCAATTTGCTTGTGGGAAGCTGCAGAGGGGACAGAAATCTGAGAGAGAGCTAAGCGGAGCAAAGTGCCATTTTTTTCCCTCTCTGACCCCACCCCCACATAAAGCTTCACAACCCAGCAATGGGGTCACCCCACCCTGGTGAACACCTAAGGCTCTGCCCCTCATACATAACAGGCGTGAAAAGACCAAACATTATGACTCAAGAAGAGCTCAAAGCCCCAGAGCCTATAATTCTAACTGACTGAGAAATAGCCAACCTTTCAGATGCACAGTTCAAAATACTGGTGATCACCATGCTCACAGAATTGCTTGGTTTTAGTCACAAATTAGAGGAACATATTAAGGCTAAACTGATTGAAATGAAGGGAAATGCACAGGAAACCAATAGTGATAGAAAGGAAACTGGGACTCAAATCAATGGAGTGGACCAGAAGGAAGAAAGAAACAACCAAACAGAACAGAATGAAGAGACAAGAATTCAAAATATGCAGAGAGGCTTAGGAACCTCCAGGACATCTTTAAATGTTCCAACATCTGAATTATAGGGGTACCAGAAGGGGAAGAGGAAGAGCAATAAGTGGAAAACTTATTTGAACAAATAATAAAGGAGAACTTCCCCAGTCTGGCAAAGGAAATAGACTTCCAGGAAATCCAGGAAGCTCAGAGAGTCCCAAAGAAGTTGGACCCAAGGAGGAACACACCGAGGCACACCATAATTACATTAGCCTAGATTAAAATGAAGGAGAGAATCCTACAAGCAGCAAGAGATAAGGGGACAGTTACCTACAAAGGAGTTCCCATCAGACTGTCAGAGGATTTCTCAAAAGAGACCTTCCAGGCAAGAAGAGGCTGGAAAGAAGTATTCCAAGTCAGGATATCCAAAGACCTACAGCCAAGATTGCTTTATCCAGCAAAACTTTCATTTAGAATGGAAGGACAGATAAAGTGCTTCTCAGATAAGGTCAAATTCAAGGAGTTCATCATCACCAAGCCCTTATATGAAATGTTAAAGGGACTTATCTAAGAAAAAGAAGATAAAATATGAACAGTGAAAGGACAGCAAACTCACAGTTATTAACAACCACACCTAAAACGAAAGCAAACTAAGAGGACAGCTAGATTGGGAGCAGAACCATAGAAATGAAGAACACATGGAGGGTTAGCAACAGGGGAGTGGAAGGACGAGAAGGGGGGAGAAGGTATAGGGAATAAGTAGCATAGATGATAGGTAGAAAGTAGACAGGGGGGAGAGCAAGAATAGTATGGGAAATAAAGAATCTAAACAACTTGTGACACATGGACATGAACGAAAGGAGGGGAATGGTTGGGGAGGGGGTGTGCAGAGTGGAGGGGAGTGAAGGGGGGAAATGGAACAACTGTAATGGCATAATCAATAAAATATATTTAAAAAAAGAAAAAAAGAAAATCAATCATGATCCTGTGTAGCAGCCATAATAAACCAGAAGATGTAATTAAAAGAGATAAAGTGAATCTTAATTTATAAGGAAATATTCCAGGGATTGGGAGGGCTATCAGGAAGTCTGGAGCAGATAGCCTCTTCAGGGTCCAGAGAGTAAAGCAAGACCCACATGACATCTGAATTTAACAGAGGAAAGAAAGATACTAATTGGTCTAATAATTAGAGGTCATATCTACCCATATTTTAACTATGAACATGAAGAATTACCTGAGCCATTTTTTTGACTAAACCTTCTTACTTTTCTCTACCAAGGTTAAAGTGTGTCTCTGAAATATTCCTGACCACTGTAGGAAAATCTCCTTTCCTTACATTACCCAGTGTCATTGTCTAAAATGGACCATGTTTTATCAAAAATGACATTCTCCTCTCCACAGATAAGATCAAGAAATAGATTGTTTTAATACTTCATCTCTTCCAGTCTTCTTCACTGTCTCACTAAAAAGTACCTGCAATGGAGCCGTCTTTTTTCATTCTGTACTTTTTTCTTTTCAAGCCTTGGCCTAATTGCCTAACTTGGAGTTCACTTAAAACACACTTGGTCAATTTTAGTAAATGTGGTAGCAAAGTATAAAGTCACACGAAAATGCCCTGTGTGAGGGAAAAACGATGTAATTGTCTAAATTGGGGTTTTCTCCGCAGGCTACCACACATTTTCTATTGTGAATCATAATTACTTGTACATGCGGCATGGTCTGGTTGGTCTCTCTGTCAGGTCTCTTACTCCTTAAGAACAGAGACTCCATTAACTTCATTTTCTGTGCTCTTTTCATGCTTAGCCAAGTATTTAGACCATTCTAATACTGAATGCATGTGTAATAACTTTATTTTTTGTGCTAGAATTCAATTATTCATTTATTTTTTAATGTAATATGAAATAGGCATAATGGTGACACTTGGGAAATTCTAGTTCTTTTTCTATCCACATTTTCCACATAGTCAAATAATTAATAACACAGTATGTTATGTAACTCCCATTCTGAGAAGGAATAGCAAAACTTGATTCCTCTCGAATTTAATGCTTCTCGAGTCACATCCATAAAGTGAAAAATCAATAGTGCTGTGGCTGAACAGAGGGAGGAGAACAATTCAGATTGACTTTAACAAGTACACCTTCAATAATGATGACACCATGATACACTGATGTGACACTGAAGTCACTCAAGTTCCTTCACCATTAACGTTTGTGACAACCCTTTGAGTCAGGTGGTCGTGCAATACAAATACAGTATTTAGTGTCTCATAAAGAGCCTGCTTGGAAATGCATATAAATCTGCACATGTAAGCAGATGTGACATGCAAATTATAAACATGAATCACTTAATATTCTTGAATCTATTACTCGTATTAAGTAAATTAATTGTGTTTTAATTGGTGTTGATTAGAAAGTTCGGTTTTCCATTGCAGCAGACAGGAATAATGAGGAATTGAGGACATGTTCTCTTCCTTAGACATGAGTATATTTCAATAAGCTCACATACAGCATCTTATTTAGAGTTACACAAATGTTTATCTTTTTATACATATTCATTACCTCATCCTGAAGCAGGTATCATTTCTATTTTCACAGATGAAGGAATTCAAGTTCGCTGACATGAAATTGCTTATGTCAAATTGCTGGGAAGCGACAATATGATAATCTTAATCCATTTTTGTTGACTGCAAACTATATATATTCCTGATAACTATATCAAATACATGTGTTCATGCCAGCAGGAGGGAAATTTGCTCACTTCAGAGAAGGCTCAGGAAGCATGCACAGGAATTCTGCTTTCTCTTATGTGCCTTTATTCACTGACTGCCTTGCCATTTACCCTCATGAACGCTTGCTAGAAAAAGCAAGCGTTCATGAAGCAATGCTGTGTGTCCCCTTCCTTACTAGGGGACACATACATGGTAAGGTTAGAAACAAGAGTATAGTAGGGGATGCTGGAAAAATCTTAAGTTTCTAGCAAAGTACTGTCTTTAAGTCTGTGCATCTATATTTATATTTTTCTTAGGCATGCTAGAATAGGTGTGCATTAAAGCAGATTGTGAAAATAAGGGTTTTCTGTGATGAATGCACAGTGTTTTGACAACAGTGGGTGTTTAGGAGAGGTAGAATATTGGGACTTGTTCCTCGTGATAAGCTAAAGCTAATAAAACAAAATCACAGGGACTTGCAGAGGAAGACAATATTTTCAGTTAGACTGCAGCACTTTGAATTTCATTTAATTTTTGCAACCTCACTCTAAAATAGGTCTCATTGTTCCCATTTTATAAATGAAGAAGCTGAAGTTCAGAAAGCTGGAAGGAAATCTTAAAGGCTGAAAAACTAGTGAGAATTTAATAAATCTAGTCTTATGGTATTTTTTAACTGTTAAAAAAAGCTTTTTTCTTGTTTCATCTTTTGGGGTCACAAAAGAAGTCTAAATTTTTAGGCAACAAATAAATCTGTAAAGACAGGTGATGGGTCTAGCCTAAAAGGTAGGAATTACTGTTTTGGATGATTACAGCCAAGCAATGGACAGTTATCAGGGACTTTGGGTAGACTTGTCTAAACAATAGACCATTTCTCCAGGGTCATCCCATTTTCTTCTTCATTTGCAGCATTTGTATTAACAGTAGCTTCCATGAACTCTTTTGGCTGCATCTAGAAGTAAGAGATGTAGAGTGGGTAAGCAAATTTTCTATAAAGTCATACAGCAAGTAAAAGGTGGAGCCTCAATCGGGATACAGTCAGTCTGATGCCACCAGGCTACTCAAAGTGTTACATTCTATAGCCTACCAGTAAAAAAATATTCAGGGGGAATATAAAGAGGAGGAGAACAGGTGGAGGAGGAGAAGAAGAGGAAAGGGAAGAAAGAGATGGAGGAGAAATAAGAAGAAAGTCTTCACCAAGAACTTAATGGTATTTTTTTCCAGTCTGGGCAATTTTCAACAGCTGACAATAAGAAGCAATTAGCCAAAAACAAAACAAAACATCAAAAAGTGTTTTGAAAGAGCACATTGAGAATTTAGTGTACAGATTTTTCATAGACTTTATTATTTATAGTAGTTCTAAGTTCCTAGCAAAATTAAGCGGAAGACATGGAGAGTTCCCATTTAACACCCTGCACCCACACACCACACAGGATCTCCACCACTATTAACATCCTGCACCACAGTGAGATGATTCATTTGTTTCAATCCAATCAACAAAGCTACGGTTATACAGAATTATTACCTCAAGTTTATAGTTAATAATTAGGGTTCTGACAAATGCATAATGGCCTTGATCTACCACTGTACTATCTATCACACATCCAATTGAAAGTCAAGTTTAAGAAACATAACGGCTCAAAAAAAAAGAAAGAAAAAGAACAGAAACACAATTCATTTAATCTATCCATCTAATATCATAGATGGAGAAGTTAAAGGAGTAGAGACATTGAGCAAAAAAAGGAAAAAAAGAGAAAGAACTCATGGACATGGACAAGTGTGGTGACTGCAGTTGGGGAAGAGGTGGGTGGAGGTGGGAGAGGTATGGGGGATAAAAGGTAATAAAAATACAGTAAAAATGATAAATAAATATCATAGAAGAGGCAGTAAGTTTCCTCAAATATCTAACCCTTTTATGTGTTACTTCTCTTAGTAAAACAATCACTCAAGTTATTCTCAATCCAGGTTGAATTAATCAGTATTATAAGATTACTCTTTGGTCATGTCTACCCTTATCTAGCTTATAGCTCAATTGTACAGAACTATTTGAAAGTCTGAATAATTTATTTACAGATAATGTAGTAACCTATTAGGACCTATTAAAGCAAGAGCTTCTTAGAGAAAACATACTGAGTTTGATGGAAACCACTAAAGAAGGAACCAGAAGAAAGTATCTTGAAAATTCATGAATTTCTTACATTCATCTGTGACAAAGACCCTTCTATTATTCTACTGAGATAAGATGCTAAAATTAATATTAATTAAATAAAATCTGAGATACAGATAACAAATCAAACACGGTTTTGTTAAAAATTACATTGCTTTCATTTCTTTCTTTCTAGATCTACAGTTTAAGGGTATTTTTTCGCAATGATTGTGTGAAACAGCAAGTGAATGCAAAAATGCAGAAATAAAATATACAAGTAGAATGACAATCTTAAGTCTGCTTTTGAAAACATTCAGAAAATATTTTCTTCAAGCACTGAATAAAGTTTTAGTTTATGAAATTGCTTTAAAGAAATTGCATCCCATAATACATATTAAGCTCAGGTGTTAAGTTCAGGAAATAGAAGGTGAAAATCTTAATCGTTTGCAGACAGCATCACCTTCTGTTGGACACTCAGTCAGCAAAATGAGTAGATAACAGTCTTGCTCACCTACCAGTTTAAGTTAAAAAGAAGCATCTGCCCTGACTGGTGTGGCTCAGTGGATGGAGCACCAGGTAGGCAGTGCGCAAGAGCCAATCACACAGTGATGTTTCTCTTCCTGTCTTTCTCCCTCCCGTCCCCTCTCTCTAAAAATAAATAAATAAAATCTAAAAAGAAATCACCTGTTTATTATGGTACTGTGCAGCAGGGTGACAAAGGTGGTCTTGGAGATTAAGATGTTGGGAAATTATTATCCTTGTGCCCTAATGTAAAACTTACAAAATTTTACTATTGTATATTCAATAATGAAATTTTAATAATAATTATTAACTTGTTCATAAAATGTCAACTTCTTATGTGATAAAGTTTTTTCTATGAATATTAGGTTTTGGCTGAATGTTGATTTTTAACAGTGGTTCATTCAGCCAGAAGATATATTTGGAGCTCTTGTCATGTGTCAGGCTTTCTGGATGCAGCGGATGAAAAACCAAGGCAGTGTCCCTACCCTTAAAATGCTCACATTTCAATGAGAAATAGAAAAGAACAAAGATATATATCTAAAGTGCTATGACAAAAATAAAGCAGGGTAAGGAGTGAGCAGGAAGAAAGTTACTTTCGGTGGGGCAGCTGAAGGGGTCCCCATCAATGATGAGGTAAGAGGGTTCCTGTCGGAGGGACGCCTTGGCACAAAAGCCTTGAGGCAAAACCAAGGCTGATACACCTGAGAGAAAGAGAGTGTAACACCAAAGGAGAGAACAAAGGGCAAAACAATAGGAGACAGTGGGAGAAAAATATATAAAGACTTTGAGACTTTACAAGGGTCGTGGGTGGCCTTAAGAGGAATTTAGAAGTAAACTGTACTTGTTTGACTTATATTTTCAAAATCATTACCCCACTGTACAAGTGGGTGAAAAGAAATCACTTAAACTTTGGATGGTCTGTTAAGGTCTAAATGTGGATTAGTATGTAAATTTGGAATAATAGCTGAGGGACAAGTACATAAGAGAAGTTAACATGCATTTCAAAGTCCTTCCACACAAGTCTTCATCATGTGCTTATGAGAAAGAAAGGGATATTTTGGGTATAGTGTGTTCCCACAAAAGATACATCGAAGTCTTAGCCCCCAGGATATAATGTTACTGGGCAATGGAGTCATTCAGTAAAGATGAGGAGGCACTGGAGTAGGATGGGTTCTTAATCCAATATACCCAATTTCCTTAGAAGAGGAGAGAGATGCACAGAGGGGATGCCACATAACAAGAGAGGCAGAAACTGAAGCCATGTACCTGAAAGCACAGGAATGCCGGGATCTGGCACGGAAGCTGGCAAGGAAGAGGCAAGGAAGGCATCTCAGAAAATCATGGCTGTGCTGACACCTTGACTTAGATTTCCAGTCTTCACCATTGTGAGAGAATCTTTCTCTCATTGTAAGCCACCCAGTTCCCAGTACTTGCTATAGCAGCTCTGGAATGCTCATCCAGGAGAAAAGGCAGGAGGCCTAAGACAGACTCCTCTGGTGATGCTTTGGCATGGAAGGGATGATGGTGGCTGATAGGGAGGAGGAGGAGGAGCAATCCTGCCTGCTTCTCCAGACCTGTCTGTCTTGTAATGAGTTCAGGGATTTGGGGGCTGATCGAGGGAAAAAATAAGACCATGAATTGCTAGTAGCACAGGTTTGTATCCCTCATAGCAGGAGATCTACCAGAGACAACGGCTCAGGCCACACCCAGGAGGACGAGAGGGGAAAGAGAATTCAGAGACAGAGCTTGTGTCCAGCACGATGATGAGTTTCCACAGCTTGGAATCTTACAATCCCAGGGTTTATTCTTATCTCTGTCTAGCAGATGTCAGGCTCAGTTTCATAAAATATATAAAGGTGGGTTCTTAATGGCTAAAAATATGCTTATTGGGCTATAATTTTAAAATGGTATGAGTAAAAACTGGGTTTAGCTCTGATGAGCTTTTGAAATAATGATCCCAGCCTGGTGTGAAGAAGTGGACATAGGATCATTATATAGAGGATTTTTTTAAAGCATATCTTATTCATCTTGGTACACCAAACACATTGTCAGCATTCAATACATTGATTGATTGATTGATTGATTGATCATTCTCACCCAAAGACATTTTTTAAAGATTTTATTTATTTATCTTTAGAGGGGAAGGGAAAAAGAGAGGGAGAGAAATATCAATGTGTGGTTGCCTCTTGTGTGTCCCCTGTTGGAAACTGGCCTGCAACCCAGGCATGTGCCCTGACTGGGAATCGAACCATGGTTGTTTGGTTCCCAGGCCCGCACTCAATCCACTGAGCTATACTAGCCAGGGCCCAAAGACATTTTTTTCACTGCTTTGAGAGAGAGAGGAAGGGAGAGAAAGAAACATTGATATGAGAAATGTCGACTGGTTGCCACTCACATGCACCCAGGCCAGGGACCAAACCCACAACCCAGGCATGTGCTCTGACCAGGAATCAAACCTTCAGTTATGAGAGGACTCTTCAACCAACTGAGCCACACAGGCCAGGGCTAGAGGACTTTCTAGGCTCGTTTATATTACAATCTGTCCTTTGGCCCCATGTTGTTTTTAACACCTAAGTCGTATGTTATTTCATGAAATCTAAGTTTGGCACCAGTGATAAAGCATTCTAATGGCCCAGAATCCTGAAGTCCACAAACTACGATTTCAAAGTCCATTCTGCCCATTCAGTAGGTGAAATTAAGAAGAATAGATGCAAAAAGGAGAAGACTTTGACTGGTTTAGTCATTTAGTAACAGAGTAACATTGTGCCTCTTCGGTACTTGTCCCTGGCTATGTGGAGAACCTGGTGAGTGCTCTCTTCAGGCAGATGCATTAGCCAGTGCACAGACTCGCCCCCAACCCCTTCATCAGCCAATTCTTAATGCAAGGCTGTTAACACCATGGGCCTTAAGGTATGCTGAGATTCAACCATGAGTTCCATTTCTCAGGCCGTTTGTTTAATTTGTGTAGATAAGTCCCTGGACACAGCTATCTGAACTTCCTTTAAATCCAGGGCATCGATGCCCTCTTAGATTGTTTTGGCATTAGTCATCATTGCAGTAAACAGAGCTCATTTCTTCAGAAGTCCCCCTGAGAAACAACTGGTGGACACAGGACTCATTTTAGCCTCCTCAGGACCTGCCAAGCTGTCATGTTGTAACACCATCCACTGCCTGATAAATGCACTAAAAAATCCCCAACTGGTGGAGGAGATCTTTGGCCTCAACTAACATTTTCCATTGACAACCTGCCCAGGCCATTATGAGACCCAATGTAGGCTGAGCAGCTTTCTAAGCCATAAAAGTCCACATCAGCAAAGTGTATGTGGACCAAGGTTCAAACCCTCCTCTATGGGTCATCCCCACATTTTGTACTAATGGCACAAGATCTTTTACTAAGAACACTATTATTATTATTATTATTATTATTATTATTATTTACATTTAGCACTACAGCAGCCAATTGTTTAAATTCAGTCCCCGTTAGGTAGAGTTCACTCCCTACCAGATGCATTTTGTATGGCCAGGTAGTGCCTTTTTCATTTGTTTCCTGGGTTAACTTATTAAAGAGACATTGGGCCCAAGGGTGAGAGAGAACTGTTTCCTCCTTCAAGTGAGAACTTTCCCCTTTTTCTTTGTCCTTTACTTTTGTCTTTTCTGTCTTTCTTACTCTGTGGGTGGTTACTGGTGGTTACTGTCTCAGCCACTGATGTGGTAAGATTGTGCTGCCTCTTCATCAAGAAAGCATCAGTCTGTGTCATCTCTCCCAGAACTTTGGGCTTCTATTTCCTCTTTGAATGGCCTCTTGGTGAGATGCTGTCCCAAGCAAGTCCCCATCACCTGTCTTATGGTTTGGAGCATGTGTTCAGCAGAGCAGATACCTCTGGAGTCCCAGAATGAACAGGAATATAAATTACTTTGCTTTTACCTACTTAAAGTAACATGTTAGCTAGCTCAGACCAAGGATTGGTGTCTTAACAGTCCTCCAAGGATAAGCTATAACAATGAAATCAGAGCAGCATAACTGAGTATTACAGAGGCATACTTGCTGCTTGCAAAGGCTACTTAATCCTCCAACTGTACTTAAGAGGCTGGCCTCAGCCTATCGTCTGTGCCTCACTGGCTTGTTTATATACCATGTAAGTCCCTGGGTATGAGGACATGCACTCATCTCAGAGTTCCCCGAAACTCATACTTGGCTATGGGGAGTTTCTGCCTCTATTGCCAGCCATGGGGTCACCAACAGCCCATTTTTGCTCTAGAGATGTGTGTGTTTACCCATTTCTTGTCCATGCCCTCGGGTCTTACAATATCCAGCACCTGCTCAGAGGGGAACCCAGGCATATGGGCTGACCACTTTCCCTGGAGAGTTTGGCAACTCTCACACTAAAAGTCAGTTCTAATGGGGTGGAGCCATTCAAACACAGGAGCTACTGCTTGGCCAGGCTAAGGAGTCACAGGGGAGACTATAAAAAATATACAGCACAGAGCAATACCCTGCCAAACTTACATGTAAGTATCTCAAACTTGGAGTCTCAACCACCTAAGGATGTCCAGGATCAATTTGCTGATTGATTTACTGCCTGGTTGGATTCTACATGAATTCCTTCATCATCACACAAAACCACCTGCTCCTCATCACCACTTGTAGTGAGTTCACATATTTGGGGGCTGCTCAAAGAAAAATAAATTATCACAAGGTGAGTAATGAATAATGAAGTTTATTTGGGTGGTGTTTTTACAGATTTGCAATGGGGAGGTGGGAACAGTACTTCTCAGCATGAGAACTTCCAGAGACATGACACAGGGCCACCACCCAGAAAGGGGAAAGGGCAAGGGAACTCCTGATAGAGGGGGAAATTGGTGAGAGAGCTTTGTGTCTGGATGATGCCATTCAGCATAACAGTGGGGAGTCTGTGGGTCAAAGAATTTCAAAGGGCAGCAGGGCCTTGGGGTCTCTTATTATCCCAGGGTTTGTCTTACCTATGGCTAGCAGACTTAGGGGTGCTGTTTTGTGTGACATGGAAAGCAGGCAAGCTCTCTATACCAAAATATGCTGACTTGGACTATATTTTTGAGCAACTGGATATGCAAAAATATGAGATTGGCCCCAGTGCTCTTTTGCTCTAAAGATGCCAGCTTTCTGTGAAGACAATGTGGAACTGATATACAGAGGACATCTTTGCATAATTTTTATAACTCTTCCACCAGAAGCAAAACCTCAGGCTGTGGGAAGAGGGAAGCAAACTTCTTTGACTCAGGGCACAGATAAATAATTGTTTTTATGGGATGGATAGAAGCAAAATCTGTCTACTTCTTGGGGAGGAATTGGAATCCTTTCCAACTGTAAGATACATTTGTTTCCTTGGAGAAAGATGCTTGGAGGAAGAGGTAAAATAAGTCTCTACCTCTGGAGGAAGGTCAGGAAATCATCTCTGGCTTAGGATCCCACACCAACACTAAGCAGAGGACTGCTAGGAATAAGAGAGTGATACCAAAATGTCTTCCTCCCAAAATCAACTATAAGTAAAGGTAGAGATATTCTGCCCTGGAGAAGATGGGTGACAACACTGAGAAAGACTAAAACCTGAGATGCAAGCACAGATAGATGGAGGTTAAGTCTGAAGCTGGACCAGTACAAAAGGGGACTTCCCCACTCCCACCATAAAACTAGTACTGAGTAATGGCAAGACATGTCTACTACTGAGAGAAGGGAGGAAACCTGGGAAGAGCCCCCTAGTTCAGACATGCAGGGATGGTTGCAAACTGAGAGGGGAGAAAAACACTGATAAAAATCCTCTGGTATTCATCCCCCACGAACAAAACAGAAGACCATTAGAGAATTCACTGTTAGAGAATTTTGAACCTGGTACCTCTAGGTAGTGATAGTGTTACTGAACCCAACCAGTAGGAGGTGTCCTTCCACACACCACCTCCTAGGCAAATCTCCAAAGATGGAGTTCAATGAAAAAGAAAGGAATAGTTTATTTAATGGCAAGTTTCTGCCGAAAATATCTGATTACCAAAAGTAAGGGGAAAGAAAACGTCAGAGTATGACCTCAAAAATAATTCTCATCACAACGACTATAGAGGTTCAAGAACTGAAAATAACACAAGAACAGAAATCTGTTCACAGTGCTGTTATCACCAAGGTCTTTGGAAATAATGGCAAGTTTCTGCTTCAAAGCCCATTCCCTCAAAGACACCCAGAGAAAAATTACTCTGTCACCATTTGACAGCTCAGTTCAAGGTTGCGCCAGGAACCTCTTCTCTCATCCCAAAGTATCATAAATGTAGGTGGCTTAGCTGGTCTCCTGTGGCTGTCCAGCCTCAGGCCTCTTTCTGAGTCTGTGCCCCCAGGCCTCCATGCACAGGCCAGCACTGGCCACCACTGGCAGGACTGCTGGTGATCATTGACATGACCTCCACCAGGGGAGGGGAAGAACCAGTGCCGTTTTCCTTTCCTGCAATACATTTCAAAAGTCCTCTCCCAGAATCCCATGTGAGCGGAAAGCCAGTGGAAGTGTCCAGCCTTCCAGCCAATGAGAGGCAGTGTCAGCTATGTTTGCCTTTTCCGCTCGCCCAGCTGTGTTTAGCAAGGGGACTAAGTCTGCAGTTACATGTGCGCAGCTCAAATCCTTCCCCCAGTTCCAGAGGGTGTGCCCCACCATTACAATAGCAACAACAAAACCCAAACGTAGCTCGGACAGCACGGACAGCACGGCAGATAAAGAGGCATGCCCACTTCCAGGTGTGGATACAACTCACCTCAGTGTCTACTGTATTATGTTCAGGATTCAACAAAAAATTATGAAACACAAACTAGAGCAAGTTAAAAAAAAACATTGTCAAGAACTAAAGCAATCAAATTAGACTCAGAAATTAACCAGGTGTTGGGATTATTAGTCGGATAATTTAAAAATAGCTGTGATTAAGATGCTAGAGACTTTGTGAAAAAGATGGAAAAGATGGATAAACAATGAGAATTTCAGCAGAGAAATGATATAAAGTCAACTGAAAATGCTGTAAATGAACACAGACAATATCAAATGTGAATTTTTATATGAGTTCATCAGTAGATTTACTGTGGATAGTAAAAGAATCTGTGACTCTAGAAAATAAGTCAATATTCCTCATTTTTAAAATTTTCAAACTGAGACACAAAGAAAAAGAATAGAAACAAAACAGACCACTTAAGGGCTTTTGGGTAATATTTAATGATCTAATATGCTTATAATTGAAATAGTAGGAAGACAATCAAAATGAGCAGAAGAAATGTTTCAAGAGACAATGACAAAGAATTTTCCAAAAATAATGAAACACATCAAATCATAAATCCAAGAGCTTAAAGAACCAAAGGAGAATAAATATCAACCAAAGAGTAAAACTGCTAAAAATAAATGATAAATACAAAATCTGCAAAGCAGTCAGAGGAAAAAAACTATATATGGAGGAACAAAGACAAGAATAACAGCAGATATTAGACAATTCAAAAGAAAATGAGGTGACATTTTTACAATACTAAAAAAACTGGCAATCCAGTATTCTATAAAATATAAATAAATTATCCTTCAAAAATGAAGATGAAACAAAACCTTTTCAGACAAGCAAAAATTTAGAGCATTCTTTGCAAGAATAGCTGAGCTCTACAAATGTTACAAGGAATTCATCAAATGGAAGAAATATGACATCAGATAGAAATGTGGAAAAGTGTTGGAAACAGTAAAAATGAACTAAATACAGAATACATTTTTAATACTTTTCCCTCACCACTATAATCTCTTCCACCTCCAACCCCCATCCCCTATAAGCAACATATTGTTGTCTGTGTGATTATTAAAGTTAACAATTGTCCTAAATTTTATTTTTATTATGCCAATTTTCAATTTTATTAGATACCCAAATAAGGAATCAAAAAGTTAGATGGGTAAAAAAGTCTGGAGTTCGATGAATAAATTGAGAGTGGTAGCATTTCACTATTATGAGATAATAGAAAACATATATATTGGCCTCTGTCTCCAATTCTAGCACAGAGCTCCTAAAACCCTTGTAATAGCCAAGTAATAAGAGCACTAGGAGCATCTTTTGTTTTAATATTTGGTTCTTGATTCTGGTTTCTAACAGAGTATGTCAATCATTTTCATTTCTTGGTAGCAATGTCATTTGTTCTAGTGAGGTCACTCTTGATGGCCTCCTAGATATGGGCTGGTCACCAGAAGGAATGAGCCATGACCAAATCCTTGGAATGTCAGCCCCATTCCCCACTCCCCAGAGAGGAGAGAAGGCTAGAAATGGAGTTAATTACCGATCATGCCTGCACGATGAGGCCTCAATACAAGTTCCAAAAGCATGGGATTTGGAGAGTTTCTGGACTGGGAGAGCTGCACCTAGGGGCAGGGTATGGTAGCTCCATACCCTTACTCCTGTATACTGTCCACAGCACCTCTTCCAACAGGATGTATCCTTTGCTATATTCTTTTATAATGCTCTGCTAAACAGTAAGTAAACTGTTTTCCTGAGCTCTGTGATACATTCTAACAAATTAATCAAACCTCAGGAAGGGATTGCAGTAATCTACAATTTACAGCCAGTCAGTCAGCACAGGTAAGGCCAGGATTTGTGACTGGAATTTGAAGTGGTGGGGTGTTGGTGCACTGAACTTCTCATCTGTGCAGTCTGATGCTATCTTCAGAAAGATAATGTCAGAACTGAGTCAAATTTTAGGACATTCAGCAGACGTTACAGAATTGCTTGGTGTGGGGTAAAATCACACACACACATGGTATGAGAAAGGTTGAGTGTGGCTGTAGTGGGAGAATGAAGAACACAGGAGGAGAACTAGGTTCTTCCTTCACAAGTATCACTAGTATACGGGAGACATTAAACTGGAAGACTAGACAGGATCATTTGGAGAGAGTGAAATTTGAGAAAATAAGAGTCCAAGCTCTGAGTGTTAGAAAAGCTTAACATTTGGACATAAGGAAGAGGGAAAAAGAATTGAAAGAGGAAGGCTATGAGAGAGAAAGAAATACTGGCAGTGTTTTGTTTCAGATGCGAAGTGAAGAAAGAATTGCAAGATACTGGGATTTCTTTGCTGTCTCAAAGGTTGCTGAAGTTGTTCTGCCGTCTTGGGGCCTGGGGAAGCCTGCTGTGAACAGGGCTTCAAAAACAAAACAAAACAAAACAAAACAAAAAATAGGTCTGAAAGTGATGGTCCGAGGCCATTTTTGCTGGCTATAAGCTGAGTCTCTGGAACCACAGGGAACACCCAGATGTATTTATGCCCAAGATGAAACTGAATTCTATCCAGACAAGAGATGCACTTATGTGTGCAAAGCAAAGAGCAACACAGTGACTCTTGGTGGCAAACCGAACAAAACCAGAGTCACCTGGGGAAAGGGAACTTGTGCTCATGGAAACAGTGGATGGTTTGTGCTAAATACCAATGCAACCTTTCTGCTGAGGCCATTGGACACATAATCCCTGTAATTCTGTACCCCTCAAGGATTTAAATGTGTTGAAAAGTAAATACATAAAATGGATTTGTTGGAGAGAAAATAAATGTTGCCTAAAGATAGTGAATAACAACCAAGCCTTAACCATTAAATTTAACAGGTAGCACGGAGGTGGCTGATAATATTTACAAATGCAGTTTAATTTGAATGTTGCGGTAGACATAGCAGATTGGAGTGTAGCCAGAAAAAGGGAGGGAGGGAAATCAAGATCAGAAATATAAATATACCTTAATTCTTGTTTCTAAAATGAAAACAGAAATAATTGCAAAAGAAGGACATATGTATATAACTTAAATATAAATAAGTCTTACCAATTCAAATCCAACAGTACACAGAAAGCAATTAGTATGGCCAGTTGCAAGAATTCAATGAAAAAATACTAATAGACATTTAGTTACTATACTTCAGTATAATAACAAAGAGACAATATAAAATGAGTAACAAAGACACAAAGAAAAAAAAAGCCCTGGCTGGGGTGGCTCCTTGAATTGAGCATGGGCCTGTGAACCACAGGATCGCGGTTCGATTCCCAGTCAGGGCACATGCCTGGGTTGCAGGCCAGTTCCCAGCAGGGGACACAAAAGAGGCAACCATACATTGATATTTCTCTCCTTCTCTCCTTCCCTTCCCCTCTAAAGATAAATAAATAAAATCAAAAAATAAAAAATCAAATAAAAAATAGAATAGAATAAATAGAAAAAATAGAATCAACTGATTAAAAAGAGAGACAAAGAGTACAATTATGTTTATACATGCTCAAAACAGAGCAGTATAGAATATAATTTTACATCAGAAACCCAAAACTTAGGAACAACTTTCAAATAGAGTACTTGAAAAGATTTTTAATTCTCCAAAATGATTTTCTAATCTGCATCACTGAGATTATAATATCTCATTTGTAGAGCTGTGGAGATTTGATTAGATCACACATATGATCTACAGTGTTCATAGTAAATATTGAATAATAATTTTTAATTATAATTTGATGAGTGAATTCCCAATCCTGATTTTTAAAAAAGATTTTCAATAAGAAAATTATAATTAGAATAAAGTTTTTTAGCTTTCTTGAGGTATAATTGACAAAGTCATATTTATTTAAACTGTACAAATTGATGATTTGACATACTTACATTTTGTGAAATGATTACTACAATTAATTAACATTCATCACCTCACAGAATATTTTGTGTGTGTGTGTGTGTGTGTGTGTATGGTGAGAACATGAAGGCCTACAATCTCAGAAAATTTCAAGTACATTCTGTAGGCATGTAGAGAAGTATTTTAAGAACACATAAAAAAGACATTTCTAGGAATGCTGCTCGTTTGTTACATCGAGAAAGCTGTTGTATCAGTGAATGGATGTGACTGCCCATCTGTAATGCACACAGAGAAGTAAAGAAAGATGTTTTCAAGAATGTATCATTACCTACAGTAGCACACATTAGGTCCCCAGAGTTCATCCGATAACTGAACGCTTATTCCCTTTGACCAGCATCTCCCCATCTTTCCCACGCCCTATCCCTTGGCAACTACCATTCTATGCTGTTTGTATGTTTGACTTTTTTCTCTTTTTTTTTGTTTTTGATTTTACATATAAGTGAGATCATATAATACTTGTCTCTTTCTGGCTAATTTTAATTGTCTTGTGACCCAATGTGTGATCTTTCCTGAGAATGTTCTGAATGAAGTAAGAAGAATATCTCTTCTGCTGCTTTAAATGTTGCATAAAATATCCTGCATGTATCTGTTAGGTCCATGTGATCTAAAGCAGGGGTGTCCAACCTGCAGCCTGTGGGCCACATGGGGCTCAGGATGGCTCAGAAGGTGACCCAACACAAAGTTGTAAATTTACTTAAAACATTATTTTTTGTGATGTTTTTTTTGTGATTATGTGTCACCATGTATTTAATGTGTGGCCCAAGATGACTCTCCTTCCATATTTTGATATGCCAAAAAGGTGGACACCCTGGTCTAAAGTATAGTTCAAGTCCGTTTTATTATTCATTTTCTGTCTAGATGATCTATCCATTGTTGAAAGTGTGACACTGGAGTCCTCTATTATTGTATATTTTCTATTTCTCTCTGCAGACTGTGGGAATGACTTTCCTCACAAGTCCCCCCATGTGCCACGGATGAGAGTAAACATGACTGAGACATGATGTGATCTGCTTGGGGAGGAGGGGTGGCCAGTTTCCTAGAGGAAAAAGGCCTTGAGCAGTGGCCAGTTTCTCAGGGGAAAAAGGTATTGGGCCCCTTCCCCCAAGGGCTTTTACTGGGTTGTAATCCACAGGAATACAGGGCAACAAGGATCAAACAGTAGATAACATTTCAAAGAAATCTGAGGGCTTAGTCAGAGTCTGTCAGGAACAGAGTTTTAGGGTTTCCTGCTCAAACCCTTAACATATGAATGAAAGCACTCTTAGCAGAGCAGATTTCACAGATTTATCAGGAAGTCTTTGTGATGCCAGACTTTTTTCCAGGACACACTCTAGCAAGGCAAGGAGCTGTACCCCTCCCCAACAGGTATTCAGGCTTAAGGGGGTTAGAGCCAGGAAGTGCTTCTCCCAGAAGACATGGGGACTCCAGCTATCTCAAAGCCGGGAGGCAAGAGTGCATTGCCCTTTGTTGCAGCCCCCCAAGTCCTTCCATCATGGCCTCCCAGGTGATTGTGTCTGGCCTAGGTTGCCCCTCCTCTGAGGGGTCTTACCCGTCCAACCATGCTTGGGGGCAAAGAGGAAACTGAGGCAGCATTTGCCACCAGAGACAAGCCTTGTCTCTTGCTGCTCGAATTCCAAAGTTTGTCCCTTGCCCTTAGCCACACGGGGTAGAGTTACAATTCCTAGAACCAGGCAGAGCAGTCCACAACAGCAGACCTGTTAGAATTTGCTTTATATGTTTAGGTGCACCAGTGTGGGATATATACAATTTACATTTTAATATTCTCTTCATTGGCCATTTTATTGTTATATAATGACCTCTTATATCTTTTCTTACAGATTTTGAATTAAAGTTTATTTTGTTTATGTAAGTATAGCTACCTCGGCTTTCTTGTGATTTCTATTTGCATAGAATATCTTTTTCATCCCTTCACTTTTAGACTATATGTATTCTTAAAGCTGAAGTAAATTTCTTGTATGCAACATATAGTTGGGTCTTTTTTTTTTCATTATTTTAGTCACTCTAGGCTTTTTGCTTGGAGAACTTAATCCATTTAAATTTAAAGTAATTATATAGGTCAGGACTTAGTGTTGCTTTCTTATTGACTGTTTTCTGTTTGTCTTGTGTTTTTTTCCTTTCTTCCACTCTTGCTGCTTTTATTTTGAACTGATGATTTTTGGTAGTAGTATACATTGATTTCTTTCTTTTTATCTTTTCTGTATCTACCACTGTTTTTGCTTTGTGGTCACCCTGAGGTCTCTATAGAACATGCTATAATTATAACAGCCTAGTTCAAGTTGATGACAATTGCAAACACGTACAAAAACTACCATTTTACTCTCCCTCTAGTGTTATTAATGTCACAACTTACTTATTTTTACATTGTATATTCATTAACAAATTATTGTAGCTACAGTTACTTTTAATACTTTTGTTCTTTAATCTTTATACCAAAGTTGTTGACACCCTACCGTATATATTATAGTATTGGAATATTCTGTATTTGGCTCCATACTTACTTTGACCAGTTTGTTTCATATTTTCATATGTTTTCACATTACCAAGTGATCCTTTCATTTTAGTTTAAAGAACTTTCGGCATTTCTTGTAAGGCAGACCTAGTGATGATGAACTACTTTGTTTGTCAGCTTTGTTTGTCTAGAGAGTCTTTTATCCCCCCTTCATTTCTGAAGGGCAAATTTGCCAGGTAAAGTACTCTTGGTCGGCAGCTTTTCTTTTCTTTTCTTTTAGGACTTGTATCATCTTACTCGCTCCTGGCCTACAATGTTTCTGTTGAGAAATGTGCTGACAGCCTTGTGAGTGCTCCCTCACAAGGATTTTTTTTTCTTTTGCTACTTTTAAAATTCTGTCTTTGATTTTAGATAGATTTATTTTCATGTGTCTTAGAGAAGATATTTTTGGGTTGAAACATTTGGGTACCTTGTGAGCTTCATGAATTTAGATGTCTAAATCTCTCCCCAGCTTTGAGACATTCTCAGCAATTATTCCTCTTAAATAAGCTTTTTGTCTCTTTCTTCTATTTTCAGGACTCCAATGTTGCATATGTTGTTTGTTTTGATGGTATCCCATAATTTACTAGGCTTATGTTTTTCTTCTTCATTCTTTTTTCTTTGTCTCTTCTGACTGGGTGCTTTTTAATGATAGACCTTTTATGTCACATCATCTTGCTTTTCCATGATCATCTGCTGATGATGCTCTGTATAGCATTTTCACTCTATTCATTGTATGCTTCAGCTGCATATTTTCTGTTTGGTTCTTTTTCATAATTTACATCTCACTGTTAAACTTGTTTTGTTCATGTGTAGTTTTCCTGCAGCTCTCAGAGCCCTTGCTGATGCTCTCCCAGCTGTTCCCTGACCCCTTCCTCCCAGTTATACAGAACACCTTAGTTCCGATAGGGCGAGAACAACGTGGCCTCTCTGGCAGTGTCATGCATCATGGGGAAGCCGACTCACCTCTCTCATGTTCTTACTTTTCCCTGTGGGAGAAAGCATAGGCCATGGGCATCTCTCTTGGCACTGTCTATGCTGCCTTGGGGAGGTACAATGCTGGCAAAGTAAAACTAGTAATCTTGCTGTTCATCAGAAATTCTCTAAAGGAATATACAAGGAAGCAATACTTCATTGATGATTCCAATGTTAAAACATTAAATATGTCAAAACACATTACATATATCTGTGTACATATCTATGTATATATCAGATGGGAAAATACAATAAACATAGCAATCCTGGCCCAATGTATACATAAATTTTCAAAGATTATAAGAATCTAACTGAAAGAGTTTTAATTTTTTTCTCTTAATAAGTTCTATACTTCCTTGGGAAAAATAAAGAGTTGAGGTTAGCCAAGAAATTGTTAGAGAACAAAAGTTATAAGGAAGAGATTGAATATCTTTTCAAAGGGTAAAATACACTACAAACCTATAATATTAAAACTGTATTTCTATTGAAGTAGTATACAGATCAACTTACGTGTGAATTTAAATATTATAAATACAATATCATCTTCTAAAGACATGTTTAAATAGTGATTTTTAAATTAACAGAACTGGAGAAATTAGTCAATCATTTAAAGATAAATTAAGTGAGAACCTTATTTTTCTAGCCCTAATACACACCAGATGATTTGAAGACAAACATATAAATAATAAAACCAATAGTTTTTATGATACAGTTGTAAATCTTTCCTTAATTTTGGCTTTAGAAATTACTTTTCTTTGAGTTTTTTAAGTTCCAAAGATGGATCTAGTAGAAAATTTTTCCTACAACTAAGTGGGATTTTATACTGGATGCAGATTCACATGATATAAAACAATTAAAGTAAGTTTTAATATTTCCTTCTAGACTCATTCTTTGGGTAATAAAATGAAGGAAAATAATAACTAAAAATAATTTTAAAAATAGACAGTTTCGTGACTCCAGGGGAAGTTGGTATACACTAACAGAGTAGGGTAGATGTTATTGGGGCTGCCTGTGGGTTTCCAAGGGAGTAAACTACTTTTCTTTGTAGATATTTGGCTTTGGTGATATGCCGATCTTCTTTCTTAAAGCTAGGTCTGACCAGCTGGAGGTCTCTATTCAAAGGACCAACAGGGATATTCTCAAACCTTCTTAAGAATTAGTGAGGGGACTCAGGGACTCCTCTCTCTCTGTCTTCCTCTCTCTCTCTCTATTTCTTCTCTTTCCTAAATATATTACTCAAATACATTAATAAGTATTGTGTCATTTAAAAAATAACATTTAATTCTAAATTTAAGTTTTTATTTTATTATTAATTTCATCTGTAAACTTTGTATTGAATTCCTCCACTATCAATAAGTTTCAAGTACTTTAAGAAACAGGTTAATGACCACATAAAGAAACTCTTACTATAAAACAAAAAAAGTATCATATCACAATTTCTGTTCCCCCCCAAATTTTATATTTTTCTACATAAAAATCAGGTCAAACACAAATACAATTTAAAAGACAAACAACTGACAGTAGATAATCATAACATTTAAAGTATGAGTTAGTATCAACACATTTTTAAAATCTTACTAATTAAGAAACAAACATCTCAATGCAAACTTTGGAAAAATGAGCAAGTAATCAGAAATGAAGAAATACATATATTTTCAACTATTATGAATAAAAATGTTCATTCTTACTGAAAGCTAAATGGATAAAAATTAAAATAATGCACCTATTATAAAATGAGATTTTAAATAAAATAATAACTGTGTAAATGGAAAATTTTTACACAATGATAAAATTGTAAATAGACAAAATACTTTCAAGGACAATTTTGGCACTACATAACAATAAAAACATCTTCATTGCTCACGATGCACCAAACACTCTTTTAAGTTAGCATGCATATTATTAGTTCATATAGTTTCCATAACAGTTTTGAGGTAAATACGATTCCAGATGATATGTAAATATGAAAAAGGACATTGAGATTTCATGACAAAAAAAAGGGGCAGAAACAGAATTCTACTTGAGGCAGCCCAGCTTCATAGTCCAACTTCATAATTACCATCCTATTTCCCTGATGGAAGACTTTAAAAGAGACATACCCCTGACATACACACTTAGAATAGAATTCGATCTTGAAGAAATAATTGTGACTGTCTATAAAGATTTAATCACCACAGTATCCTAGTAACATTGTTTGCAATAGCAGAAAATTGAAAATGTCTAAGAAAAAAATATCTGAATAAATTAAGTCCAATAAATACAACTCACAGTTATAAAAATAACATTATAGGATATAAAATTATGTAAAAATGTATTATGTAAGTAAAAACAAGTTAAAAAGCAGCATACACCATAGCATTGTTTAAAATATCTAGATAACTAAATACCAAAGTAATGACAGTTATTGCCTTTAACAACAATTTATTTACTTTTTATCTGTATCTATAATCGTTTGTAGTATCATAATAAAAAAAGCATGTAAACCTTTTGTGACCAAAGAATATATGTGTGAACATAATCTCCTCTATGTAGAGTTACTGTTTCTAAGAAAACATTGTAAAGAATTTAAATATTTTTATATTTTACTATATAAAAATTTAAAATATATGAATGCTAAATTACTGCTAAGAAAATTAAAGTCAAATGAAAAAAAAGTGAAAAATAAGTCATTCTCATCACATATTATCCAAAATGTTTAATATCCTTAATATATGAAAAGTTATTGTGAATCACTTAGAAAAGAATAAATACCAAAGTAGACCAAATGATCTGGCAAGAGACTAATTCCAAACAAAAGAGATATACAGATTACCAAAAGCACACTTAAATATAGTCAGAGTCAAATAGTGATCATAATAATTCATGCCAATTACATTTTGGGTAATTGTTCCCTGTAGCTGAAAGAATTCTAATTGATGAATCTATATGGTAGGTGGTGTGACAATGTGTTTATGTGGTGTGACCATGTGTTTATGTGGTGTCAGGAGAGAAGAGGGTAGCAGTACATTCTGCCCCCCCACCCCCTCTCCCAGACATAGCCACACCCTCTACACCTCCCTCCATCACCAGGATCAGCAGCCAGTCCACGTCCCCTCCCCACTTAGCCACACTAAAGCATCCACTTCCCAATTGCTCCCTATGATTCTACCTTACTCTTTTATTTTTTACAGATCTTGTTTTTGTTGTTGTTGTTGTTTTGCTTTGCTTTTTGATCACCAAATTCTCTTTACTCATAGCCAGGGTGATTTTTTTTTGGAAAGAATGCACTTTTCAAAAAGAATTTTAGAATAGTATTTGATTTACAGAAAAGTCATGAAAGCACTACAGAGTTCTCAGGTGTCCCAAACCCAGTTTCCCCTGTTGTTAACATCCTCATTAGCACAGTATATTTATGACAGCTAATGAACCAATGTTGATAAACACTATTAACTAAAGTCTATTATTTATTCAGATATGTTTAGTTTTGACTGTTCTTTATTTATTTAAAAACACCACTTTACTTTTAGTTGTCATATCTTCTCAGACTCATCTTGGTTGTGACAGTTTCTCACACTTTCCTTGTTTTTAATGACAGCAGTTTAGAGGAGGGTTGGTCAAGCATTTTGTAGAATGTTCCTCTATTGAGTTATTTTTTCCCAATTACAGTTTACATTCAATATTATTCTGCATTAGTTTCAGATGTACAGCATGTGCTTTACGGAGTGGTTCCTTCACTGCTTCAAGTGCCCACCTGGCCCCCACACAGTTGTCACAGTATTACTGACAATATTCTTTATGTAGTAATCTACAACTCTGTGACTGTTACACAACTACCAATCTGTACCGCTCAGTCCCTTTGCCTTTCTTCCAGCCCCTAAACCCCCTCCCCTCTGACAACAGTCAGTGTATTCTCTGTATCTATGAGTTTGTTTCTGTTTTGTTTGTTTACATTGCTCATTAGATTCCATATATAAATGAGATCACATGGTACTTGTCTTTGTCTGTCTGACTTATTTCACTTAGCATAATACCCTCTAGGTCTATCCATGCTGTCACAAATGGCAAGATTGCATTCTTTTTACAGCTGGGTAGTATTCCACTGTGTAAATGGACCACAGCTGTTTTACCCACTCGTCTACTGGGCTGCTTTCATATCTTGGCTATTGTAAATGGTGCTGCAGTGAACATGGGGAAGCATATATTCTTTCAAATTAGTGTTTTGGGTTTCTTCTGATATATTCCCAGAAATATAATCACTGGATCACAAGACAATTCCATATTTAATGTTTTCATGAATCTCCACACTGTAAAAGAAAGAGTGAATTTTAAGAGTCAAAATCAGAATATGTCACTGTCCTCAGAACTATCCAGGAATTTCATATTGTACATTGAATAGAATTCAAGCTGTCCTATTGTCCTGTCTTATTTCCTTTGTAATGCTTCTCTGTAACTGGAAAAAAACTTGGTGGGCGAGGTGATTTATTTATTTGTTTACTGTGTTTATTTAATGTAATCATATGTAGTCTAGGACCTTCTTTGTATCATTCACAGCTATATGCCCATCACTCAAGAAAACACCTGAAACTGTAGGGGGTCCATAAAGATTCATAAAATGAATGACTAATTAGTAAATAGATAATAAGTTGTGGCGGAGTACAGTTATGTCGTTAAAATAAAATTTAAAAGGAGAAATCAGAACACATCCCATTTTTACTCAACTAGAAATTTATATCTAATGTGTTTAAAGATCATTCCAGCATACCATGATTCTCAAAGTAGAATCAAGCCATATAGATTTTGATTTAGCTTTAAGAATCAAAAGTCTAAATTGAACTCATTTAATTTAGTTCATAATTTCTCTTTTCATGAGTTAAGTGTTAGGGAAAGGTCAATATCAGGTCAATATACCTTATATGAGTCACAGAAATCATTTACAATGTAATAGAGAATTCAACCTTGATCATTAGCTCCTCTATAAATCATATGCTCAGAATTTTTAAGAAACAATTAAACATATATTTTAGAGTTATTGCCTCAGAGTCTGTTTCTTCTTCAATTTGTAGAAAATAGAATTTCTATGAAACAAGTTAGATATTTATTTGTACATTCAGGTTCCTAGCAACATTATTCACAATAGCCAAAAAGAGGAAGCAACACAAATGTTGATCAACACATGAAAAAATAACACATTTTGATTCCCATACACAATGGCCTATTATTCAGTCTTAAAAAGGAAAGCAACCTGCACACAGGCCAGCAACATGGGACATAATGCTAAGTGAAATGAGCCAAATACCAACAGACAATACTGTGTGTTTCCACTTACATAGGGTACCTAGAGTGGTCAAGTTCACAAAGACAAGACGTAGAAGGTGGTTGTGAGGACCCAGAGGAAAATGAGGATTTATTGTTTAATGTGTCTACAGGGTGAATTTTGAAAATGGAAAGTATTCCAGTGATCGGTTCTATAACAATGTGAAGGTACTTAACACTCCTGTACTGTACATTTATAAATGGTGAACATAGTAAATTTTGCTGTGTGTATTTTGCCACAATTTAAAAAAATTAATAACATAGGACTATACTTTCATTTAGCTAAATACATTTTTTTCTTAAATAAATGCTTAAAAGCAAACAAAGAGTTAAAAAGAAAACTAAATCTTTGGAGAGACCCTTGAACAATTCTGAAGATACAAACCTTTCCAAGATGTTTTACAGTGTGAAGTACAGTGAAGGATTGCCCAAGGTCCCATGATTGCTCATGGTCCCAATCAGGAAGTAAGTTGGAACCTTCAGTATTCAGGGGTTAATGTCAGTTCAGAAAGCTTGGGAGGGAGAAAGGCCTTCTAGGAGCACCTGTTATCTGGACTTCCATAGAGTCAGCTACAAATTTTATATTTTGTATATATCAAAGACAACTATGAGGGTACATTTTTGCGACCAAACTTAGATCCTCCAAATGAATTTCTTAAATGTGAGCTCTTCTTTGAATCAATAGGAAACTTATAAAAGATTTAAACTTATAAAATACGCCAAGCGGTTTCTTTTGTTACACATATCACCTCACTTACTTTGACTGACTTTTGCTATTGTCTTTGGTAGATTTTTGTGTCACAGTCTTTGTTAAAGTAGGAAGTGGTAGGGTGAGTTAAACATTTCTCATAGTTTACATTTAAGTAATCAATCTGTGGATAGAACCAGTTTTAAAGTGTCAACAGTTTAATATTAGGAAATAATATCACACAGAGAAAAAGGTGAGATATATATCCAAATGAAATCATAACTCATTACTAACTCAAATTTATGAAAAATGGCATTATTTGCCACGTGGTCTTATTCAAAATAGCTTTAATGGTTTTTTTAAAACTCAAATCAAATGTGGATTTGGCCATTTTAGATGTATATTTTCCAACTCTGGCCATATTTGGGAAAGGAAAACCCCACATCCCAGGTCTCGCTCATGGCCACCGCCCTTTTAGGTGGCTCACGGTGTGTGCCTGTAGTCAGTGCATTTTCTGGGTATATATTAACCCAGGCCTCTACTTTGATTCAAAAGCTATTTGTCCTTTTCTTTTTTAAAAGACTTTTGCATTCTTTCTAGCAAAATACTGATGTCACACTAAAAATAATCCTGCCCAGCAGTTTTAGATTAAGACCATCACAAGCGATATTGAGAAGAATTACTGTCAATGAGTGTAAAATGATTGCTCCAAGTTGTACCAGTAAATGACCATGGACATAATTTGAAGTATTATAGTTAAATGAGAAAAATAAGTTGCTCCTAGAGACAAAAGCAACAGTATCTACTTCCAAAAAGGACACATAGAATTAAAGAAATCATCTGGGTGACTTACAACTAAATTTCCAAATAATCAAGGCTTGAGTGATTGCATTATTCTATCTTCCTTACCCGATTCCCAAGCATGTATGGATCCAGCCAGAATGGCTTTTAAAGTTCATGTATTTCCTGAACTGTGGCATTTCACAAGGGAGAGTACACAATGAGGATGCTTCCTGTCGCGGTGGCATAGGATGTTTAACAGCGCTTAATCACATCCATGAAAGACTCTCTGAAAACGTATTGCTTATGAATGACGTCTATTGTGGTCTGATGTTTCTTTCAGGTGGTGACTTTGCAGATGAAAAATGACTAATGTACAATACTCAAAATAAATTATATGTCCCCCATCCCCATTTCCCACAAACTCCTTCTCACACGCACACTTGTTTTAAGTGAATGGAAATGCCAAAACAATCTCGACTGCCAAATTCCATTGTGTATATTTATTTAGTAGTCATTTTCATCCTAGAAAGACATCCCAAGCTCCTTCCCCTGCCCCGCACGAATGCCTGTCCTTTGAATTACAGAAAGCATTCATCTTGGAACACTTCCTTAAAGAACACAGAGCATTTTAAGTAGTTCTTTCATTACCAGTATTTCCTCACTAGAGATTATTACAGAGATTATTGAAAAATAACACAATGCCAAAAGATATTTCCATATACTTTGGTGTATTTTTGAGCCATACAACTAAACCACTTGCATAATGTAGAGCTGAAAAGGACCTAGGAGATTATTCATTACAATTGTTCACCTTTCCTGTGTCAGAGACCAGGAAAGAGGCAAAGATGGGCCAGCACCTTCTGACAGCATGTGCTAGTTTCAGCTTGATCTTAATTTAATGCCATTCCCCCTCTGCCAGTCTGCTAGAATCAAGACCAGAGAAGGTACCCAGAGCCATGCAGTTGTTTAAATTTTGAGCTCAATGTTGTTGGCAGGAAAAACCTAAATACTGACTAAAATTGAAATTTTTTTAAAGGAATCAGGTAAACAAACAGAAAATAATTAACAAACTTGAATATCATTTTCTTTCATGTATACCATGCATACTTTTTACCAGAAATACTAGTGCAAAATAGAGGACTAAAAAGGTTAAAAGAATAAAGGGAAAAGCAAAAATTTTGGTGACTCACAAAAAAAAAAGAAAAGAAAAAAGATAATCCATCAGCTGTATCAATTTTCACGTCATCCATAAAGTTGGTAAACCATGGGTCTCTTAGCCACTTTATAGTCCTAAACACACTTTCTGTGTAAATTGAATTGAATAAAAATGAAAAGTAAGATAAAATTAAACCAAGATCTCTGCACACTTATTTCAAGAAGCATCTCATCAGTTGGAACAAGATTCATTTCTGTGAGTCTTCGAAAGTACATTTTACTCTTTGCTTTATTGGTTAGAAAGCCGCGAGCCAAATTTTTGACCTCTCTGTAGCAAAGCTAGAGCACTTATTCCACATATTTTTTATACTAGTCTTAACTCTACCATAGACTTACTTTTCTTTTTATCTTCTCTTATTTGTAAATTACTTCAAAGCCTTTTTTGGAACAAGCAATAGTATAAATCAATCGTATAATCTATACACCATACATTTTCCCATTTTTCGAATAAAGATAAAATGTTTATAGGCATACAATGGAAAGAAACATCCAGAATACAATGTGTTTTATATAATGTACATTACATTATAGAGTGCCCTTCATGAAGCTTAACCAAGAAATAGCTTTCTCCTTTATTCCCTGTATGTGGATAATTCCATTAGGACTTGATATAAGTTTTAGGATGATATGCAGAAATAAATAGGACCACCCTCGGGGGAGCAGACCTTGGCAAATCGATACATGCTTCCTTCACCAAACACAAAATTGATTTCCAGGTGAATTTCCAGCTCATTAACTTAAATACTAAGCACAGCCTTTGGGACCAGGAAAGTGTGACCAAACTTTCAGTCTGTGGGGGTTGGGCAGGAGATAGGTGTGTGCAGTCATCTTCTCACTGTGAAACCAAGCCCTCCTAACTCAGAAACCGGACTCCACAGTGCCAGAGTCGAAATCTCTGGGACTGCAAGTGCCCTATGGGCTTCAGACTTCTTTGGTCAATAGTGTTTAAATGAAGGCCCTTATTTCATTAGTTTTTCACACTGTAGCCAAACAAACATAACATAAAATGCACCATTGTAACCGTTTTTTAGTGTGCAGGTCGGTTGTGCAGACATCCCCACCACCCATCTCTAGAACTCTGATCACCTTGTGAAACTGAAACTGTGCTTATTTTCTACAACTGCAGCCCCCACTTTTCTCTTCCTATAGCCCCTGGCGTCCACTCTGCCACATTCTGTCTTATGAAATTTGACTATTCTGGATACCACCTGTGGTGGAATCGCACAGTATTTGTCAGTTTGTGACTGGCTTATTTTACTGTGGATCATGTCCGCAGGGTTCATCATGTTGTAGCATGTGTCAGAATTTTATTCCTGTTTAAGGTTAAATAATATTGCATTGTAATATATACACCACAATGTCTTTATCTATTCTTTCAATTGAAACTTGAATGTTTTCACTTTTTGGCTACTGGGGATAATGCTGCTGTGAATCTGAGTGTGCAAATATTTCTTAAGTCTTTGCTTTTAATTCTTTGGAGAATACATAAAAAGTGGAACTGCTGGATCATATGTAATTCTATTTTAATTTTTTTTGAGGAATTGCCACAGTATTTTTCACAGCAGCTGCACCATTTTGCATTCCCACAAACAGCGCATGTGTTCCAATTACTCCACATCCTTGCCAACCCTTGTTATTCTCTGTTTTTGTGAAGTAGCCATCTTAATGTGTATGAAGTGGTATCTTATTATAGTTGCATTAGTTTTTGAAGCAAAATTTCTAAAAAGCTTCCCTGTATTTCAACCCTAACATTTAAGATGGCAAAAGACTAGATGAAAGATGAGTAAATTTACAAGTTGTTTATGAGAAAACAATCCTCACTGGATAGGCTGACTTGAACTCTATTAACAACATTGAAACAAGATCTATTCTTTCCTAAGCCTTCAATGCCTTGCCTAGGGTCTCAAGTTGGTAAGAATGGCAACTATGGCCTACCTCATTATACTGCACTCCACTTATTGTGCTTCACTGATATTGCTTTATCTTTTAACAAAATAAAGGTTCGAGGCCACCCTGCCTGGAGCAAGTCCATCTCACCATTTTTCCAACAGCCTTTGCTCACTGTGTTTCTCCATCACATTCTGGTAATTTTCACAATATTCCAAACATTCTCATTATTATTCTATTTGTTATAATGATCCATGATCAGTGACTTTTGATGTTACTTGTATTTTTGGGGGGTCCATGAGTCATGCCCATATGAGATGGTGAACTTAACAGATAAATGTTAACTCTGTTCTGGCTGCTCTACTGATCAGCCATTTCCACACCTCCCTCCCTCTTCCTGAGCCTCCCTATTTCCAAAGACACGACAATATTGAAATTACATTAATTAATAATCATACAATGTCATCTAAATGTCCAAGTAAAACAAAGAGTTTCATGATTCTCACTCTCAGATCAAAAGCTAGAAATGATTAAGCTTAGTGAAGAAGACATGTCAAAAGTCAAAATGGGTCAAAAGCTAGGCCTCTTATGCCAAACAATTAGTGAAGTTGCAAATGCAAAGGAAAAGCTCTTGAATAAAATTAAAAGTGTTACTCCAGTGAACACATAAATGATAATTGAGCAAAACAGCCTTATTGCTGGTGTGGAGAAAACTTTGATGGTCTGGATAGAAGATCAAGCCAGCCACAACAGTCTCTTAAGCCAAAGCCTAATCCAGGGCAAGGCCCTAACTCTCTTCAATTCTAGGAAGACCAAGAGAGGTGAGGAAGCTATAGAAGAATAGTTTGAAGCTATCAGAGATTAGTTTATGAGGCTCATGTCTCCATAACCTAAAAGTGCAAGGTGAAGCCGCAAGTGCTAATGTAGAAGCTCTAGTGAGTTATCCAGAAAATCTAGCTAATGTAATTAATGAAGGTGGCTACATACACTAAACAATAGATTTTTCAATGTAAATGAAATAGCCTTATACTGGAAGGTGCCATATAGAACTTTCATAGCTAGAGAGAAGAAATCTCAATGACTGGCTTTAAAGCTTCAAAAGTCAGGCTGACTCTCTTGTTAGGAGCTAATACAGCTGGTGACTTTAAGTTGAAGCCAATGCTCATTCACCATTCCAAACACCCTAGGGACTTTAAGAATTATGCTAAGTCTATTCTGCCTCTACTTTATAAATGGGACAACAAGCTTGAGTGACAGCACCTGTGTTTACAGCATGATCTACAGACTATTTTAAGTGCACTGTTGAGACTTACTGCTCAGAAAAAAATTTCCAAATATTACCGTTCACTGACAATGTACCTGGTCACACAAGAGTTTTGATAGAAATGTGCAATATGACTGTTGTTTTCATGCCTGCTAACACAACATTCGTTCTGTAGCCTATGGCTCAAGGAGTAATTTTGACTTTCAAGTCCTATTATTTAAGAAATGCATTTTGTAAGTCTATAGCTGTCATAAATAGTAATTCTGCTGATAGATCTGGACAAAGTAAATTGAAACCTTTCTGGAAAGAATTCACTATTCTATGTGCCATTAAGAACACCAGTGATCCTTAGGGAGAGGTCAAAATATCAGCATTAACAGGAGTTTGGAATAAGTTGATTTCAACCCTCATGGATGACTTTGAGGGGTTGAACATATCACTGGAGGAAGTAACTACAAATGTGGTAGGAAGAGTAAGAAAACTAGAATTAGAAGTGGAACCTGAATGTGTGACTGAATTGCTAAAATCTTAAGATAAAACAAAGAGGAGTTGCTTCTTCTGGCTGAGCAAAGACAGTGGTTTCTTAAGATGAAATCTACTCCTGTTGAACATGCTGTGCAACTGTCAAAATGACAACTTAGTTGATAAAGCAGTGGCAGGGTTTGAGAGACTTGCTCAACTTTGAGAGAAGTTCTACTATGAGTAAAACTATCAAACAGCATCCCATGATACAGAGAAATCATATGTGAAATGAAGAGTGAACCAATGAGCCAAACCTCACTGCTACATTACTTTAGGAAATTACCACAGCCATCCCCACCTTCACCAACCACCATGGTGATCAGTCAGCAGCCATCAATATCAAAGCAAGACCCTCCAACAGCAAAAAGTTTATGGCCCACTGCAGGCTCAAATGATGGTTAGCATTCTTTTATTTTTTTTTACCAGTAAAGTATTTATTAATTAAGGCATGCGCACTTTTAGACATAATGTTATTACGCACTCAATAAACTTCATTATATTGTAAACACAACTTTTCTGTGCACTGAGAAACCAAAAATTTGTGTCACTAACTATACTGTGATATTTGCTTTAATGTGGTGGTCTGGAACCAAACCCACAAAACCTCCAAGGTACACCTGTGTGTAATGGTGTAAATGGCCAGGCCTGGCTGGTTGTGATTAGTCGTGACTGCTAAATTTCTTCTGGAACAACAAAAGGTGGCAGTAAATAAGTTTGTAAATGGGTCTGTCTATTTAAAGACAAGGTAGAGATTCCAATTTACCCTTTTTCCTCTTTTTTCCTCTAAGTATTTTGCATCTGATAAAACCCAAAACACATTTAGCCCTGAGCAACAACCCACACCCCCTCCTTTTTAAACACATGTGTGTCTCGAGAGAATGAATCCATATGTTTCTGATTCATTTACAATTAATTCATCAAAATGTTGTTTTGATGTCCAAGAAGCTTTATGGAGGTTCTCTTATGAGTCTTTTTTCTTAGAAACAGGAAATCGTGCTTTGCCAAGAGACAAACTCAAAACACACCAAAGGGTTTTAAGCTGGGTTTGAAACACTGGGACTTCAACATCGAAGCAACTGCCAAACTTGGACAAGAACATCTCTTCATCTCTACTTGCAAGCCAAACCCAGATTTCATATCAGATTAATCTCTGGCTCTTGGAATGCCCAGCATGACTTGAGCCTTTCTATACAAGCACTGTAAGGTCCCAGGTGAGCAACAAATCAGTATGAAAATGAGAAAGAAGACCAAGAGATTCTTTTAAAGTTTATATTAGCAAGACACACTGAGCTTAGAAAAGTGCCTGTAGATAGCACATCCACAGGTAAATTCCTATCAGTCTTCTTTCATCCAGTCTGCCTCATTTGTAAGCCATCTCAGACAGGATGGCTTAACTCCACTCATATTAACACCACAGAGCCCAGGGTGTTCTTTACCCACATTCTGTCCCACATACCAACCTTTCCTTTTATAGAGATCAATGCCTTTGGTCTCTAGTGCTCCAGGCATTAACACTTCGACCATCTCTGTTCCTCTTTCACCTGAATGCATACATATTTATAGCTGAAATAAATCCATGTCAAATGCCCTAATCTAGCCTAACAGGACAGCTCTCTTCAAATCTCACCTTATGCTTTTAGATCTCTAAGTTTTTGCCCATACTATCGCAAGTTTTTCTGCCTCTTTGATCTCACTATCCTTCCTGCTTGATTATTGCTTCCTGGCTGATGGCATATATGTCAACCTCAGCAAGAGAGAGAGAGAGACAGAGACAGAGACAAAGACAGAGAGAGAGAATATTCATGAATTCATGACAATTACACTTGTTTCTTTGTATAACTGGTCACATAACCATAGCTGGTACTTACAACTATCTTCTTTTACTACCCATTCTGTATTCTCTTTGGCTTTCACCTCATGAAAGGCAAAGAAACACCTCAACTGTTCATGTTCCTTTACCTGGTAGGGTGACCCAAACCCTCATTCCTGAAGGGTCTGGGACATTTTTTGCACTTCTTGGAATTAAGTTGTAGTTTTCCATTGACTTTAATAAGAGGGCATGGTATACTAAAAGATGCCTTTAGGAATCTCCTTTATCCCAGACATACTCTTTCCTGCCTCTACTATAGATTGACAGTCCAATTTTTCCCTAAAATTTAGGATGACTCCAGCCAGAACCATAATTCCCTGTACATGCTTGTAGATTCAGAGGCCTGAGAAGCCCGAAGTGGCCTGATAGCCATCTTAACTTTCAGTTCAGTGGAGTCATTGTTGTGTCCCTTGGTAAAAGCATTCCTCTCTGGAACTAAGATCTCCAGGCCAGCAGAGCATACAGTCATAGAAACAGAAAGCAAAGGCTTTGCTGGTGGACCACCAGAAGTAACAGTGAGCTGTGCCACTATATTCCCACCCTTGATCCCTAGACCCTTGTGTCCAAGCTATGGGAGAGAGAGCACTATATGTTAGACACCGACTTGGAAAAAATATTTAGCCTTCTGGAGAACTTTACCTCAGCTCTGCAAATGATTGTCCCCTACCTGGCACTGTGACTGCCTTTAAAAGGCCATCCCATCATTCTATTTAGACAGCTGCTTTAGAATACTGGGAAAACAAGGTAAGACCAGTGCATTTCATTAGCATGCACACATTGCTGTTCTTCTTTTGCTGTGAAATAAATTCCTTGATCAGAAGCAGTGCTTGTGGTGGGGGCAGGGAGCAAGGGGATATTATGACAGTGAATAAGGCTCTCTGTAAGTCTTCTGATGGCAAATTTGGCAGAAGCATTTTGTGTAAGAAAGAGAAATCCATATCAAGAGCATCCATTGCAATAAGAATAAAACTCTGTCCCTTCTAGATAGAAAGTGGTCTGATGTAATTAACCTGCCACCAGGGATCTGGGCAATGGTACCCTATTGGAGACTCTGTGTTGATTTCTGCACTTGTCTGTGGCCATAGCCAGGTGAGCCTTGGTGAGTGGAAGTCAGTGTTTTGGAGTGTATGCCTAAACTTCTATCCCTGCCACCATGGCTAATAGTTCATGAGAGCCCAGGGGTGCTTGAAAAAGAGGATGACTGGAATTCAGAGAAAAGGGACTCTCAATTTTTAAATCATCCTCTGCTGAAGTCGCCTTTGGTGGGACACAAATATCTTTTTGTATTTTGCCAATTCAGAGAGGTCTCTCCACATATCTCTTCCCCAAATTCCTTTGTCACCAAATTTCCAATCATGTCCCTTCTATGTTCCCAATCACCCAGCCAAAACACTGGATACAGCTCATGAACCAGTATACAACTGCACATCTGGTCATCTTTTCTGCTGAGCAGAAGTGCACAATCAGAGGTATTTCCCAAAGTTCTGCCCGCTGGGAGGACTTCTCTTCCCCATTATCCTTCAGGGATGTTCCAGGAGTGTTTATAGGGCTAAAGCTGTCCACTTTTGGGTGGTGCCTTCATATCACGTAGAAACATCTGTAAACCTGGCCCAAGTCCTCCCCTTCCTTTGCCAACTGATTGTAGAACACTCCCCATGAAGTGACGGGCGCACGCCAGGAGACAGAGAGGCAGTGTTGCAAGAGCGGGACCATGGACATTTGGGCCACTCCATGTAACTTCCTTGTGCCTGCGTGGTCTCCAGCCTGATCACATATATGCCGTGCCTGTATGGTGACTCAGTGTTGCCCTACACATTCAGCTTCACGCGTGTGGGTCAGCTAGCACATGGTTCATGAAGAGCAGCAGCTCAGGCTGCATAATAACTTGGTGGCCCATGGCTAAGTGTTCAATCTACCAAGGCTCAGTAGGAGGCCAAAAGCTGTTTTGCAGAAGGAGAATAATTATCTGCAGATGATGGTAGGGCCTTTCTTTAGGATCTTAAAGCCCTGCACTGCAGTTCACTGATAGAGGCCTGCTAAAGGCTGAAAATCATGTCCCTGATTGTCACTGATACTTTAGCACCATTGGATCTGCTGGATCATGTGGCCCACAAGGTAGAGCAGCTTGTACAGCAGCCTGGACCCATTGCTCAGCCCTCTCTTGTTCTGGGACTCACCCAAAACTCCTAGTTTCTCTGGTCACTAGATACACAGGTCACAGTAACACATCCAAATGAGGAAAATGTTGCCCCCCAAACCCAAAGAGGGCCACTAGGCATTGTGTCTCTTTCTTGGTTGTGGGAGGGGCCAGAAGCTTATTCTTTACCTTAGAAGGGTTATCTCAATATGCCCTCCCATTGGGCCCCAAGAAATTCCACTAATGGCAAAAACACCTGAATTTTAGTCCAATTTGTTTTCTCCTCTCTGACAAGTAAGTATTTTACCAAAAAGTCTTATGTAGTTTCCACTTGCCACTCACTAAGTGCAATCAACATAATGGCATGGACCAGCATGGATCTTGTACAAGGAGAAAGTGATTAAGATCCCTGAGATATAAGTCATGATACAGGGCTGGAGGGTTGACATGTTCTCGAGTTAGACCAGTGACAGTGTTTTCCTGGCCTTGCTAGTAGAAAACAAACTGCTTTTGGTGAGCCATGCAGACAGGTAAGGTCTACAGGCAAAGAGGGGCTTGGCCTTTTCCTTCTCTTCAGGCTTCAACAGACTGGATGAGGCCCAATCACACTGAGGAGGGTGAGTTTTACTCAGTCTGCTGATTCAGATGTTAGCCTCTTCCAGAAACACCCTCACAGACATGTCGAGAAATAATGTGTCCAGCTCTCTGGGCATTCTTTGGCCCAGTAGGGTTGACACATAAAGTTAAGCATCACAGGGAACCAACAGAATTTCAGGAAAAATAATAACTTCAACCAAGACTATGATACTAGAACAAAAAAAATCTAAAGTAAAACAATAAAAGGAAACAATGATGTGGTGTAAGGACATTAATGGTAAGCTGAGATTTTCAAAAGGGCATGGCAGAGAGAGAAAAAGGATGCTGGAGACATTTTTCTGTCTACTTTAATCTAGAGAAGGAGTGAGGTCCACCTGGCCCAGGAAGGGCTGAAGGGAAATAAGGCTACTCTTTTGGGATTCTTCAATGCTAGAAAGAGCTAAGAAGGTTATGAACACTGTCCTTGAAAACCCCAAAGCCACCAAAACCATCCCACTTGCATCAGATGAAAGCAATCAAGTTCTGGTTTTGCTCTTGACCTTCAATATGCTCCCAGTGAAAGAACAAAATTCCCCTAAGTGGTGTTCCCGGTGCTGGTCAACAAGATAAAGGGGAAGTGGAATCCTAGCAGCTTGACTTTGAAGCCACAAAGTGTCCAACACAATTAAGAGAATATACAATCTCTTAATAACAGAAACAAATTGTTGTTCAGTAGGAAATAGAATATTTCACTGAGACCAAAGAAATTGTGTTAGGTTTGCTCAGCTCCATAAAGTAACAGGTTCTATTTGGGGTGGGTGGAGGGCAAGATATCTGAGAAAAATCTCTGATAACAACTGCTTGAAAGAGTCACACATTATCAATTTTCATTTATCAATTGTTAGTAGAATGATAGGTTAATAGTTCTAGAAGATAGGTGTTTAGTATTTAGATGCAACGTAAAGAGAATCTGACTGATCAGCTTTAGGGTTCCAATTTACAGTGTGTAATTGAATGATGAATATTTTAGATTTCAAAATCTTATACATTGATATATAATTATAACTTAAGAGATCTTTAGAGAAAAATTAATGTATTAAATTATAAAATATTCTTGAGAACTTGAAAGAGCTCATCAGAAAATTAAAGTATGTAAAATATGTTAAAATGAAAAGTACAGTTTAACATATTTTTAAAACTTTGACTAAGCTCATATGTGCTAGCAAATATCAATCAGATGCTTCTTAAAAACTGCTTGATAAAATTTGCTAAACTTATAATTAGCAAAATAACAGGCAATGCCACCTAGCTAGTGGAATAAGTAGTCCCAGATCCTCCTTCCCCCTTGGATATACCAACTGAACAACACACAAACCAATTCTCTTTGTGAGAAATTCAAAATTTGGTTAAGGGGTGTTTGCACACTAAGTGAGTGTGAAACCAAGTACACCAGAACTGGTAGAAAAATTCCTGATGTTTCCTCATCACAGTCCTCGCAAGTACAGTGCAGTGGGGCCAAGAGGAAACGCCAAGCTTCTGGTTTCTCCACAGTGAAGTTAAAAAAATACACTCCACCGTACAGTTCATGTTCCTAAGCTTTGGAGGAACACTTGGGCCTCATGAGAGCCTGGCTTTGGTCTTGCCTGAATCTCAGTGCTGAAAGGAAAGGGTTCCAGGTTAGGCACCACTGAAAGCAAAGGTGACATTCTAAGTCTTCCCCCAACCCTCCCCACCAACCCCCAACCAGCTCAAGTCAGAATAAGCAAAAGAAAACCCTCAATTCCCAACGTCTACCTGGGGTGGGAAAGAACTGGAGCATGTGTCTGAAATTCTGGCTCTCCAAGGGGCTCTCAGAGAGACCAGTTCTTTTCTCTCATATTTGGAACACTGCTGGGACCTGGTATACTTCTAAAGCCAGGGACTGCTGAGAACAAAAGAAAGCCAGGAGGCTTGCAGCTGCTCCACAGAAACTGCACTACTGTTTATAGACATAAGAGGGAGCAAGAGATTACAAGTTTCTGAAAGGAGTTAGCAATTCCATCAAATTGAGAATTTACACATAGAAGTCCAGAGAAGACAAATCCACAGGAAAGGTTCAAGAGGCTCCCATTAGCTTCAGCCAAGCGTATTGGTGAAGCCAGTTTATGCAGATTGTGAGAGGAGGCAGTTTTTTCAAGTATATGGATCCCAACACAAACTTACAAGACACTTGAATAGACAAGAAAACATGGTTCATTCAAAGGAACAAAATAAATTTCCAAAAACTAACTCTAAAAAAAATTAAGGTCATAAGCTGCTTAACAACAGGGGTACATTCTAAGAAATGTGTCACTAGGCAATTTCGCTATTGCACAAACATCATAGAGTGTACGTATGTGTAGCCTACTCCACAAATAGAATATATAGTACAGACTGTTGCTCCCAAGCTACAAGCCTGTACATGTACAGCATGTCACTATACAAAACAACACTAAATCGAATCAAGCAAAAGTGAAAGTAATGCTGTCAAGAAACATAGTAAACATAGGTATGAAATGCTACTATTTTACAGCATTTGTTTCTAACTAGAAAAAAATATACTCTAAAACAATGATAAAAAGTATAGTATAGTAAATACACAAATCAATAACATAGTTGTTCATTATCATTATCAAGTATTTTGTGCTATACATAATTGTATGTGCTATACTTTTATATAACCAGCAGTGCAGTGGGTTTATTTACACCAACATCATCACAGATGTTTGAGTAATGCTTTGCACATGATGTTACAATGACTACGATGTCACCAGATAATAAGAATTGTCCTGGTCCATTATAATCTTTTGGGACTACCATCTTATATGTAGTCCATTACTGACCACAACAGCCTTATGTGGCACATGACTTAATGAATTATCTTAAAAGTAATTCAAAATAACTTTCATAAAGATGTTCAACAAGCACAGAAAATACCAAAGTATTAACAAAGTGAGAATATTAACAAATAAGCAGAAAATATTAAAAATAACCAAACAGAAATTTAGAGCTGGAGAATATAACTGAATTGAGAAACCCACTGGAGGGGCTAAACATCAGACTTGATCAAGAAGAAAAAAAATCAGTGAGCTTGAGTCCAGATCATTGAAAATTAGAGCAATACACACACACATACACACAGAAATGAATGAATGAAGAGAGCCCAAAGAACTTACAGGACACCATTAGAGCAATATATGTAGTATGTGTTTCCAAAAAGGTGAGGGAGAAAGAAAAAGGAATAGTGCCAAAAAGTCCCAAAGCTGGGGAAGAAAATGTACATCCATTTTCAAGAAGCCCCATAGATTTCAACAAGGAGAAATTATATCCACATCCATATACATTATAATTAAATTGTAAAAAGTCAAGGACAAAGAGAGAACTTTGAAAGAAACAAGAGGAAAGCAACTAGTCACACACAAGAGAGCCTCCATTATCAGTGAAATTCTTAGCAGAAACCTTGTAGGCCAGAAGAAAGTAGGATGATATATTTAATGTTATTTTTAGGAATAGAAATAACAATATTTATATGGTTCTTCAAATGACTTTGAATGGTTGAAAAAAATCTTGAGAAAGAACAACTTCCTGATGTATTAAAAAGCTATAACAATCAACAGTGTGATACTGGCATAAAGATAATAGTATTGATAAAACAGAATAGAGAGCCCAGAATAAACCTAGGCATATGTGATCAAATCCTCTTCTACAAGAGTACTGAGTCTACACAGAGAAAAACAAATATCCTCTTCAACTAGTGGTGTTGGAGAAACTGGGTATCCAAGTGTAAAAGAATAATATTGTTCCCTTAATTTACATCACACACAAAAATCAGCTCAAAATGAATTAAGGACTTAACACAAGAACTGAAACCATAAAACTCCCACAGGAAGACCTAGGAGAAAAGTTTTATAACATTGGCCTTGAAGATGATTTCTTAGGTATGACCCCAAAACAGTCAACAAATGCAAAAATAGATAAGTGAGAACACACCAAACAAGTCTTTTGCCAAGGAAACAATCAGCACAGTGCAAAGACAACGTAGAGAGTGGAGAAAATACTTGTAAACCATATATCTGATATGGCCTTAATATCTAAAATATATAAGAAACTCATGCAAGTCAATAGCAAGAACAATGAATAACCCCACTTAAATATGGGGAAGGAACTTGACTAGACAGTTCTCCAAGGAAGACATACAAATGATGAATAAGTATATGAAAATATTCTCAACATTATGAATCACAAGGGAAATACAAATTAAGACCAAAATAAGATCACTTCAGAAAAGAACAGAAAGAGAGAGAGAGAGAGGGAGAGAGAGAAAAATGGAGGATGGGGAGGAAGGAAAGAGAAAGAAAAGAACAGGTGTTAGCAAGGATGTGGGGTAATTGGAACCCTTGTGTAGAGCTGGTGGGGATGTAAAATGGTACAACCACTATGCAAAACACCATTGAGTTTTCTTAAAAAATTAAACTACTATAAGATCCACCAATCCCACTTCTGGGAATTTATCTGAAAGTATCAAAAATAGGCTCTCAAAGATATATTTGTACTCTGTGCTCACTGCAGCATTATTCACAGTTGTCAAAAGGTGAAAACTACCTTTTTCACCTTTTGGGGTTATTCCTTGTAAAAATTCTCTACAGGGCCATTGAAATGTTGTGGTCCCTGAGGCTCAATCCTAGGCTTCTTCATTTCATACTCTCTCATGGATTTTACTAGAAGCAACGGCTTCAGTTGCCCCTCTGCCCACATCTCACAAATTTTATCTCTAACTTTTTCTTCTGAGGTTTAGGTCCCTATATCCCTATATCGCATTGTCTATGCGATATTTCTGTTTAGAGATCTCAAGGACATTTCACATCCAACATTGTAGCTGCCGCTTATTGAAAACTTACCATGTGACAATGCAGTACTGTCCATGAGAGGTGAACTAGAGGATACTATAGGAGAACACCACAAAGATACTGGATTTCTGATTCGGTCCAAGAGATCAGAGAAATCCTCCCAGGAAGAAAGACCTTTCATCCAAGACCTGAAGATGAGCAGAGCTAACCATGTAAACCTGTGGGAATAAAGAGAAGTTGCCATCAGTGTACCCATAGATTCACAGTTAAGAACTCATGGTCAGTTTGCTCAATTCTTTCATGTAGACAAAACTTCCCTCTCTGTCCAGGTGCTAATTCACTTCCTTCCTTCCTTTTACCATCCATCTTAAACAGAAAAACATTTTCTATTTAGACTTTTTTATTCTTTTGACTGACCTCCTAAATTTTGAAAATGTCCTCTTTGAGGTCTTCAAATCTGACATCCTCATTGTAATTGATCTCTACACACTTGACCATGCTGACCTTCATACCTTAGAAGGTCCACTCCCCTGACTTGTCACTCATAATGTCATTCCTTTAGTTTTCTCTTGCTTCCCTGCCATGTCCCTCACAGCCTCTTATGCTGGCTCCTCCTTTTTGACCTGCCCTTAAGTATTGTATTTCATTAGGTTGTTTTCTAGAACGTTGTTTCTCACTTCACAAATCCTGTTGAGGAATATCATCTTTGTTCATGATTTTATCATATATATGCAATTAGCCTTTGAATGAATAGCTGAAAATTGTTTTTCTGAATCCCAGACCTTTTAGATCCCACTGGTTTTCTTCATTCTCACTCTTGTTCTACAATAAAGCTTAAACTCAAAATGCCACAAACTCAACTCATTGCAACCCTGGAAATATTCACCATGACAAAAACTTAAATTTTTAGTTTAACAATAAAACATTAATAAAAATATCAGTTCTAAATTTTTTTTCTTACCCTAGTGGGACAGCGTTGGGCATATCATTATGGAGACCCTGATCTAGAGAAAACATTGAAATCTAACTAGCCACTTCTTTCAGAATTATCTTCTTGCTTCCTCACTGTTTGCTTAAATTGTTAATGTCTACCCATTGTATACAAGATGCATTAATACTCCTTACTATAGCATTAAAATGGCCACCACTTTCTAAACCAGCTTCTTAGCTTTATGGCTCTCCCATTTTCCTCCCTTTGTATCAGTTTTTACTCACCCTTTCCCTAAATGCACTGAGAATTCTCACCCAGCTGTGATTTTGAACATGCTGCTCTCTCTGCTTAAAAATGTCTTTTTTTTTTGCCTCCACAAAGAGACCAGTGTATTAAAGTGTTCAAGTAATCAGGCTCTGGGGCCAGACCTGAGAAATTCCAGTCCAGATTTACCACCTTGGGTAAATTTGTAACCTCTGGTTGCCTCATCTAAAAAACAGGATTAGAAACAGTCCTTTAAATAATAAAATTAATTAGAACAGTGCTTTAGATAGAGTCATTAGGCTATTAGAATATTCTAGTATTAGAATATGTACATTATAACTCAGTATATTAGCGAGCTGGTTCTATCTTTAACTCCGATTTAAAGTTGCTTTCTTCTGTGAAGGCTTTTCTGACTGTTCTGTTGCTAGCTGGGGTAGCATCCCTCCTTCCCTCCAATCATCTATGGAACTTGTCTTTATTTATTACTTCTCTCAGGCTACAGCTTCTTAGTTTTTATTTCTTTACTCATTTGTAAGCTTCTTGAGGGCAGAATTCGTGTCTTGCTTCTACTGGTATGTTTTTGGCTTCATTACAGTGGATAGTACAGAATGTTTATTACCTGCCCATCATGACCATCTGAGACTGTCATCCTGAGAGGCACCTTCTCCTCAATTCCATGTCTCTGCCTATGGTTATGTGCATTACCTGGAATGTGATTGTAACTCAACTCAAGGACATGCTAGAATTCTCCTGAGAGTAATGTTATTTAAAGACAAACTTGAAGTGATTTCAACCTATCAAAAGATGTTAATGTTTCACATGATGTAAAAGGAAGGAAGGAAGGAAGGAAGGAAGGAAGGAAGGAAGGAAGGAGAGGGAGAAGAGAACAGGAAAGTAGAAGGGAAGGGAAGAGGAGAGGAGAGAAATAAAGATAAATACAGGCAGGCAGCTAGGAAAAAAGGAAGAAAAAGAAAAAGTAGACTGCCTGAGAAAATACTAAGACTCGGAGAAGTAATTTGCCCAGTTGATGAAAAATTAAGTAAAGAATAGTCAAGATTCAAACCAAGATCTAAGTCCTAAGCTGGTTTTCTTTTAACCGCACCATTCTGTCTCAAAGTAAATGACCTCTGTTGATGAGCCTTAGAGCTTGTTTTTTTAAAAAAACAAGTTCTTGCCTAAAAGGGCAAAAAAACCCACATGTGTGTCTCATGTCTTAATCTATTTATAGATGTGTATAGATTTATACACATCTCAAATCCTCATAAAAGTGTTATAATTGAATGTTATCTCCATTTACAAATGAGGAAGCTGTGGCTTGCAGAAATCAAGTTACTGATCTAAAGGTGCACAACTATCAAGTTCAGGGCAGCGTTCTAGGTGCTGCCTCTAATTCTTCCTATTTAGTTGTTTGGCCTGGTTGACCCTGTTACCAACTAGTCTTAGCCTACTGGGGTTGCTGTAACAAAATACCAGAGACTGGGTGGCTTAAACCACAGACATTTATTTTCCATAGTCCTGGAGCTGAGGAAGTGCGAGACCAAGAGGCTGACAGGTCCAGTTCTTGGTGGGAGCCTGTTTCCTGGATGCTGCCTCGTTGCTGTGAGCTCCCTGGCATGACCTTCCCTTGGGGTGTGTGAAAGGAGGGAGAGCTCTGTTCTTTCTCCCTCCTCTGATTAAGGACACTAATCTCATCATGAACTTCCCACAATCGTGACCTCATCTAAACCTAATTATATCTCAAAGGTCCTACACCTTCAAATACCACCACATTGGGGAGTAGGGCTTCAACATATTCATTCCTGGGGGACAGATACATTCCTGCTCTCTCTATACCAACTTGCCAGTTTTTGGACAACCATCCTAACCGTCTCTGAGTTCCCAGCTCATCCTCAAAGCTCAGAAGTGAGAGCAGTGCTAATCATTAGCCCTAAACTCCCACATAAACACTGGACAGAGACAACAATTTTAACTATACCAAGTATAATAATTATGATTTTGTATATCTTTTTAGGTTTATATAAAATTTTATATTTTATTAATGTCCATGTTCAATAGATTCTTAGACAGAGCTGCAACTGAAAGCTTAAAAACCAGTTAGCCAGTAGCTTCATTTTTACAGACGACTGAGGCTTGGAGAGATAAAATAACCTGCTGGACAGCCTCATTTATTTATGTCACAGCAGGTATTATGAAATAAAATCCATTCCTTTCTGTATAGTCTATTACTTGTGAAGCCCATGAAGAGGCTCAGTGAAGGCAAAGATTTCTCTCTCACTTTCTCTGAGATTAGCTTTGTGAAAGCAGGGACTTGGTCATTCTTGTGCCCTCTATCTAAAGATGAAATAGTTGTTTTGCTTTTTCAAATTTACTCTTATATTAAAGAAGTTTTTTGAGAGAAGCACTATAGTAATTATATACATATATTTGACACCAATAATAACATTCATTCATATAAATAAATATAAGTTTTTCCCATGTCCAAAAACTTGTGTCTAAACCTTCTTCACACTCAGAGCTTGCAGTCTCTTGAATGTTCCTGCCTTTTTGGGGGCATGATTTTGACATCATAATTACTCCTGGTCAACAGTGTAATTTTATGATATAGAAAGAATTCTGCAATTTCCCCCTGTATTCCCCCTGCACTTTCTATTTAGTTAAGTTCATTTTTTATATCTCCCAAAATTCATTTAGAAACATCTGACAGAAAGATTGCTGATATTTTGATTCTCGTATCTTGTAGTCTGTTTGCATCTTTTGCATATCCCATTAGCCCGATTTAAGAGATTTGACAGTTTCTACATGATGTTTCTGTATCTACAATAGTGTGGTCTAAGACACTGCCACATGAAACTATGTTTTCATTAAGTATTTCTTAAAAGCGTAAATAAAGGCAAAAAGAACTGGGCTATGATTTCTAATTCCACTTCTGTCCCCACTGGGTTGAGATGATGTGCATCAGCGAGCATCCGTTCACGCAGCAACGATGCGTCTTATGAAATTGCCTTTTGCTCTGTGCCCTATAGATCATAATGCCTCAGATGAGACTATCACAATGATTTTATTCATATTAATAAAGAAACCAACTGGGTCCACTTGTTGCTAATGTTCTAATGAATCTTAATGCCAATCAGTGCTAACATGGAACAATCTCAGCCCTATGTCCCAACAAGTACACTTATTCTTCCACTGTGAAGACCGCACCAAGATGACAGCATGTCTCAGGTTCCTGTGAGCTGCAGTAACCTCCCCTCTGAATAAAATGTGGAACCAGTAAATGACTCCAGATAGAGAGAACAGGTAAAAGGAATGTGGAGGAGGCAAGTTTCAGCAATGAAATGTGTTTATTACACTTCTATGTTTATTTTATTGGAAGTTGCCATTGCCCATAATTGAATAGTTTTAAGGTTTCTGGTGTTTGTATCACTTCCAAATCATAAGACTGACTAAAAGGCCACACATTTCCGTGTGGTCTAAATAAAGACTAGAAGAACAGTGGGAGGCAGAGTGAGACATGTGCAAGGGCAGGAAACCAGGAAAGTGTGAGGGCGGACTCCCATGGCTCACCAGTACCATGCCATCTCTCAAGAAGTCTGGCTTGAGTCAAGTCGCGTTGAGAGAGCATTCCTTAGAGATCTTTGTCTTCAGTTATTAATTGCCCCACATGGGCACTGTCAGGCCATCGGTCACATCCAAAACTTTCATTTCAGATGAGTTGACAGGGGAAAAGCTTTCAGTGTTATCCAAGTTTTCCTGAAGTGGTGTCAGACGAAGGACGTCAAAAGATTCAAAGGTGCTGCAAAACACAGACTTTATGAGCAGAGATTGTGACTTCCTTTAAGTGTATATTATTGAAGCTCTGTGTCACTTTCTGAAAATCTTAGGATTTAAGGTGAAAGGGCATACTTCTTCCCTTTATGTCATTTTGGGGCAAAAGAAAAAATCTTCTACTAAGCAGTGCTGCCAAAGGATGGAAATAAGCAATACCCAACATTAAAAAATAAAAACATATTAAATACTGTAAGTTAAGAAGAGGAAAGCTAATAGAAATAACCTCAGAAGACTGCGGCCAGGCTGTGACAGAGAGAAGGCAAGTACACCAGCCCCTGTCATTTTGACATCAACTGACTAATTTGCTCCAGCTTTTCTTGAGGTTTCTTTTAGTGTATTTATAACCACAAAAGCATTTATTTTGGTCCCAAGATAAAAGGCTTTTACGCAATGGTGCATATTTCTAAGGTAACAATGTTTCCATTGTCACAACTGCCATAAGTGGGGGGGGGATGCTACCTACCCCATTTATTTTGCTGGGCACGAGCTCTAGCAAAATACTGCTTGGGAACTTAACCTAATTTCTATTGCACAGTTGCTAGTTGAAAGAGGGAAAAATGCTTTTCAAATGATTTCATCTTTTCTGATATCATAAAGAAGGAAAATATCTTAGACACCAATGTCCTAGGACATTCTATCCTCTAACCTGGTACCCAGAACTCATGCATGCTGAATTAGACACGAGGGAAGAGGCGGATGTCCAAAAGATAAGTGATTGCAGATGTTTTTTCTGCTTTTCATTAATGCTGTGCTCCAGCTGTTTCATCTTTATACTGGTAAAGTCTCTATCAGCACAAAGGATGAACAGCAGAAGGTGGAGGTGTTCTGGAACACGCAAAGGCCAAAATAATATTTTCTACAATATTGAAGATAACACAAAAACTGGGGCCAGAAATTTCTACTATCAAAAGTTTTGATATTTTCCTTCTTTATGATAAGCAATTGCTGGGCTTTATCCTCTTATTGGAAAACAAGACAACAGTCTCATGACTCCTCATGACTCCACTGGCTAATGGGCAAATCCTCAATTGTCCTCAATTAAGCCTGTCCCCAAGAAAATACCAAAAAAGAGATAGAATGCAAATATGTGGGTTTTTAAAGCCTTCCTTTCTCACAAACACAAATGGAGTAGACCATAAGAATGAACAAAGTGTAATGATGGCAAAATAAATGAAAAGTAGAACCAGCTTCACTTTGCTGGAAGCTACATGCAGCACAATGATGACAAGTAAGATGTTCATTCTTACTCTACAAAATGTTTTCTTAGGACAGCTGGAGGGCATGGCTCCCTGGTCGGAACATCTGCTTTGAGGCACCTAGACTCCTTGGAGCCACAGGCTACAATTCTGGTGCAATTTACTTAACTCTTTATCTTGAGCAGAACTAAACAGGATTCCCAATGGTCCTCAAGAAGTCTGGGGGGAAATGTACCTGCCAGTGGCTCTGCTTGGAGATAAAAGAATTCAAATGATTAAACTTGACACTTCAGCCCCAAGTTACCTTCTTTACATTGTTCATTGCCACCAGAATATCACGTTTGTTGTATATATTGGGTCTTTCCTTTAAGGATTTCAAAGTATTTACTGGCATGGTCTGATGGCAGAAATGAGCAATGTTCATGCTTTAAGGGTAAGAAAAGTGAGGCACTAGAATCCCACAGTAAGGAAAAAATAGGTGGTAATAAACTCTGGTCCCTTACCTTGGAATGCACAGTCATTTTCTCTGACAGAGTTTTCTGGTGGTGGTGGTGGGGTGGTGAAGGTCTGACAGATGTGCCTCTCAGACCACAGATAAAGACTTCATTACAAAGATACTGATCAGTCTGAAACAGAGTAAATTGAACCACTTCTTTGAGCTTTACTTGTTTAATCCTTAAACTGAGGTTAAGAAATGCCCACCTATCTGGGCCCATTCCAGGATAAAATCACACCTGAGGACACACCAAACACACCAGGTGGTGCAGCAATGTCCCTCTCAGTCCAAATCACAAGGATAGCATTGTAAAGTAAGCCTCCAAGAACTTTCCACCCCCACAACAGGAGGTATGGAAGAGAGTACTTTATAAGAGCCTTCATGTCTGAGCCAAATAACCTGAAAATAGAACTTCTTCCACTTGCGTTTTCTTTAACACAACACATCCTCCATCCACCTACCCATTCCATTACATGTTCAATGCCCATTAAAGGTCTTGCTATGTGTAAGCACCAGGGGTACGAGATGCAACAAGTCAGACTCTCACAAGTGGTTTAAGAAGCTAGTAGAGAGCAACCGATGTGTGTACGAATTGTTACAATGCAGAGGGTGAAGGACACAAATAAACCATTTCAACAACTATGTAATGACAGCCAGTGTGTGATATCATTCCTTTCATTTCCCAGAGTATTTTGCCCATATCAACTGTTCAGGAAGTTTTCTACAATCAAGTCTTAATTATGATGACTGTTAGCATATAAGCTTCCTTACTTGCTGCACAATCATCCTCATCTATCACACAAGGTTGCTGAAAAGATGGAGTTATTTTATACAAAGCACTTAGCATAGTTAAAGAACTCACTAATGTTATTACTATAGTTATCATATCATAATTAGATCATCACTATACTGTCAGCACTAAATGCAGGAAAATGATGTGTCCCACTGATCCTAAAAACAGGGCAAGGCCATGGAGGGTGAGAACAAGCGCAAGGTCTAGTCCATATACACAGTAAAACCATCCTCAGAGAACACAGACATGCTTAGCTCACTGCACCTCCACGTCAGGCCCAGGGCAGAAGAGGCTGAGCCACAGCTGTCCCAAAAGGTAAATTAGTGAATGCTCACCTTCAAAGCATTTCAGAGTATCTCCTAACAAATATCTCCCTAGTACACCTATTGTGTTTCTTGAAAATCTTTTAGCAGAAACTCAGATTGAAGATCTTTGGAGAAATCATATATTTGTTTAAAGCAGTGGTCTTCAACCAGAAGGACACTCTGGTCCCACCCCTCAGGAGGTACCTGCAGTGTCTGGAAACACTTTGGATCCACATAACAGGGAAAGCAGACGTGAGGTCACTGAACACGCTACTGGCATCTAGTGGGTAAAGGCTGGAGATGCTGCTAAACATCTTACTATGCACAGAATGAACCCCACAATGGGAGTCCCTGATCCAAAACACCAATGAGGCCAAAGCTGAGAAATCTTGCCTTAAGAAACCCATGCTTATTTAGACTGACTTAGTTATTTCCCTTCACTACTTTTTTTCACCTAATTGCAAACTGTTATGTAAATGGTCGAGCTATTCCTTCTTTAAACAAGAGAAAGGATCATATAGAGAAAGGATCACTCTATATGCCAGCAGAAAAATGAAATCTAAGAGATGTGAATTTTTTTACTATTTCACATTTTACCCGAGGGCCAGCTCCATGCCGTTCCCTGAAACAAGCATTTTAATGGTGTGAAGCGCACACCTATGCAATGCCTCCTAAGCTGCCACTGTACGGTTAATTCCTATTGCAGATCCAGATTGCATTTTTGTCCCACCCCTGAGGAAGGTCCAAGTAGACTTTGGAAGATTCAAGAGTTTAGCAAATAATCTAACGCAATATTGTGAGCACCAACAATATGCCAGACAAGGTTCTAGATGCTTGAGATAGATACACTGGTGAACAGAGAAAAGAAATCAAGTATTGAGGGGCTCACATTTCATGAAGATTTGAGTAAAATTTAGGAAATTCTTAAACTGAAATACCTTTATATAGAGTGTATTTTTCTAACCAATTTATCTCTCTTGATTCAACAAGGGAAATTGGTTTCAAGAGAGATTTTACCTACATCAGAAATTAATCTATTTCCAAGGCAACAGAACAAAATATACTGCAGTAACAAGCCAGTCTTTTGCAGATTGTTTGTTAAGAAATTAAGGCTTACAGTATATAAAAAACCAATGTGAGAAAGATCCAAGCCTAGGTAGATTTCTCTGGTCCAGGTTAAAAAAAAATGGAGATGGACACATTTATTCTACATCCTGCTTTGTTTTAGGGGAAAAACTTTCACAAGACAACTGATTTCTTTTGGAATAGCCGGCCATGATTGTGTTAATAATAAAAGTCACTTAGGCATTTAGCATACAGGGCTACTGACCTTGCATTCTCTCTGCTTAGCTTCAGGGGCAGCATTGAAATGCCACCCCAATCGTCCCAGTCCTAGAGACTAATGACAGCTTGAATCCGTCCTGGGAAATAAGCAGGCAGGGAAATGTCACCTGTCTGACAGCTCTCTGCTGGAGAGCCATCACCATAAAGGTAGCAGTGTCTCTGGCAGGCTTTTCTGGGTCCTCTGTTCCCCATAATTTTCTTATAGGTTTTTTTTCACTCAGATACTACTTCAAATAATAGAATTATTTTCATGTCTCTTCATACCCTACATTATTTTACAAAGAGACTGTGCAAGGAACATCTTTCCTAGGCAGCACCTAGAATAATATCTGGTATCCAAAAATGTACATAAGTTAATCAATGAATTCATACATATTTGAATGGAGTAAGGGGGTGGCAGCTCAGGAAATTCTGAGAACTCCAAGAAAATTATATACATATTGTTAGTGAGATTTTTTTTTGAACAATTACTTTAGGCAGAAATTGAAGGAAAGTGCCTTTTAACTTACACCTCAACTTTCTTAACCTATTCATCTAAATTAAGACACTTTTCTTCCATTTGCTTCTAAAAGACAAATCCTTAATATATGTACAAATACATATGTATTTGTTGAACTCATGAGATGCATGGAATTCCCTGGGGAGAAGCAGAGAGGGTTCCTGCTGGAGCCTGCTGATGATACCCTTCTCCTGGCCGAGGCACACGCCCTCTGCTGCTGTTTGCTAGCTGCCCACAGAGGTGCGTTGGAACCAGCAGCCCTTGAGACCCCGGTCCTACCGGCAGCAACAAGACTGTGAATTTCTTTTGGTTCTAACATTGTCTGGGGATACAGTTGAGCAAAGAATGCCACACATTTACACCAACATTTATCCAGGATGACTTCTGTTGTACAGTTCCCCTGTTAATTACAATATTATACTCACTTTGAAAACAAAGGAAATAGAATGATGAGGCTGGTTCAAAGGCTGCTTATATCATTCTTTAAAGGAGATGAAGTGATATCTTGAGCCCTCTGTCTCACAATAAGCCTCATGACACAATCGTGAATTCTAAGGTCTGGAGCCAGGAGCTCTGAATATCCCTGTGGCTATAATGAAATAAATAGCTTCAAGAGACCATCACTCAAGCCATACAAGTTACTAGTTCATGTTCCACTTGCAGACTTTCCTATCAATGTGGAACATACATTAGGTGTCTTCAAGTTTGAATTTCAGGACACCTTCCCACAAAGGATGGGAGTATGTTATGCAGATCAAGACCCTGACAAAAGGAGTCCACACAGTGAAAACAAACCAAATGCTGGGGCCTTCAGCAAGCATTTAAAATATGGCCCTGAGAGGTAAAGTTCAAATCTTTATCTTCCAGGAAAGTTCAAGAGTTAGCTTCTACCAAATTCGTCCATGGTGGTCAAAGGTCTTCAGTGAACAAAATGTTCTGAAGGAAAAAAGTGGATTGAGGAGCTAAATCTTGAAAAGAGGAGGATTATTGGGAGGTCAGGGGAAGTTGAAGAAATAATTTAAAAGATTGGGTGAGGGTAGAAAATAGACTTTTTTCATTTTTGTAGTTTAGGAAGTAGTTTTTGGGTGGTAGCATACCATAGAAGCAATCGTGAGTGATGGCGACAGAGTAGCACGGAGGGAACCCAGCTCCCGTGCGCCTGGTAGAAAATCCAGGCAGATCTATTGAAGAACAGCATAATCAACCAACAATTCCCCAACATTTATGAAAATAGGAGACCACAGAGTGTGACAGAGGAACCAGACACCTGCAGGTCAGCGAGGACTCCAGAAGGCGAGTGAGGACAAAAGCGGCTGCGCCCGAGGCACACCCACGCGGAGGAGAAGTGGCGGGCAATCTGGGCTGACACCATCAGTGGGAAATAGAGGCCCCGTCTGAGTCCAGTGCCAGGGTGCCTATGGCGGAGGGAACTCCAGAGGCCTGGCACCCGGTGGGCCGTGGGCCTGCTACAGGGTCTGTGGGAGAGAACTGACTCCCCCCTCCCCGGCTAGGCAGGCTAGGTAATACCGGGCAGAGACCTGTGGGCTTAAGTTAACGTAAAGGGTGGCAGGGGTGGAGGGCCCTGTTCAACTGTGGACTCTGTGGTCACCAGCCTGCCATCCCGCCAGCCCACCAGCCCACCAGCCCACCAGCCCACCAGCCCTGGGGAATTGAGAAGGACACTGTCATGCCAGTCTTTAGGGATTGGGCTGGGCTGAGAGGCAGGCTTTGTGGAGAAGTCTCTATTGGAAAGTGAACTGAGGTGTTCTGTGACAGCAACTTGCCTCACGGCCCAACCACCCAGCAGCCATCCAGGAGAGGGGTGGGAACACCTGGGTTCCACCACGGGACTGAGAAGGACAGACAGTGCCAGATACCAGGCAGCCTGCCAGGGGTGCGGGCGCCCACATCCCAATCTGGTAGCCTGGCTTGAAAGCCTGCATAACTGCCCTCAGAGAGGCCCTGCCGCAACCAGAAAAACCGGTTTGGACAGTTTGAAACCGACAAAGGAAGGTTTTTTGGTTTTTTTTGGTTTTGTTTTGTGTGTGTGTGTGTGTGTGTGTGTGTGTGTGTGGTTTTTTTCTCTCCTTTTTTTTTCTCAACTTCTTTTCTAAGTAATCTTATATCTTTTAAACTGTATTGTTGCTCTGTCTTTCAATACTCTGTCTCTCATTTCTTTTTCTTTTTGTCCAGTTTTAGTCCTTCCGTTCTTCCCAAATTCTCCGCTTATTCCTCCTTTCTCCTGACTTTTGTGTGTGCTTGTGTGTGTGTGTGTGTGTGTGTCTGTGTGTGTGTGTGTGTTGGATTGTTTGTTTGTGTGTTGCTTAGTTTTCTTTTAGGTGTATTATTATTTTTTTGCATTATTCTCACTTCTTTCTTTTATTTTAAGAATATCTTTGTATTCCTCCTCTTTCTGTACAGGTTTCTTAGTCCTGGCTGGTTATATTGTACTACCTGACAGGTTCCCACTGCTCTTTCCTCCACAATGTATTGCTAATTTTCTATACTTCACTTGCTTTCTTTTGGCATACTACCCAAGCTCTATAACCCTCATTTAGACAGATCACATAGAGTTTATCACATGAATGTTGCTCTAATATTATTGTAAATAAGAGCTGTTCTATACAACGGTAATACTTCATAACACATCTCTTGGACCTTAGACCATGTTACAGGTTCCTGAATTCTATTACTCTATTTACTCACATGCTACACCTAGTTACTAACCTGTACTCTCACCTTACCTCAAAATCTGACCACCCGCAACTACACTGCTTTCTAGATACAACTCACAAGCCTCCCCTTCCCAAAAAGAGACTTAACTTATGTCCATTCTTTCTTAAAAGTGGCAAGCTGGGTCAAAGAGCACAGTAAACTCTATACATAGCCAGAAGATTGTCTATTTCTTCTCTACAGACTGTGACTGTAAATAACATAAAATAATCTTCTGCTATCATAAATCATTTTGCCTCCCCCTCCAACTGATCACACACACACAATAAAGAAAGGAGTAGGTTATGGAAGTGGAGTACACCAAGATACCTGCAGGAGACTGCACCACTGAATTTCACAGGTATCCTACCACAGAAGTTCACACCATAAACCCAGGGAACCAGAACAGATCAATTTAAGAAGCTGAGGACAACAAGAAGAGTATCACAAACAATGGGAAGACAAAGAAACAATCCCCAAATGAAAGAAAAGGAGGAAGTCTCAGAAAGAATGTTAGATGAAATAGAGGCAAGTCAACTATCAGATATTGAATTCAAAGCACTGGTTATCAGGAAATTCAAAGAGCTTACAACAAGCTACCAGAAACTACAGGGGAGCTACAATGAACTCTCTGAAAACTATACCAACATGAAAAAGGAAATAGAAACCATCAGTAAAAGTCAAGAGGAAATGAAGAATACAATTTCTGAACTGAAGAACACAGTAGAAGGTATGAAGAGTAGGATTGATGAAGCAGAAGATCAGATCAGTGAGTTGGAGGACACAGTAGAAAGAATCTCCCAGAAAGAACAAGAAAGGAAAAAGATGCTTAGAAAGAATGAAGAGGGATTAAGAGAAATGCAAGACAATATGAAACATAAGAATATCCGAATAATAGGAATACCAGAAGGAGAAGAAGAACAAGGGATAGAAAATCTACTTGAAAAAGGAATAACGGAAAATTTTCCTAAGCTGAGGAGAGATAAAGTCACACGAATCCAGGAATCGCAGAGAGTCCCAATCAGGTGGAATCCAAAGAGGCCTACTGCAAGACACATCATCATTAAAATAGCAAAACTCCAAGACAAAGAGAGAATTCTAAAGGCAACAAGGGAGAAAAAGGAAGTAAAATACAAGGGAGTCCCAATAAGGCTGGCTATTGACTTCTCAATAGAAACATTCCACGCAAGAAAAGAATGACAAGAAATATTCCAAGTAATGAGAAACAGAGGGCTACAACTAAGCCTATTGTACCTAGCAAGGTTCTCAATCAAGATAGAAGGCAAATAAAGAGCTTCCAAGACAAAAGAAGTCTAAAAGAATATGCCTCCACCAAACCAGCTTTACAAGAATTACTAAAAGGACTGCTTTAAGGAAAGGAAGGAAAAGAGAGAGACAGAGAGAAACACAGGTACATAAATGTCAATGAATAAGTACCTTTCAATAATAACCTTAAACGTAAATGGATTAAATGCACCAATTAAAAGACATAGAATAGCTGAATGAATAAGAAAGCATGATCCACACATATGCTGCCTATAAGAGACCCACCTCAGGTCAAAAGACCACCACAGACTAAAAGTGAAAGGATGGAAACAAATTTTCCAAGCAAATGGGCAAGAAAAAAAAGCTGGGGTAGCAATTCTCATATCAGACAAAATAGACCTCAAAAACAGGGCCATAAAGAGAGACTCAGAAGGTCACTTCATATTACTCAAGGGAAGAATCCACCAAGAAGACATTAACATCATAAATATATATGCACCCAAACTAGGAGCACACAAATATTTTTTAAAAATCCTAGAAGACCTCAAGAAAGATATTGACAGCAACACAATTACAGTAGGGGATTTTAACACCCCACTGTCAAAAATGGACAGATCTTCCAAACAAAATATCAACAAAGATATAGCAGCATTAAACGACACCCTAGAGGAAATGGACCTAATTGATATGTAGAGAGATAGCCCTCCATCCCAAAGAAGCTAAATACACATTCTTTTCAAATGCACATGGAACATTTTCAAAGATAGACCACATAATAGGACACAAAACATGACTCAACAAATTTAGGAAACTAGAAATCATACCAAGCATTTTCTCTGATCACAAGGGACTGAAATTGGAAACTAACCCCACAGGAAAAAACCCAAAACACCCAAAAGCATGGAGACTGAATGGTGTGCTATTAAACAACGAATGGGTCAAGATAGAAATTAGGGAAGAAATCAAAAAGTTTCTAGAAACAAATGAAAATGAACTCACAACAACCCAAAACTTATGGGACACAGTGAAGGCAGTCCTGAGAGGGAAGTTTATAGCAATACAGGCTTACCTAAAGAATACAGAACCATTTCAAACAAACAACCTAACCCCACACCTGCAAGAACTCAAGGAACAACAAAGACAGCCCAGAGCAAGTAGAAGGAAGGAAATAACCAAGATCAGAGCAGAATTAAATGGCATAGAGACTAAAGGCACAAGTCTAAGGATCAATGAATACAGGAGTTGGTTTTTTGAAGAGATAAAAAAATAGACAAACCTTTAAGTAGGCTCATCAAGAAAAAAAGAGAGAGGACCCAAATAAACACAATCAGAAATGAAAGAGGAGAGATTACAACTGATGCCACAGAAATAGAAGGGATTGTAAGGAATTACTATGCAGAGCTGTATGCCAAAAAATTTGAAAATCTAGGTGAAATGGACAAATTTCTATATAATCTTCCAAAATTCAATGAAAAAGAAGCAGAAAACCTGAACAGGCCAATAAGAGCAGATGAAATTGTAGAAGTAATCAAAAAACTCCCATCACACAAAAGCCCTGGACCAGATGGTTTCACAGGAGAATTCTACAAAGCTTTTAAGGAAGAGCTAACCTCTATTCTTCACAGACTATTCAAAAAATCCAAAAGGAGGGAAAACTCCCCAACTCTTTATATGAAGCCAGTAACATCCTAATTCCAAAGCCAGATACACAACAAAGAAAGAAAACTTCAGGCCAATACTGCTGATGAACAAAGATGCTAAAATCCCCAATAAAATATTGGCAAATCGCATCCAACAATACATCAAAAAGATCATACACCACGACCAAGTGGGATTCATCCCAGGGATGCAAGGATGGTTCAATATTCATAAATCAGTAAATGTAATACATCACATAAACAAAAGCAAAGACAAAAACCACATGATCATATCAATAGACGTGGATATAGCTTTTGATAAGGTACAACACCCATTTATGATAAAGGTACTCAGCAAAGTGGGAATAGAGGGAGCATTCCTCAATATAATAAAGGCCATATATGAAAGACCTACAGCCAACATCATCCTCAATGGACAAAAACTAAAAGCTTTTCCACTAAGCTCAGGAACAAGACAAGGTTGCCCAGTTTCACCCCTTCTATTCAATATAGTATTGGAAGTTCTAGCCACAGCAATCAGACAAGAAAAGGAAATAAAAGGCATCCAAATCGGAAAGGAGGAAATAAAACTGTCATTGTTTGCAGATGACATGATAGTGTATATGGAAAGTCCTATAGCTTCTACCAAAAAACTGCTCGAACTAATCAATAAATTTGGCAAAACAGCGGGATACGAAGTCAATATCCAGAAATCAAAGACATTTTTGTATACCAACAATGAAACAGAAGAAGCAGAAATCAAGAAAAAAATCCCATTCAATATAGCAAAAAGAAAAATAAAATATCTGGGAATAAACCTAACCAAGAAGGTAAAAGACCTGTATACAGAAAACTACACAACACTGAAGAAAGAAATCAAGGGAGACACAAACAAATGGAAACAAATATTGTGTTCATGGATTGGAAGAATTAACATCATCAAAATGTCCATACTACCCAAAGCAATTTACAGATTCAATGCAATACCTATTAAAGTACCAATGGAATATTTCACAGACATAAAACAAACACTTCAAAAATTTATATGGAACCATAAAAGACCCCAAATAGCAGCTACAATTTTGAGAAAGAAGAACAAAGTAAGAGGGATTACAATATCTGATATCAAACTGTATTACAGGGCCACTGTAATCAAAACAGCCTGGTATTGGCATAAAAATGGGCACATAGACCAATGGAATAGAACAGAGAGCCCAGAAATAAACCCAAATCTCTACAGTCAATTAATATTCACAAAGGGGCCAGTAACATAAAATGGAGTAAAGATAGCCTCTTCAACAAATAGTGTTGGGAGAACTGGACAGCCACATGCAAAAAAATGAAACTCGAGCACCAACTTACACCATACACCAAAATAAATTCAAGGTGGATAAAAGACTTAAATATAAGCCGGGAAACCATTAAAGCCCTGGAGCAGAGCATTGACAGGTAAATCTCAGATATTCCATGCAGCAATATTTTTATTGATACATCCCCTAGAGCAAGGGACATGAAGGAAAGAATAAACAAATGGGATCTCATCAAACATAAAAGCTTCTGCATGGCTAAGGAAAAGAGTATCAAGATAAAAAGAGAAGCAACTGTTTGGGAAAACATATTTGCCAATGATACCTCAGACAAAGGTTTAATCTCCAAAATATACAAAGAACTCACACGAGTCCACTCAAAGAAGACGAGCAACCCAATTAAAAAATGGGCAAAGGACTTGAACAGACACTTCACCAAGCAGGACATACAGAGGATCCAGAGACACATGAAAAGGTGCTCGATATCACTAGCTATCAGAGAGATGCAAATTAAAACCACAATGAGATACCACTTAACACCAGTCAGAATGGCTACCATAAACAAAGAAACAAACAATAAGTGTTGGATAGGTTGTGGGGAAAAGGGGACTCTAGTTCACTGTTGGTGGGATTGCAGACTGGTACAACCACTATGGGAAACAGTATGAAATTTTCTAAGAAAACTAAAAATGAATGTGCCTTTTGACCCAGCAATTCCACTATTAGGAGTATATCCTAAGAACCCTGAAGCACCAATCCAAAAGAACCTATGCACCCTGATGTTCATAGCAACACAATTTACGATAGCCAAGAGTTGGAAGCAACCTAGATGCCCATGGGTCAATGACTGGATCAAAAAACTATGGTGCATTTACACAATGGAATTCTATGCTGCAGAAAGGCAAAAGGAGCTCCTACCCTTTGCAACATCATGGATGGGACTGGAAAGCATTATACTGAGCGAAATAAGCCAGGCGGTGAAAGACAAATACCATATGATATCACCGTTAACAGGAATCTAAACAACAAAGCAAACAAGCAAGCAAAATGTGACCAAAGACACTGAAATACAGAACCTGCTGACAGGGTTCAGAGGGGAGAGGGAAGAGAAACACAGGGGAAAAGGGGATGGGCTCACATGAACATGTATAAAGGACACATGGACAATAACTAAGGTGGGGGGCTGAAATGAGAGGGAGGTGGGGAGCACTGTGGGGGCAGGGCTGGAAATAGAAGACAGAAAACTGTACTTGAACAAGAATTAAATAAAAAAAAGATGGGTACACTTTCAAAAAAAAAGAAGCAATCATGAAATCTGTTGGGTGGTGCACCAACCAACATTTTTTAAATGAAATGGACAACTTTGAAAAATGGTATGCATGTGTGTGGTAATGGGCCACAGTATAAAATGAACTTCTATAAAATGTTTCAAGTTCATTGACCTAGAGGAATTTTTACAGTGTTCATTATGATGTGGGAGAAGATTTTAAAAGTTTTCTTGACTCTTTTTTGGAACAACTGAACGTTATCACCTATTCTAAGTTAGTTCAGCACTTCTTCCCTCCAAAATCATTAACCGGTGAGAGCGTCAGGTGCACTGTTTTGGACTAAGCAGTTGATGTAGGCAGAGTGTCACCCAGAGGCTGTAGCAAGCATCCTAAACTTCCTGAGCCTCCGTTTCTTCATCTATAAAATCAGAAATACTACTGTCTACTTGATAAAGTGTCAAAGTTAGTAATGAAAAGCAAATAAAAGCACTTAGTACAGTTCCTGATGCAGGGTAAGAGGTAAATAAATGTTTCTTCTCCTTCCAGATTTCATTCAGGGGAAAAGGCACCTTCTTCCATTCCCTGTTCCCCTATAAAGACAAGGGGACACCTCTCACACAGTGCTTGGATGCTATGATATTGTCAAGTGATTTTCTGCTGTCAAGTTAATAAAGGATTATGTCCTCCCCCTCTTCCTGGCCAGCACAGCCTGCTAATGGAAAAATCAGAAAATATCTCAGAGCACTAAGTGAGAATCAGCTCTGTATAAAAGCAATTTTCTCCAGTTTTATGAGTGAGGGGAACTATAAATCACTCAATCCATTTGCATTTATACTGTTTTTTTAAAGGGGGTGTAATGGGGAGATGGGAAGGATACCTGGCAATGAGAAATGTTACCCTAGGACAGAAGAAAATGTTTATAAAATGATCCCTTTGTTGGCCAGCGGCAGGATATTTGTGCCAGGAGAGTAGGGGAGCGGGGTAAGGAGAGGTTACATCAAACTCTGAATCATGGGCTAAACCTTAAAATTGAAATACCTGTTCTTTGAGTTAATAACTTATCACTAGCATCACTTTTTTTTTAATGGAGAAAAAGGTTTTCTTAAGATGGCTTAACTGTTCTGCAATGCCTGCTGCATAAAACCAGATAGAACTCTCCCAGTGTTACTGACGGACCTCTTGGCTTTTACCAGCTCAATGATATTTACTCTCTCCCTGAGCAATTTCAGATAAGCTAAGCCAGCAGCTGGGGGGACCCCAGCTGTAACTAAGCCTGATGTCCTTGCTTCATCTAAGAGAAAGCCCATGGGGCTGACTCCAAGCATCCAAATGGAGAGAAAATATTTTCCACTACCAAGGACAGATAATCTGAACTATGTTAAACCCAGTCTCTGTGGAATTCTTACTTGAACATTTCTTGCTTAGAGGTAAACCAAGGTCGCTCAAAAAATTTCATAGGAAATTTATTGACAAGAGTCTTCCATTTTCAGTAATTATTTCCCCCTAGAAATAAATGCATACAGTTAGTACAGATAACAAAAGAGACCTCTCAGAACAGGCTTGGCCTGGGCCAGCAGCAGTGCTGGAGTAGGACCAAAAGTGGTGCTCCAGGCAGGAAGGCTTCCGAAATTGTAGAATTTATCCCTTTTTCTGGGATACATCAGACAAGTCAGAACAACATTATATAAAGAATTGAAGTCAAGAGAGGGAACAGTTTTTGGAAGAGCAGATAGAGTCCAACATCAGACCTTATATTTCCAGACTCACCCACACATTGAGGGAAATAGGAGAATTTCACCATTTCTGTGTAGAGGTTAATTGTTCCCTCATCTAGACCCTTCCTTCCCCTGAATCGAGTTCCTTCAATAAACATTGTATAGGACGCGTGTTCACTGTCTTCTTTGGGCCATTGATTAATTTTTTTCTGTCCAAATTCAGTTCTCTCCACTGACCTACGTATTATCTATCTATGTAGCNCTCACCCACACATTGAGGGAAATAGGAGAATTTCACCATTTCTGTGTAGAGGTTAATTGTTCCCTCATCTAGACCCTTCCTTCCCCTGAATCGAGTTCCTTCAATAAACATTGTATAGGACGCGTGTTCACTGTCTTCTTTGGGCCATTGATTAATTTTTTCTGTCCAAATTCAGTTCTCTCCACTGACCTACGTATTATCTATCTATGTAGCTATCTATCTATCTATGTAGCTATCTATCTATCTATCTACTTTTCAACTGGGTAGGAACACATATAGTTTTTAAAATGTATTGTTGACACTAATATAGATGTCCCCTTTCCCCCACGCTTTGCTCCCCTCAACCCAGCCCCCACTCTGGCTATCGCCACACTGTTATCTGTGTCTATGAATTATGCGCACATGTTCTTTGTCTATCTAGCTAGCTCGCTATCTGTCTTTATAAGTCTGAACCTTTCTTTCAATCTCTTGAACTCCTCCTTATGTTTCTCTTTGATCTTGTCTCTTATTCATATGATGTGGCTTATTAGTATATGATCTAACCACTTTCACTGATTTCCTCAGCTGTAAAATGTCACAAAACATTACATTCCTGGTTTCTTTTCTACTTCCCAAACCATTCGATCTGTTTTCTTTGGGAGTTACATCCTTATTTTCAATATATCTGTTTTCCTCATTCTTCATATCCAAAGATAATTCTAGTGAAAATTAGATTTCTAATATTTCTCCAAATGTTGTTGCCTCTGTCTGGAATGTCTCCTCTCTCCACGGATTTGGAGACTAAAATTCAAGCTCACTCCTCAAGACTCGGTTCAAGGATTATGATATTTGGAAGCTATAAATAGAAAAATTTAATTTTTTTGCCATGTGAGGGGAAAAATAGATATTTTTAGGTATATAAAGCTCAAAAAATATTATCTACACACATTTCTGAGAAAAATCCTTGAAGCAGTAGACCAAATAAGCAAAAATTGAATCTGAGCAATACTTCAAGAAAGTAAAAGACACGCTCTAGCCAAAGCAGTGGCAAGTTATAAACAGGTGAAACACAGTACAACTAAACAATTCTGATGATGCCTGTGTAATGAACTGCCATTATTAGACAAAGAACTATTCAAACAGAAATGAAAATATAAAACAGTTAATAATAATAGTAATAATAATAAGAAGAAGAATAGTAACCTGAAGCTAAAATTTCAGATTATTTCAGAAAAAAATGTATTTTCTTAAAAGTGGGCAGCAAGCAAAGCTGTTTTAAAACAGCCTAAAAATCTTATTATGTTTATAAAGGAAAGACTAATGATACTATAATGCTTCATTTTAATAGGTCATTTAAAAGGGTCTTTTAAAAATTTAAGCATAATCATTACTAGAATATATAAGAGATGTATAGTTCACAAACCACTTGAGGAACAAAGAAGAAACAGAAGCTATATTTAACTCCCTAAGTAAGGCAAAGGGGAGTGAGAAAGGACATTAACTCTAAAAGGCACAATACACAGAAGTACAATATAATAATATGTTCTGAAAAGGACCAAACAGATCAGAAGTTATAATGAATATGAATAAGTTCAATTTATATATTAAAAATCCAGAAGATTATATTAGGTTAAAATAGCTCATTGTTATTTCCATGGGTAATATATAAAACAGAAAGACATGGAAAGATTCAAAATAAAATTTGAAAAATATACATCAGTAAAATAAAATTAAAATAAATAAAACTGGTAATATTAATACTAGCTTAATATTCAGCTCAAAGAATACTTCAGGCAGCCCACATATAAAAAATTACGAATGGACCATAAACTTTAAAACATCCTCAGCCTCTCACATGTTAAGAAATTTAAGAGAAAGTGATAAAGAGATGCTGTTTTCCACCTATCAGATTGGTGGAGATGTGTGAGAATATTCAATGTTTACCCTAGGAAAATGGGTCCACTCAGACATTATTTTGGTGATTATACACTGAAATAAAATTTGCAATTTGGCAGGAGCTTCAACATTTTTTACACATACTTTGATCTAACTATTTTACTTCTAGGAATTCATCCTACAAATAAAATTTGTATCTATAATAAAGACATACTTGCAAGGATGTTCTTTGCTGCATTTTTGTGAGAGCAAAAACCAAGAAGGAATCCACATATGCATCAACAGGGGGCAAAATGGATACATTTTGTATATCCCTACAGTAAGGTCTGGAAACTACTTCAAAAGAACAAACTATGTCTCTGTGTACTGATATGGAAAATGTCTAAGACATAGACAGTAGAATGAAGATACGGATGGTAGAAGGAAAACCATTAGATTCTGTAACCATACACTTCTACTGCAATTCTATCTGCAACTTGAGAGAAAAGACAGATTTCATCTACTGCACCACTGTTAATATTTTCATCAGCTAGGGAAACATATAATTAATTAAGTCATAATTAATTTATTGTTCCAATCACCGAACCTCAGATGTCCTATGAACAGAAAAGTCAGTATCTTCCTGCAAGACTTCTCACCTTCCTAACTTTAAATTCTGTAACAAATCTGGGTGGTCTTCCTCAAGCTCCCAGCCAATAGCAGGCAGAGTAAGAGTGCAGGAAAGGCCAATCAATTCACCAGTACCATCACTTTTGTCCCTGCCACAGGGCATTGCTCTTAGACCATGACCGCAGACTGATGATCACTTGTCCTCTGCTGTGTGTGTGCCCTCCCTAGTTTGGATGCCACCAAGGCTGTGGTAGCAGCTACCTCATCCTCCAAGCTTGTCAGTCTGCTGGTGCCCACTTACCTGCTCAGCACTCACTCCCAAGCCACAACACTTTGTAGAGCTTGGAGTGGGTTCCTGTCTCATCCCCAGCCCATCCTGGCTCTGCTGTGGAGCTCTGGTGGCCAGTCCAGAGGAGCCCTCTTGCCAATACACACAAGCCACCCTCTTCTCAGTGAGCACCCTCTATGGTTCTTGGTATCTTTTGATTCCAATAGATGTGAGTGGGACAGACTCAAGTCATTGAATAGGTTATAACAACACTGGATCGCAAAAAGAAAGGGGTCAGAGGTCTGGCCTTTCCTCCCAAATATTAACTAATTTAACAGCAATCTCCCCCACTGTTTCATACACTTCCACCAGGGAAACAGTTCACTTACATTTTCATAACTAATGTAGCCCACCTGTATGATATTTCCTTTAATAATAGTAATGACGCATTTCTCTAAAATGTTTCATACTGTCCTTAATCTTAGACATAGAACAATTTAGCACACACACACATACATTCTTTGTAAACATAGGTCTATTTCTTTTTGGGGGGGGGTTCTTTTTTTATTTAATTATTTTTCAAGTACAGTTTTCTGTCTATTACTCCCATCCCATCCCACCCCCCATCCTCCCCCCTCCCTCCCATTTCCACCCTTCTCAGTTGTTGTCCATGTATCCTTTATATAGGTTCCTCTAAATCCCTCCCTTATTTCCCCTGAAATTCCCTCCCCTCTCCCCTCTGGTCACTGTCAGCCTGTTCTCTATTTCAGTGTCTTTGGTTATATTTTGCTTGCTTGTTTGCTTTGTTGTTTAGCTTCCTGTTAGAGGTGAGATCATATGGTATTTGTCCTTCAACACCTGGCTTATTTCACTCAGCATAATGCTTTCCAGTTCCATCCATGTTGTTGCAAAAGGTAGGAGCTCCTTCTTTCTTTCTGCAGCATAAAATTCCATTGTGTATATGTACCATAGTTTTTTGATCCATTCATTTACTGACGGGCACCTAGGTTGCTTCCAACTCTTGGCTATTGTAAATTGTGCTGCTATGAACATTGGGGTGCATAGGTTCTTTGGTACAACCATTATGAACATAGGTCTATTTCTTAACTTGATTTAGTTTTGTTGATTAATTTATTACTGTGACCATTTCACCTTGCTTTCATTATTATAGCTTTGTAATTTGGTAATATACAAGAAGGTATATTCATCTATATTTTCACATTACTTTTAAATACACTTGACTTTTTTGTCTATTTCATCTTTTTATGGAACTTTAAAACACTGCTTGTTGAGCTTAATAAAATGTCTTATTAAGGATTTTAACCCGATGACTCTTTAAATGTTTAAAATAGTTTTGCAAAAATTGGCATCTTTACAATATTGAGTCATTCCGCTGGGAACATGGTATGTCTCTCTGTCTTTACTTTATCCTTCAGCACAGCTCCACTGCTGTCATCACTTAAGTCTTGTACATTTCCTGTTAGCTATCTTATGGTTTTGCTACTGTTATGAATGGGACTATTTACTTCATTATATTTTCTAGTCGATTGTAAATATTGATTAGGAAAGCTATTGATCATTGCGTGCTGATATATAACCAGCCATTTTATTGTTCTCTTTTAACCAAGTAGGTTTTTTATTTGACTTTCTTGAATTTTCTCTGCAGATAAATTGTCTGTCAATGCTGAAAAATTGTCTTGTTGCCATTGCCTATAGTTTTTTTATTAATTTTTTTTCATCTTCTGACATTGGCTATAAGCTCCAGTACACCAGTAAATAATATTGGCTGTAATGGACATTGTTGTTTTATTTCCAGGTGATTCAGTTAGAAATATGTTCAGCCATGAATAAGTCAAGTCTCTCTCCCTACGCAGAAGTTAGGAGCTCCTGGATGTTAGGATGGTACAGCTGCTGAGGAAAGTGCCCACAGTAAGTCATGCTCTTTCTATCTTTCTCTGCCTCTTCCTTAGGATGTTGGGTTTTTCTTAGGTTCTCTATGTATAGAATGCAAATTGGCTTCTTCCCACAATCAAGGCAAAACTATGAGGAGTGACTAGGGACAGTCTGATGCCTATTTCTATTGAGAAAGCAAAGAGACTTTCTCAGAATGTACAGGAGAATCCCACATACAACTGAGTGGACAGAACTCGATTCTGTGACCACCTACAACAAGAGAGAATGAGCAAATTAGCATTTAACTGGACATCTTGGTCCCAGAGATAATGCTGATATTTTGTTAGCAAGAGAAAGAAATGGATAGACAACCAACAAGTGCCTGCCACACTGGCTTCCTAGGGGATGTGTCTGATGTTTCAGAATTATTAGGATGTGTGCTGTAATTTGCTGACAGAGGGTTTTATCAGCCTGAAGAAGCTCTTTTCTATTCTTAGCTTGATGCAGCCTTTTAAAATCAGAAAAAAAGAAGTTAAATCTTATGAAAACTCTTGGGGTGTTTATTGAGAAGATAATATAATGTGTATTTTTTTGATTAATATGTTAATTTATAGTAACAGATTCCAGTTGTTGAATCATTCTTGCAGTCCTGAGATAAACAATGCTTGGAATGTGGTTACTCTCTGATTTCGTTACTATATTTAATTTGAAAATACCACTCATATTTTTTGCATTAATGCTCACAAGTGAAACTAATCTAAAATTTTCTGTATGCTCCCCCTGTCCAGTTATTTTCATGAGGGTTCTGTAACCACATAGAATGAGTTAGAGAACTTCTTGTTTTTTTCTATTTGAACAGTTCTAATAGAATTACCTCTCTCTTCAAGGTAAAGTTCATTTCACTAATGCAGCCCTGTTGCTTTATTTAGGCAGCAGATATGTGATTATGATTTCTGTCTTCTCATGATTATCAATATCTTTAGGTTTTCTGTCCTCATTGAAACAGTGGTGATTTTTCTAGCTCATGAAGTAAATGCTTATCTCCCATTTTTTCTCTGATATATATGTGTTGTAAGAAACTTGATTCTTACTTTGGCAGTTTTGATGTTTTGCTCATGTTTGCATTTCCTTCCAAATAGGTTGTTAATTCAACATCGATTTCTCCTTCAGCATGAGCTCTTTAAAAGAATGTTTTAGAAAAATATTCATGTGAATAGTGAGGAGCATCTCTTTGTATGTTCTTTGGTTGCTGTTGTTGTTGTAATTGGTACTATTCCCAGTGGTGGATGTTCGATGCTACCTAGCAAGCACTCAGCCACCCATCTAATTTTAAATAAGCCTCTGTTGGTGAGTCTCAGTGGAGGCTCTAAAGTTGAGGGCAGCAGCGAGATTGAAGTGGCGGCAAGTGTCAAATGATATCAGTGCACAAGATGACACCTGAAGTAGACCTTGGCCATGATTTCTGATGTCGGGCCTGGCCTCATTGCATTTGCCTAGTTCTCCTGCCTCCAGTCAACTCTGCAGACTCCTTATTATCCTTCCAATAAATTTATTTTCTGCTTAAAAGAGCCATAGTAAGTAAGCTCTACTGCTTACACCCTAGAAGTACTTTTATTTGTAATTTATAATTTTCTACTTTAGAGCTAAAAATGTTCTCCGTAGATATTCTGTTTGTGAAAATTTATGGAGTATTTTTCCTTCAGGCCCCAAACATACATTATTAATAGTCCATTTTTACTAATTCCCAGTTTATTAGATATAACATTTTGGGTACCAAAGCTGTTTCTTACATAATTCAAGCTTTTTTCTCTCTCTCTATCTGGTTCATTAGCTTCTGAGATTAGTGGCTTCACGTCTCACATTGTTGTTACAAATCTGGCCAGGTCATGGCTGTTTCATTGGTGGACTCCCAAGTGTTAGAATCTGTAGGCGTTTCTCTTGGGCCAATTTCTCCAAAGAAGAATCTTCCAGTCTTTTGCCAAGAGAGATACAAGGCTGGCTGCCAACATGCTAGCTGAAAATTATTAAAGGAGAGCCAAGAATATCCCCACCAGATAAGTATTTTCTCTTGAAATACATTCTTCTCAACAACTCTGTAGACAATGCTTAGCTTTTGCCTAAGACACAATATCCCAGCTTCTCCACAGAAATAACTCCATGTCCTCTCAAGTGTTGGGGAAGGTGGGCAGCATTTGTCGGAGGCAGCAGGATGGAGTGCTGGGGCTTAACTAGTCATTACACAGATATACAAACCCCTGATTTGCTCCTTCCTGCCTGGGAATCCTATTGCCTTTCCATCGGTCTGGGATTCAAATGACCTTGCTTCTCATTTGCATTTCTTTTAAAAACCCTTACTGTTAGCTTTTCCCAAAATGCTAAAGAGGACCCACTCATTTACCTGCTTTCTTTTGTTCTAAATCTGCTGACAACTCAGATCCACCTCCTTGTCTTTGTGGTGATTTCATGTTTCTTTGATTTCGTTCTCTCCTTTCTTATTTTGTAATAATAGAAGTGGTATTATCTTTCCTTTCAATTTTTTTACTCTGATCTAATTTATACAGCTATTCCCTTAAGGTCAGGCAAGTCTAGGAATGGGTTGAGAAAGAGAAGGGCCCAAGTACAAAATATACATAGGCACTTGCTCCCAAGAACAGGCCTTGCATTTGCATGGTTCTGATAGCAGATGGATGCTTCCTCTAGTGTTGCTTCATGCTAGTCCTCTCTTGCTTTGCTTTAGTCCTGACTCTGCTGAAAGCATTTCCTTGCTGCACTGCATTCGAAGGACAGAACTCAAACAGAAATTCATAGCATCACCAGCCTCCAGAGTCAGTGGATACAATTCACAGATCTCAGAGTGGTTGGAAATTCATGAAGGAGGTCCCAGAAAGATAGTAGTCACAAGGGGGAGCTGCAAAATTTGTGAATACTCTTTTCTCAAGTTCTTTGCTGATTTCTGAACAATATATGCATGTGGCTCTACATGTGTTACTAGTACGGGCTTGCTCAACATCCCTCAGACGATAAAAGAATCCAAATCCTCTATAATGCTCTACAATATAGGACCAGATATAACTTACAAGGTGTAGATAAAATATGTTTATATCTGCAAAGAAGCCTTACAATATGACCTATGATAAACAAAAAAAATTAATAGTAACAAAACCCCAAGTGTCTCAGATTGAGTTAACAAACAAGACTTTAATGTAACAATAATGTGTTGATCTATAGAAAAAATAGATTGGCAAAAAGTTGGGAAATGTTAGGAGGCATATAGACAGAATTTCATGCATTGCAACTATATTTCATATATTGAAGCTTTATAAATAAGAACCAGTGGAAATCCTAAATCTAAAAAGTACAATAACTGAAATAAAATACATGTTGGATGTTAGCAACAGCAAATTGGACATAATAGGAGAGAAGACCACTGAACTGAAATCAATAAAAAATTAACAAATTAAAGCATAGTTAAACTAGCTAATACACGCATAATTCTAATCTCAGGAGAGGAGGAAGGTAATGGAGAAGAAAAATACTTGAAAATATGTTTGCTGAATTATTTCCCCAAATGATCAAAAATAGCATCATACAGATATAGGAAGATCAAGTAGGATACACGCACTTACCAAAAAACAAACAAGCAAAACAGGTACAACACAGCTGAACTGCTAAAGTTCCAAAATTAAGAGAAAATCTTAATAGAATTCCAGGAAAGGAGGCATACTACATATAAGAAACACTGATAACACTTCAGCTGACTTCTCAGAAACTATAGAGGCCATAAAACAATGGGATACTATTTTTAAAGTGATAAATTAGAGAACTGTCAAGCTAGAATTCTACATCCAGGTTAAAAACAATCAAGAATGAAGGCAAAATAAAGTCATTTTCAGGTAAACAAAGGCATAGAGAATTTGTCTTTAACTCTACACCTGAAAAATGCCAAAGAAAGATTTTCAGACAAAGGAAAAATCATATCAGTTGAAAATTTAAATCTGTAGGAAAAAGTAAAGAGCAGTAGAAAAGCTAAATATGTGAAAAAAACCTAAAGGCTAGATTTTTCTTATATTCTTTAAAAGCCAATCAACGTCAAAGCAAAAAATAATCATAATATATATAGGGTTTATAACAGATAGCAGTCAAGTATATGACAACAATGGCATGAGAGATGAGAATAAATCTATGGACCACCCCAAGTATCTGAAAGAGGGGACTTTTTTCCTGAACAGGCAGTAGACTGACCAATTGGCCCCCAATCTAGAGTCTGTATGGGTGAGACTATATCATTTGAATATGAACTTAGACTTTAAGTGTGTGTATGAGTGTGTATGTGAGCGTGTGTGAATCTGCCCATCTGCCCTTCTAGGGAGCCCTCAAAGGGCTCCCTAGATTCCTGTGTGGAAAATGGAGCGTCAAAGATAGCTACACATCGACAAACCGATCAGCCAACCAGTTACCTTTTATGACTTTTCTACCTCCTCCCCATACAGCACACATTTACAAAACTTTACACTTAATTGCACACGTCCATAAACCCCTAATGTCCATCCATGGCTCCCAGGATGTATATTTTTAAATGAGATAATAACTAAATTTCTTCCTTTTCTAATATCTGGAATCTATACCTATCTTTGCATATACTCTTTGAAGTAGGGAAATTATTTATTGGAGAAAATAAGCACACAAAGACAAAACAGCTCTGTTCAACCCCACTGAGCATTGGAGACCATTTCTAATGGTAGGTGTCTCCCAGGTTTATTAGACAATGGCATTCACTTTCACTTCTTGAAATAACTCTAGCACTTCTGGAAGAAGAGAAAATAAATGGGGATACATATTGGACAGAATTTACCCAACTAGAATTCAACCAGAGTAATGAATTGATTATTCAATAAAAGTCCCAGGTGAATGTCAGGGTTTTTTCCAAGTAGACCAACAACCCCAGTCACCGGAGCCATCACTGGAGAGCCCTGCCTCTCTCCCTACATGACCCTGCACATTTGATCAGCGCCTGTGTGTTCCAAGGTCAATATTCTCCTCAGGCATTGACTATATTTCATCTGAAAGATTTCAAATGCAACAAAAGTTGATCCACTACAAGATGAAAGAGCTGCTTAACAGCTGTGATAAAGGAAATTAAAACAATTGGACATTCTTTCTATTGGGAATTAAACTATTTTCACTAGGACCCACACATACCAGTGCACTGGAAGAGCTGGCAACAAACAAATTGAAATGAATGATGACAAAGCAAACTTATTCTTACATTTGGAACTTATAAAACAGGCACATTACTTCCAGAAAGAAGCAAATTTTCACTTTTAAAAGTCTTACTTCTCTCTTGAAGAATATTTATTCTAAAAAATGCCTATAAAATTTCTCAGTAGATTTTTCATAGAAATACAATAATTTTGTTATCTCAACAATATAAATTCTTATACGTTTATTAGAATTTTTTTATAAAATGTAGTCAAAAGTCAAAATAAAAGTTGTGGAATAACTAATTAGTCATTATAGCTCATTAGATTATATATATGTATTAGGCAGGGGCCTAGCTCACTAAAAATGATAATTGAGGACAATTTAATAAAGGGGCTATTTACAACATATATTAGGGCTCTTTAGAGAAACTGAACCAACAAGATGAGTGCATATAGAAATAAATATATTTATAATGAATTAACATGTGATTATGGAGGCAGAAAATTCTAAAGATCTGTAGTCAGCGAGCTAGAGACCCAAGAGAGCCAAGGTGTAGTTCCAGTCTTAATCCAAAGTCCTGAAAATCAGGAGAGCCAATGGTATAAATTTCAGTCTAAAATCAGAAGGAATCCTAGAAGAGTTCATATTTCAGTACCAGTCTAAAGGCTGTAATGGGCTGATATCTCAGCTTAAGTAGTCAGGCAAGAGTAGTTCCCTGTTATTCAGCCTTTTAATTCTATCCAGACCTTCAAATGATTGGGTGAGGTCCACCTGTATCAGGAAGAACAATCTGCTCCTCTCAATCCACTGACTCAAATGTTAATCTCATCCAAAAACATTCTCTCACACACACCCAGAATGTCTGATGGGATGTCTGGGCACTCCATAGATCAGTCCAGTTGACACATTAAATTCAACCATCCTACAGGTGTTGACTGAGTTTAAAACCAAGGGCCTAGAAACAGTACCCCCATTGTGAGTTTGCAATAACCAAGAGCCATTACAACTCCTACTCTTGGAGGAGGGGGTCATTAGCACAACCCAGAGAGTACAGAGGTCGCCTAAGGACTGAAACCTTTGGCAGGAAGGAAGCAATGGAATAAATGCCACAGAAATCAGCTTCCCAATTGTGGAACAGGGTGGAAAAGACTAGCTATAAAACATGGATGGGATTTGAAAAAGACCCAGTAAAACATTTTCTTAAAAATCAAGGGAAGCAATGAAAGTTATAAAATCATGGCTTGATCAATTCCCAGTCAGGGCACATGCCTGGGTTGCAGGCCAGGTCCTCAGTAGGGGACACATGAAAGGCAACCACACATTGATGTTTCTCTTCCACTTTCTCCTTCCCTTCCCCTCTCTCTAAAAATAAATAAATAAAATATTTAAAGAAAAAAATTTAAAAAAATAAAATAGAATCATGGCTTGAAGATATAGCCATGCACACATACTTAACTCACTTGGTAGCTTATATGGTCTGTGAATCATATCAATATAATATAATAAAACAAAATACAGACACAGATGCCTTACTCACACCTATCAAATAAAAACCCCTGAGGACTAACATCAGCAATGAGTATATGTTTAAGTTACTACAGGTGATTATTTTCCACACCCCCGACTTAGGATACTGCCTTGAAGCATGCTTATATTCATCTTTTATTTAGTTATCTAGATTTCAAAATAACTTATAGGAATATTTTTCTCAATATAATAATTTTTCAAGATAAAGTGTTTATATGATACTAAAAAACTCATTTGACTTTCACTGTCACTGAGGTGGCTACAGTGGGTACTGATGTGTTACCCTTTAGGTACAAGCAGATCTAGTTAATATCAGCCTAAAACATGTGACGGTAGAAACAGCACATCTACATCCTTTCTCCATTATAGCAATGTTCCCAGAACAACAGGGAAGGACTTTCCTGGATTAGAAAACCAGGGTCAGAAATCAATGGTTATATTCAGCAAAAATTTCTCAATCCCATCATTTATATTAGAGTTTTGCAGCCTAAAATTACACCTCTTGATCTTGTTTTCATTATTAAATTCTTCTGAAAGGCTGTAATTTTGTCCCACACCTTTTAAGAAGTGAGACATGTTGAGGACATGCTCTGCATACATGTGGCAGTGAGAGTTGTAGTAGGCAAACAGAAAACCCATTTAATATGCAGACACAGAATGGGCACTTTGAAGACATCACTCCACAAAATCCCGGCAACTATTCTATATAATAGGCACCTCTGGGGTTATTTTTAAGATGATAAACTTGGGAGCCAAAGAGATTAAGTAATTTGCGCGAGATCACATAGTTATTGAGAGGCCAGCCCCACAGTTTTTATTTCTCCAGGGACGAGTCTCCTGGCTATCTCACACCACTACCTATGAAGTCAGAAGGCTGGAAAGAAGGCTCCACCAGACACTGAGAGAGCAGTTAGGGTCTGGGAACAAGTTTTTGACATTTCTACAATTGCATTTGTCTTACACTATCTGTAAGGGGCGATAGACAGGGAAGGTCTGTGTTTGGGCATAATTAATTTCAAATAGATTTAATGAATTACTCACACTGGGGAGCACACAGTCATGGGACAGAAAAATCTGTACCTGGGATTATGCCCCAGATTATCCCTGCATCTGAAAAGGTCAAGGAGATGCCAACTGCTCCCAAGAATTCCAGATCCTTGCAACATGGCAGCGTCAGTAAGTGACAGGCAAAATAATGAAGAAATAAATGAGCAAAAAACACATTTCAGAGCAAGTCTTTATATTTGCATAATACCAGTAGTTCTTTCACATGCACTCTTATTTGTAATTTTTGTCATTATAAAGAAGTAAGTGACCACTCTGAAGAACACATTGATCATTGCCTCCTGGAAATCCTTCAGCGCCTGCACTTACAGTCAAATGGAGGTTTGTAATATTTTTCTTGAAAAATAGTAAATGGTGCGAGAAAGATAAGGAATCCAGAGAGATAAATTTGGTCTAAATCTTGGTTCTCACACTTACTTGCTGTGTAATCTTTAAAAAAAAAATCACTCGATCATTCTGAGCTTGAGTTTTTTTTCATTTGAAAGACAGTTATACTCACAAAAGTAACACATATGCTGTGTATCATGTGTCAGGAACTCTCTTAGGTGCTTTTAATGGATTAATTCATGTAATGCTCATAATAACCTTATAAGGTTGATATACTATTATTCTTATACGTGATGGAGTCAGGGGTAAAACTAAGCAGTCTCCTCCAAAACCCAGTTCTTAACTATTCTCCTACACTGACTGTACATTCCTATACAATTTGGCTACTGTAATTATTAAGTAAGATAATATGTTTTAAGTGCTTAAAAATAATTTAAAAGGTGAGTTCCTTTTGGTACAAGAATCTTGGTTGTCTTCCCTGCTGTATCCCACTTCATTCTATCTTGAAAAAAGGAGTAGAGTTGCTGGGGGTTGATTAATTTCAAGGTTAATCATTGCCTTTCAATTCCTAAAAGTGGGTCCAGAGCATGTGTGTGTGTATGCGTGGTAGGGGGTGGTAGTATATAAGTAAGCCTATTTTAGAGGAAAATCACTCTTCCTTGTTGGTCAGCATAGTCTGAGGTAGCCTTTTCTTTCATCAAAGAAGTTGAATGAAGAAAATAAGTTTGTCTGCATGTTACTATTGTATACATATCTCATGACACATAAACCTATGGTTCATGACACAATAAATGTGCTGAAATTACAGCAAAACCATAAATATATGTATACTGCATATATTACATATATATACTATAGTACAGTGTGTAGTGTGTATGAATGTATATATACCAGTATAATCAAATGTATCTATGCATATAAACATTGCTTCATAGAGTGGATAGGTACCACAAAAATACACATATCAAAATGTTAACAGTAATTTTTCTCAAATTTGGGTAACAAATAATCTTAGTTTTTTAAATGTGTTATTGTATTTTCCAAATTGTCTAAAGCAAATGTGTATCATTTTCAAATAAATAGAAGTCATAAATAAAAAGGATTTGAATTTTTAAAGAAAAAATTCTTTTGATACAACACTACTCAAACTTCAGCCTTCTCTGTAATATTGTCAGTTTTTTATTTTGTTTCTTTTTTTATATATGATTTTTTAAATTTTTTTTAATTTAATTGTTGTTCAAGTATAGTTTTCCATCCCCATTTTGTTTCTTCTTTCAACTTCTCAGTGTGCTCTCAAGACTATGCCCAAATCATCTAGGACAAATTTCAAATATTGAACCATTCTCAAATAATTCAGCTTTGCACATGTTCCTCAGAAAACAGTCCTAACAGAGATACTAATGTGTTCATGTTTGTTCAGGTCGCCAGTCATTCTTAACTGATTTTTAGACTCAAAATAAATTGTTCATTGTGATATTGTACTTGACATGAAATAAGCTATAGCTGCAGCATCTATACTGTCAAATCCAAATTGAGTAGTTCATGCTCATGCATATGTGGAGCAGGAAGATCTTAGGGGTAAGTTGGGAGGAGTTACATTGGGAAAAGGAGGAGAATGTGCAAAGGCAGCCTTGGTAGGAAAGCTAGATTTTTGCTTTGTAGATTTAAATACACATACTTACAGGCACATTATCATATGTGACTGATTGAAAAAACAGAAGTAATTATCCCTTCTAAGAAAATTGCAGAAAAATAATGAAAAAAATTGAACTTGAATCCTGGCCTGAAACCATAGGCAACAAAGATTCAGGGGTGTGTGTGTGTAAAACATGAATTTTCCTATAAGCAGGGCAATATAGGCTATGAGAGTGTGGCTGGGCACTTGTCCCTAGGAAGTCACAAAGAGTGAAAAGCAGCTCTGTTTCTGCTGGAAGAGAAAAAAAAAAGACAGCTATTAGCCAGGGAAATAGGCCAGGCTGTGGATATTAAACCCAAAAAAAGCACAAACACATGTCACCCTGAAAATAGTACTGGCTGGACAAATGGACTGGAGGAGCCTGTTGAGAAAGAAATCACTAAGGACATTTTAATTCTCTTCAACCATTTGACTTCTGCCATCATTGTAAACAGGACAACAAAGGGGACAGCGCCTGTGCAAAGAAGGGTGCTCTGGATGAAAGGGATGCTACTGAACGTACAGTGGCTTAATCATTATTCTCCCATAGGCCCAGGGAGGTACCCTGGCCCCCTAATTCTCTACTTCAAGATTTTCATGAGAGAAAGATCCCTTGGACTGCTCAGTTGTGAACATAAACAGAAGCCCCGGTCTATTCTTCTGTGGGCAATGCAGTAACACAGAAACCTAAACTGCCCCTCAGTTGGATTTAGGAGGTCCTGAATTCTGGTCCAAGGAGCTCGATGAACAGTCCCACTTCTAACAGTCCTCTGTGCCCATTTTACTCAGCCTGCTACTGTCACTCTTTCCTCTACATCCTCTACTGAGGCTGATGACTTGTGACCCTGAAACCTTGAGGAGGCATGGCTTCAGTGAGAGAAGAAACAGACCAGGTTGGACTCCTATAGGCCCCATGGAGGGTATTTTTGACCACAGGGTTCCTGACAAGTGTTTATAAATAATCTCTAAAGTGAGGAAGAAGGAGATGCACATTTTATATCAGCTTTTTATTAGGGTGTGAAGCTCATATCAAGAAGATATGAAACTTTTAACTCAAAGTGAATGAAAACTCATCTCTAAAGCAGTGGAGGAGAGTAATAAAATGCAAAATTCCTGGATCACTCTAAGCTTATAGCCTGCTCTTTTTATTCAGACATTCCTAAAGAAACTTTTCTCCAAATCAAATTTTCATTTGGGGAGAGAGTAGAGCACACTGGGAAGTACTCCTTAGGGGGAAAGAGTCATTTTAAGTAATCACATAACATTACAAAGATAAGTGATGCATTCTTCAGCAAGAGATAAGCACATCCCAGGGAACAGAGCAGAACTAGCCATTTACTTGGGATTATTCAGAGCATTGAGCATCATCGCTGTGCTTTTGTGACCCAGAGTGAGGGCTGCCATTTGAAGGCACGTCATATCCATTATGGAATCAGGCAGGAAGGTATGATTTCTTCTTCAATTCTTCTTCTAGTAGTCATGCTAATGAGTTGCATTTTAACCGTCTGTGACATTTTATTACATTTACAGGCATTATATTCTCACGAGGGATGCTGGATTAGACAGTTTAGGTTTGAATCCATAAAAATCCATTTTTAATTTTTCTTTTTCTCTTTTTACTGTTGTTCTATTACAGTTGTCCCAATTTTCCCCTATTGTGCTCCCCTACTCCACCAACCCCCCATCCCCACAGTCAGTCCCCACCCTGTTGTCCATGTCCATGGGTCCTTTATTCCTCTTCCTTCACTGGACATGCACCATATACATGAAAGGGAGTTGGTGCTCTCAACACTACTTTCAACGGTTGATTGTTTTTCAATGGCATGCCTGCTGTACTGCCCCCAAAGTTTGGAATTCATCATATGTTAAGCAGGTTTCAGAATGTTAATCTTCCCAGCCAGCCTTGGGAAATTTATGTCTTCAAATCCTTGTCTTACTCTCATGCATATATGCCTTCCTCTGGACAGTTGTCACTCACAGGGCTAATTCATAGCAACAGATCTTTCTCTGCTTAAAGTCTTTCTCTTTCCCAATGGTGACTCCCATGAAGAGGGGCACCATGACAAAACATGACACTGTGCCTGTCAATGACAGCAATGACTCTAATTGCTGTCATTGCTTAAGGGCTGATTTGACCTTCTAAATCATGGCTTGTGTCCTGTAGCCTGATCCCATCAACTAATCCAAACTCATTAACTCAGAAGGAAGTATCTGCCCAGAGCTCTGGAATCCCATCTTTCCATGGCTTTCAAGACTATCCAAAGGCCAACAAATTGCCTAGTGTATAACTCCCACCTTGAACTCAGCTGAAAGCTCCAGACACACAATCTACAACTTCACTTGGAAGTCTTGGAAGCTCAGACTCAATGTGACTAAAGCTGAGCTGTAACTACCCCCTCAAACCTGCCTCCTTCAGTGTAACTGCACCAGGAAATGGCTTCTCCATAAACCCAGACCATGTTCAAGCTGGATACCTGAGACTCACATTTGACTACTTCCTCTTCCTCTCTTCTTTTTTTAAAAAATATTTTATTTATTTATCTTTAGAGGGGAAGGGAAGGAGAGAAGGAGAGAAATATCAATGTATGGTTGCCTCTCGTGAGTCCCCTGCTGGGAACCGCCCTGCAACCCAGGCATGTGCCCTGACTGGGAATCAAACCATGATCGTGTGATCCACAGACCTGCGCTCAATCCACTGAGCTACACCAGCCAGGGCTCTTTCTCTCTTCTCATATCCAGTTAAGAACCAAGTCACATGGATCCTAATTTCAAATACATCTCAAAAGTATACACTACTCTCCACCACCTCAGTCACAAAAGCATTCTAACTACCCTCTGCTTATGTGGTTTGCTCCTCAATAGATTTCCACACAGCAAGCAAAGTGATGTTCATAAACATGGTCTGATCAGGCATTCCCTTGATTAAACCCTTCCATTGGTTCCCACTGTGCAATATCTGGGAACTGGTCATTTCTCTTCACAGGGCACCATTCTTTCTCATAGTCACTACATCCCACCATATTGGCCTTGTCTCAGCTTCTCAAATGCACCAGCTGTTTCCCCACTTCAGGGACTTTGCCTGTGAGACTATGGTTGACAGAACACTCATCTAAGTACTCAATGGCTAGTCAACTCCTACTTTCTCTTTATGTTCCAGTTCAAATGTCCTTTCTTAAAGTGTCTTCCTCTAGTGCACCAATAAAAACTAACACTCATCACAGTCTTTGCCTTTATATTTACTTAAGTGAAACTTTGTTGAGTGACTCCTCTTCCAAACTGTGTTGTGAGAATTCAGGATCCATGTCTATTTTGCCATTCACCGTACCCCATTACTGGCACATTGGAGGTGCCCAAACACTATTTTAAAGCATCTTCTACAAAAGGTTAACTCATTAAAGAATTACAAGTTAAATATAGTGCAGCAAATTAACACATAGGCAACCTGTGTGGCTCTTGCAGGAGGGGGAAAAAAGCCCTTCTCACCCATCCTGCCAAGCTCCGCAGGCCCAGGACACAGCAAGACTCTGGATGACTTGTACAAACTCAGCTCAGCAGTGCTAGACCTTCCTCTTCCCTTGGCCCCACACTTGAATAATATGAACATTTTCTTATTAAAAAGGAAAAGAGCATCTAAGGTATTTTATTCTGAGTATTTGTTCAGTGAAGAGAAGTTTACACAGCTTGTGGAGAATTATTCAGCAGGAAATTAAACCTCCGTAATTCTGAATTTTCACTTTGCTTTCAACTGGCAGAGCTTCCTTCCTGGCAAAGCACTCTGCCCTCTAGAACATTCGTAATACCACATCCGCCACCAAAATGTGCTTTCTGAGCCAAATCAAAAAATAGGTTAGACAGGATAACTCTCTGGAGGTCTGAGATACAAGGTGGCAGGCAGGTTATGAACACACCAACAGGGCTTTCAGATAAGGCCAGCAATTAATACCTAAGTTTTCTACAGTAATTAATTTGAAGCTAACAAATATATAAGATGATGGATTAACAGAAAAAGTGCTCTTATTTTATCTATGTGAATATAATATCGACCTGAGCCTCCCAACAATTTCATGAGACTGGTCTGGTGAGACAACTGGGCAGCTCAAGGAGGTTTAAATGACGGGCCCACAGTCTCACAAATGCAAAACTCAAAATTAAAGCTTTTGACAATTTTTTAAAAATTATTTCATGATGCTTCTCTTCACCAGGAATCTGACTAGTTGGCTCTTTTATTTCGAGAACAATTGACTTCACTGGGAACAAACAGGTGCCATGGAGAGAGGGATTTTATGTTAAATAAGCAAACAACTTGATTCTTATAAACTGAGAAAAGCCAAACTTCTTTTCTTACTTTGCTTCATTGCTTCAACAAAGAAAAAGCAATTTGAAAAAATCTCAACTAGACTAAGCGACTTTAGAGGGCTTTTGTACAGGAAATAATGGGGTAATTGTTCACCTTTTTAAAATTATAGGTAAGATACCATAGTTTGTTACCATTGTTTTTATGCATTTAGAAACAAAAAAATACTGTGACAATTAAATCAGGATAAACCAATAATAAGATGGTAATTTCAAATTTAAAAAATTCTAAATGTCCCTTTAGAATCTATGAAATATACAAGAAAATTTAGGTCAGCATGATAGGGAAATTACTGTCCCTCAGATAGCTCTTTAGAAATTCATTTTTTTCTTTCTGTTCCTTATGCTAAAGTCATAATTATTATTCTTTATCATCTTTTGCCTGGTGTATCGTTATGCAAAGCCTATTGCTTTTCCCATCTCATTTCTCCTCCCTCCAGTCCATCCTCCATATTGCCGTCAGAGTATTCTCTAAAATACAGCTCTGGTGACGGCTTCCACAGATTAAAGACTTCTGTTCATTCCCTATCTACAGGTTTAAATCCCATCCCCCTTAGTGAGCATCCAAGGCACTTTGCGACCTGTCTAACTACTACCTTCTTAGCTTTCTCTACTCATAGCTCACCTGTGCTTACCCACACACTTAGCTTCTCACCATTCTCTAAGCCTACCACACATGGAGAGGTGGACGTTCTCAGTCAACACCACACATATAGAAGGGGACAGTCTCCATTCTCAGCACAGACATAGAGGTGAGCATTATTTCCTCTCTCAGTGAAGATATTAATCTCCTTCTTTGTTGGTAAACTCTTGTACACACTTCAAGACTCAGATTATGTGGAATATCCTTTCTAAAACAGTCTCTTTCCACTTCCAGATAGCTAGGAGAGCTACACAAGAGAACTGATCGTCATTTATCCTACACTACTTCTTTTACAGATGAGGAAAAGAGGTCCAAATAGTAAAGTATTTTGCCCAACATTATACAACAGGTTAATAACAACATTAGCCTAGGCATTTATGGTTTTTCATAAATGAAAAACCAGTTACCTGTTCCTGGCCTTCCGTGGGCAGAGATGAAAGAACAGAGTGAAAGTATGACTAACACCATGCCTAGTCAGCAGCTCACCTCCAGCAGGTTTATCTGGAACTGCCCAGACCACCAAGAGGCAAAAGGATGTTCTGAGAAGTCATTACACGCATATTTAAATCTTCGTGCTCTCGCTTGGGCTACTTTACCCCTCACAAAATGATGCTTACCTCACAACACTTTATGCAAATTAAATGAAATTTGTGTCTTTCAAATGCCTAGCCCAATTAAGGCTCAATAAATTTTAGCTCCTTTATCCATTTCCTACTAGGTGAGGCCTAAGTAAGGTTGCAGGTTAAATCCATTGTTAAACTACCAGTGTAGTTAAGAATATTTTATTTAATACATCTGAAAAACACACAGCTTTGGTAAGTTCCCCAGTGAAGGTAATGCTACTCTGTTTATATAACACACTCACACACGTGCTCATTTTAAGAATGGGGTGGGTGGCACTGCCACCAAATGTCATTGCTTTTAGTTTTTGACCCCCAGCTGAAAATGGATCAATTAGGCAAACAGAAGGAAGCAAACAAATCTGCAACTATAAATATCAACACACACCCAGAAATAGGGAGAGAGATCAAAGGCCAATTATAGCTACCCAGGAGAGACACCAAGGAGATTCACGTTGGGGCAGCAAGATCAAGGCACCCAGAAGACCTTTTCAGGACTTCCAACCATATCTGGAAAGAAATCAAAGGCCAACTCCTTGGCTATTGCATTTCAAAATAAATAAAGACTCTTCTACTTCCTTCACAACAGCCCAGCCAAGCTAAATTTATGCTCTAGAATATTACCCTGGGAGCAATCCCTGGAAGAAATCATTTTAACCCCAATACTCCTCTTTGTTTTGAATCCAAGCCTTCTGCTTTTGCCCACATAGCCATTAGCAGACAAATTAGAAAAGCATCCAATCAAAAAATTTATTGAGCAAAATGATGCAAAGTGTTATATTAGGGAAAGTGCCAGTCCCAAGGAATCATTGAAACATCCCTCTTAAAGTATTCAAAACTTCCTCTATTATTAGTTCCTCCTTCAGACTTGAGCACTGCCCTTTTTTCTTCTTTGAAGGTCCTCCTTGGTGTCAGAAATCCTAGGTGTGAGGATAAAACACTGTGTGGCGGACTCTGGCCAGCAGAGTCTGCCTGTTGTGGCTGACAACGAGAATAAATGCACAGACAACAACAATCCTGTGGAGAAAAGGGGAACAGCATGACTACTCTCTCAAGAGGAGAGTGCCTATGGATCCCCCAACATTCCCTCAAGAGGGGAGCGCCTCCACCCTTGCCTAGACAGGCTTTTATTGTTTTCCTGGGGTCTTACATCAGAGAAAGATTTATTATTTATTACATAGAATATTATTGTTTATATTTTAGGTACAATCAGGAAAATGAAAATAACATGCAGAGGGGAATGGCGATGAGCTGATTAGCTCTGTCCTTGGGAAAACTCATACAGGCTTTGGATATTACCTTGAAGATAGACCATACACATTTGTTGTTTTAGACCAGGGTGATGAAGTTTTAGCAAGAGCAAGCCATAGCAGTCTGTGTGCATTTTCTAGGCCTGATTCCCATGGGAAAACTCGGTTTGGAGGTCTGGCTCCTGCCCACCACTTCACTTCTGTAGGTTTTCCATACAGAGCTGAGTCACACTTGCCAGACTTAAACACACCAGCCCCCTGCAACATTGGACTGACAAGCTTGTTCCAGAGGGGAAAAAATGCTAGCACCTGAGAGCATGAGACTGGGGACAAGTCACAGACATACTGAAACTGAAGGGGAAAAAGAGGCAAGAGGACAAAGCAAGAAGCAAGACTTCATACTGTGATGCAGTTATGTATTGTGTGATACAGAGCCAAATTGAAATTAGATTTTATGTGCATTCTAACTTCTATCAATTCGTAGTGGCTTTCTGGATCTCTGTGCAAAGGACTGGTACCCAATTTCTAGACAAGAGAGGAGGGCTGGAGTTTTGGTACGCATAATGCGTCCTTTCTAACCTTGCTGTAGACGAAGAGCACAGCATTTGGAGCCAGAGCATCTGGCTTTGCATTTGAGCTGGGCCACTTACCAACTCTGTGAGCCCATGCACCTCACTGCATCTCTATGACATCCAGTTTCTTTGTACATGAAACAAAAAACAATAAGAGTATTACACCTGGTGTGGGTACAGTTGCAAAATGTTTAGCCTCTAACTAAATTAAGTAGAATCATTTATTGTGAGGTGCCAAGAGGCTTACAAAAGCATAGAAAAGCTGGAAGAGGCAGCTTTAGGCCAACTTCCTGGAGCACGTTCTAATTCCTAGTATCCTAATGTCCCTGCCATCATGACCAGGGAGCTATCTCACTGGTGACAGAAGGCACCATATGACAAAGCCACCCACTAAAGCTCCCTCAGGCCTAAGCCACAGCACTATTCTGAACAATGAGGGTCCACTATCCACTCTTACCCCTACTTCACTCAGTTCTGAGGGGAAAACCTCCCAGGAATACCTCTGGTTGCTAGAACCAGAATCACACGCAGCTCTCTAGCTACAGGGGGCATCAGATGCAGAGACTTCGGACTCATGGCACATCCGGCACCATTGGTCATGCTCTCTGGGGCACTGGCCCTGTGTCCCTTCAGGGGTGGCACCACAGGATTCCAGCTGTGGAGAATTTTAGCTGCTAGCTAACACCTCTCAGCTAAATATTTCTTGCGAATTCCCATCAGGTGAAGAAGGCTGCCTACCCAAGTTCAGGCCCACACCTAGGGCACTCTATATCTACTTACTAATTCACCTGAGGGCCTGAAGAAGCAGAATCTTTGCCTCAAGGCAGGATGTCTCTGAAGTCCAGCTCAGCTTCAGAGGACCACCTGGATCTGACTGAGCTCATTGTCCCTGAGTCACCATTCAATTCCTTTCTCTGCCCAACCCTATGCCCTCTATTCCCCACAGCTATTGATCCCATGGTCACTCTCCAATCTAAACGCCCATGAGCAGGTACGTGTTCACTCAGAATCTGCTCCTGAGAAAACTGACTTAAAACAGGCATATCAGAAGAAGGTGGAAAAAAAGGTTGCATCAGCCAACACTCAGTGTTCTCCATAACTTTGAGTATGGAGCAATATAATTCACATGAGAAAAATCCCTTGGGTCCCCAGGGGGAGCCAATATATCTTTGCTTACCAATAATATAATACAGCTGACATTAACTGAGCACTTACTATGTCTCCAGATGCTCTTCTAAGTTATTCATATAAACTAACTTACTGAGTCTTTATTATAAGCCCATAAGGTACATACTATCATTATTCATTTTACAAATGATGTAATAAGGTACAAAGAAGTTAATTTCAGACTGTAAGTGAAAGAGTGGGGATTTTAACCCACATAGACTAATTCTAGAGTCTAGCCTTGCCCACTTTTCTGTCTCAATATTAAATTTACAGCCAATGAAATCCATCTCTCTCTCTCTCTCTCTCTCTCTCTCTCTCATACACACACACACACACACACACACANTTCTGTCTCAATATTAAATTTACAGCCAATGAAATCCATCTCTCTCTCTCTCTCTCTCTCTCTCTCTCTCTCTCTCTCATACACACACACACACACACACACACACACACACAAGTCTCTGCTTTGACATTTCAAAAATGTGATGGGATTAGGAAAAGGGGAGTTAGAGATCTTTATTATGGCCCAGGGTAAACTAAACAACAGCACCTTTAAAATGCCCAAGTCTGAATCCCCAGACCTGTCATTGTTATGTTACCTGGCCAGAGACTTTGCAGGTGTGATTCAGTTAAGGGTGTTGAGGTGGGGAATTTCTCCTGCATTATCCAGGTGGGCCTTGAATGGAATCACAGGTGTCCCTAAAAGAGAGAGGGTGAGGGAGACACTCCTACAGAAAAGACAAAGGTAGCATGGTGATGGAAGCAGAGTGGAATGATGCAGTTATGGGCAGGGGGCCACAGCAGCCACCGAAGCAGGATGAAGCAGAGAAAGGGCTCCTCCCTGGAGCCTTAGGGGAGGAACAAGCCTGCAGACACCTTAATTTTAGCTCCATGGGTCTCATTTCAGAGTATTCTGGGTCTCCCAAAATGTAAGAGAATAGGTATATTTGTTTTCAGTCAGTAAAGTTATAGCAACTTGTTTCAATATTAACAAGAAACTAATACAGGGCCATAGAAAATTATAATGCCAGTATCACATGGATTATATGGATAACTCAGTATTACACATCCACTGGAGAATTAGGAGTTAGAGCTGCTGGTCAACTGCAGGTTAATAGGAAGAATCTAACAAACTCTGGGCTTGGACTCCCTACCACCATCTACTTCATCTACATGAGACAATCACTAGGTGGAAAATGAGATTCAGGGATTAATAAATGTGCACTCAGTATTAATAGGTGAATTTTCTCTTCTCCAGATTTAATTTCTGGAAGTTATAAATTGCATATAGTTCAGGCCAACTAGTAAGTGATACATGATAAGAACGGTACTTGAATTTCAGAGTGGCATTCTCTGTGTTTCACCTAACAGGCAGCCTTTTACACCATCAAAACAGGAAGCAAAATAAATAAATACATAAATAACAGGAAGCAGAACTGAGACCCAGATGACACAGACAAGGCCAGCTCCCATGTGATTACCAGCTCTTGTGTGGTTGGAGCCAGTGAAGGAAGGCCTGTCTAGAGGTCATCAGAACCTTGCTTTCAAAACAGAAAATGTCTCCAACACTAGGAGAGCCTTGCTCCCCCCATCTCTCCATTCTCAGCCCCTGAGTCTGCCTCCTTAAATCCTTTCTGGGAATACAGAAGATATACAGAAAAAATATATATATAATGAATAGCTCTCCTTACCTTCACTGCCTAGTTACGAATAGGTTTAGCAGCAGCAGTGGTGCGAGTCGGCAGACAAGAGAAATGCCCAGTTTCAGAGCCTCAAGGACAACTGTAAACTGGGAGGAGCTATGGATGAGGGGATATAGACCAGTGCTTCTCCAACTGTCTGTAGTGAAAGAACAGTTTTCTTCACAACTTCTCACTGTCTAACACTCTTCTAGAACACAATCAAAATGAATTACTAGAAAAGTAAAATGGAAAGAAAAGACATACAAAACGCAAGCTCAAGTGATTTTACTCATTAGATACAACAAACAAAATTACTCTTTCCAAATGCTATCAAAGGTTCTGAAAGCTCACTCTTAATTTCCATCCTTGCTCTGTCACCAGTTGGTAACATGCTGTACAAGCTGTTTCAGGATGGGCGCTGGTCCACAGAACACACTTTGAAAGACCCTGGTTTGTACATCCATCCTTTAAGTTGCAGTTTTAAGGAAAGTTGCCATTAGACTCAATGTGCAAGACAAACTATACTTCTGGAGCCTTGCATACAGTGTTTTTTTATAATTGAAATATTTCCATACACCCTATATAGGGATGTTTGTTACTACTAGAATTGTAAAATTACTTTGGCCTCATTCTTAAATTCAGAGCATCTTAAATGCCTTGGAATATAAGAATTGCAGAAGGTCAAAAAAACTATAACTGGGACAACTTAGAACTATAAGCCAATGTAGAAATTTTGTGAAAAGCAAGTGGAACTGAATCTTGAAGACCCCCACACCAATGAAACTTCATTCTCCAACTGTTTCACTAAGTACAGTTTAAAGAAAATCTGCCGGAGGGTCACCTGCATACTTGCTTGAAAGGCATATAGCAGGGGTCCCATCCCAGCACCACAGATTCTGAATCCTTGATAGTGAAACGTAGGAATTCACATTTTAAATTAAACAACCCATTTATTTTTTTAAAAACTACTGCATTCATGTAAAAAAAAGCCTACTTTAGCACAAAGATATTCTTTTGCCTCTAATAAAATGCAATTAAATAAATTCTCTTTTCATTTTTACATTCTTTTAGAACTTCATAACTCCATCAAACTAGTGTTAGTGTGCACTTAGATCTGATGGTATTACATCTCATCTTCTTTCAATTAAAGGGGTTTGTGATTTGAAGATAAACATCATTTTGTTTTTGCCATTGTTAATACAGAAATTGTTTGGCAGGAAAAATGCGAGATGTACACAGGGGGAGAGGTGTGATGGCTAGCTTTGAGGAAAATGACTCTCGTCGTAGAAGGCCTAGAAAGCATGTGGAATTCATTTAGTCCTGACTTCGATCTCATGAATCTAGAAGTTGAGTTATCAGCAACAAGCACTTACAGAGTGGCTGGTTCCAAAATGTGCTTTGATGGGAGCATTAAGTCATAGTCTGACTTACCCAACCTTTCTGAGCTCCTGCGATTCAAAGGGCAGCTGATGTCAATATAAAATTGACATCAGAAACTCACAGTTCTCTTGACTCTGTTGGGAAATAGTGAGGTGTCTGAATTTTTGCTTGTACCTTTTTCTTGCATTAAAACAAAATGACTACTACAAGAGTTATATCTTTAAGATCAAAATGGCATGATTTTCAGGGAAGAAGCAGGATCAGAAAAGAGAATAATTAAAGCACTCATGTTTTAAGTGACTGTCGTGGACCCAATATTTTATATTCAGTATTTTGTTTAACCCTTACAACTCTGCAAAGAGGATACTAGGATCTCCATTTTATAAAGAAGGGAATGGAGGATCAGTGTGGGTACAGAAAAAACTGGAAGTCCCACAGAAAGCAAGTGGTAGAGCCAGAACTGAACCAGTTCTGCCTTCTGAGTCCACCGCACAGTGAGGCCTCCTAACCAAGATGGGTTTTACAAATATGCCTGGACTCTGCTTGTTTGTACACAGGTCTGAGAGTATATTGTTTATTTCCTGCTCTCTGTCCGGAATTATACTGCCTGGATATAAAAGAACTTAGATGTAATCACAAGGGTTGAGTTCCAGGGAAGTTAGCATAGTGGGTTTGTACAAAAGATCAGCCAACCCTCTGTGTCAGGCACTGGAGAGCACAATAAACATCTCTGACATTCAACTACTTAGCCTGATTCTACACTAATAATTCCCTATGGTCCCCACTAATCAAAGGAACCCTGGTAGAGAGAAGGCTTTCTAAGTCAATGAGGTTCAATTTCCCAGTTGAATCCTCTCTCTATATCATGAGGCCAGATAAATCCTTGGATATAAGTCAGCAGCACTACCTCGAAACATAGAGCACTAGAGTCAGGCAACAAGGTGTAACCTAATACCTCTTATTTTTCATTGAACACATTCAACCAAAGGCTTTGGGACAGGAAGTGAGTACATGCTTTGGGTAACAAGTGTATTGATAAGATAGTCCTCAGATATGTAAATCCTGAACTGCTCTTCTCTACTCTGTCTTAGAGTCTGGCATTGGTTACTATACAAAGACATGCCTCTTGTCTCTCAGGGGCCAATCAAGAGAAATGGAATGAACCAGCACTGTCTGACTCCCTTTAGAGAAGATGTGGCAAGAAATACCTTCTTTAGGCCACAGGTAGTTCCAAACATTTCATTAGCAAATATCACTTCTCTTGGTTTCCCTCATAAAACAAAAAAAGTCTACCAAACTGCACTTAATAAATGAGTTTTCAGTTCCCTATGACTAAGGTATGACAGCCAATCAGAGTTTCTGAGCAGAACCAAAGAAATATGCTTTGTTGATCTAGTTTTTACCAGAGTAAAGATCTGTTTCTATAAATAGCCTTCATGCCTGGAAACAAACATATTTTCTATTGGTTTCCTTGGAAAAGAGGTGTGACTATCCACCCCTAACATCCCCATCACCACCTATTATCTATCTCAAAGATACAGGGAAAACAAGACAAGATAATGAATTCTTGTGTTTCCTAGTTTTCCTCAGTTAGGACATTTTATGTAGTTTTTACTATTTTTCAATGAGTTCTGGGGGCTTTTTTCTTCAGGAAGGTAATACACAATACAACATGATGTCCTGGCTTAGATTCTGTGATAGACTAAGAGTATGAGTTGATAAACTGATGAAGTCCAAATAGAGTTCATAGTTTAGTCAATGGTAATGTACAAGTGCTAACATTTTAATTTTAACAATTGTATCAGATCTGTATAATATATTAACAGTAAGAGAAACTGAATGAGGCTATTTGGGAACTCTATTTGCAACTTTTCTGTAAATCTAAAATGATCCCAATATACAAAGATTTTTTAATACATAGTTATTTTGATGTAGTTACATTTGTTTATTTTTTCTTTTGTTTCCCTTGCCTTGGCAGATATATTTGATAAAATATTCTTCAAGCAATGTCTGAGACTTTGCTGCTTATATTTTCTTATGCAATTTTTGTGGCTTTGGGTCTAACATTTAAGTCTTTGATCCATTTTGAATTTATTCTTGTGTGTTGTGTAAGAAGGTGGTCTAGTTTCATTTTCCTGCATGTATCTGTCCAATTTCCCCATTTGTAGGATAAACTACCATTTATTGGTAGTTTACACCAATTTGCTGAACACCACTTATTGAATAAATTATCTTTAGCCCATGGTATGTGCTTGCTTCTCCTGTTGAGTATTAAATGATTATTAAGATGTGGATTTATTTCTGGCCTCTCTATTCTGTTCCACTGATCTATGTGTCTGTTTTTATTCCAGTACCATGCTGTTTTGATTGCTATTGCCTTGTAGTACAGTTTGATATTAGGTAGTGTTATTCCTCCAACTTCGTTCTTCTTTCTCAAGATTGCTGTTGCTATGTGGGGCCTTTTGTGGTTCCATATAAATTTTTGTAATATTTGTTCTAGTTCTGTGAAATACACCATTGGAATCTTGATAGGAATTGCATTGAATCTATAGATTGCTTTGGGTAGTACGGACATTTTAATGATGTTAATTCTTCCTATCTGTGAACATGTTACATGCTCCCACTGATTTGTGTCTTCTTCAGTTTCTTCAGTGTCTTATAATTTTCCAGGTAGAAGTCTTTTACATACTTGGTTAGGTTTATTCTTAGGTATTTTATTCTTTTTGTAGTAATTGCAAATGGGATTGTTTTCTTAATGTCCTTTTCTGTTAGTATTTGCACAGCAAAGGAAATCATCAACAAAATAAAAAGACAACCCACAGAATGGGAGAACTATTTACCAACAAATCTGATAAGGGGTTACTATCCAAAATTTATAAAGAACTTACAAAACTCAACATAAAAAAAACCAACCCAATTAAATAATGGGCAAAGGACCTGAAGAGACACTTATCCAAAGAGGACATACAGATGGCCAACAGACATATGAAAAGATTCTCCACATCACTAATCATCATCGGAGGAGTGCAAATTAAAGCCATAATGAGATATGATCTCACACCTGTTAGAATGGCTGTCATCAATAAATCAACAAATAACAAGTGCTGCCAAGGATGTGGACAAAGGGGAATTCTTTTGCACTGTTGGTGGAATACAGATTGGTGCAGCCACTGTGGAAAGCACTATGGAGTTACCTCAAAAAATTAAAAATGGATCTGCCTTTCAACCCAGTTATCCTACTTCTGGGAATATATCCAAATGAAACCAAAACTCTAATTTGAATGAACATAAGAAACCATATATTCATTGCAGTATTATTTACAATCACCAAGATATGGAAGAGGCTCAAGTGTCCATCAGTGGATGAGTGGATAATACAATTATTGGACATTTACACAGAATATTGCTCAGCTGTAAAAAAGAAGAAAATTTTACCCTTTGCAACAATATGGATGGACTTAGAGAACATTATGCTAAGTGAAATAAGCCAGTGAGAGAAAGAAAAATACCATATGATTTCACTCATATGTGGAATCTAACAAACTGAACTAACAAAGAAAATAGGGACAGACTCATAGATGAAGAGCAGATGACAGCTAGTGGTGGGGGAGGTTAGGGGTAGAGGGATTGAGCAAAAAGGAGAAAGGACTCATGGACATGGAAAACAGTGTGGTGACTGCTGGGGGGAGGGGAATATAAGGGAACTAAATGGTGATGGAAAAATATATAATAAAGATTAAATTTAAAAATAAAATGAAATACATAGTATAAAAAATTTTAAAAATACAGATAAGTAGAAATATGAAGAGGTAATAACTCAAAGACAACTTGCCATAATTTTGTCATTTCTATTCTTTTTCTGTGAAAAGTTATTTTTAATTCATCCTACACATATCCCCAAATATGTTCTCTACTTAATAGTTTATGGTGATCATATTTGCATGTCAAAGATTAATTTATCACACTTACCCTTTCAATATTCAAAGTGACCAAATATATATTATAAAATGTTTATATCATATTGCATTACACAGATTTATCTTAAATAATTAGAACATTAAACATTTATAGAATTTTTGTTATTTATTTTGTATTTTAATATAATTTTTTTCTTATTTAAAAATGTACTGTTAAAATATTTCAGGGACCAACTTCTTATTTATAGTCATAATCACTATATTAATAAACATTCTCATAAAATTATCAGTTGGGTCAACATGTAGGTTCATTTTGAAAGGAAAAATATATTCTTTCCCAGATTGAGTATCATTATTTTAACATAATTTTAAAATGCTCTTTACTTCAACAAGCAAGAATTTGTATATCAACAAGCAAAAATGCTCTTTACTTCAACAAGCAAGAATTTGTATATCATGTCTACAACTTAAATTTCTTGAAAATATAGTGAGGTTAGACATATGTTAGTAGGTTTAGTGTCTATTTGCATTTCTTCTGAATTTTCTGGCTTAATCTTTTCACATTGAAATACTGAAATAGTTATCACATTGATTTTTGATTTGTAAGGGTTAACATGATATATGGATATTATGTTAAGTACAGTATATACTATAAAGCATGTATATCTATAGATCATGTGTTAGACTCTATCTATATATCATTTTAGTTACTTGTCTAACACATATGTGACAAATATTTTCCATGCGATATTTGCATTTTTATTTCTTTATGGTTGTTTTGACATGTATAAGTTGTTTTTGTCTAAGCAAATTCATTTTCTTCTTTCTACCTTTATCATGCTTTTAAAAATCCCAAGCCATATTAAACATATATTCACATACATATATGCATATGCATGCTTTTTTTCTGGTTGCACTTTATGAGAATTTCTTTCCATGCATGTCTCAAATTCTCCCATCTGGACCTCAGTCAAATGTGTAAGTGATAGGGACCTCCCAAAGGGGCATCCCAAAGAGATAATCCAGCTTCATCTGCAATATCACCATTTGAAATATTATGTTTTGTCTGTTTCTCAGCTCTTTATTATATTTCCACTGACATATCTGTCGAAGTAAATATTATAGGTTGATAGGCTTTAATACCTTCTAGCACTACTTTCTATACTTCATTCTTTGTTGAAATCTGAGTCCCTCCTACATACTTTTTAAGATCCTCAGTGAGGATAAGAAGCATTTTATCAAATTTCAACAAAATCTAATGGAATTTTTATGAAAATTGAATTAAATGACTGTATCAATAAGATCGGTCTGGGTATCTTATAACTCGCCTCTTCCTCTCTAAGGTGGCAAGAGAAATCTCTAACCCATTGTTTGTAAAATCTGTACTGATGGCCTGAGTAAAATTACATATTTTCTTCATATAATTCCTAACCAACTTTAAAATATATTCTTATTGACACAGATTGTATTTTTGCCCATTTTGTTCTTAACTACTTCTACTCTTGTCCTCACATAGTCTTCTCTCAACACAGCAGCAAGAATAATCTTTTGTAAAGAAAAATCAAATTGCGGTACTGGGAGCAACCATGCTCAAACCTTACTACAGATTGGAGTCACTAGGAACATTTTAAAATACCAGTGTTCGGGTCTATTCTGAAACAGCCAGATCAGAATCTCTGAGTGTGGGCAAGGGCACCATTATTTTTAAAAGCTCTTCCACATTCTACCATGTACAGAGAACCACTGTCCCCAAGTACAAATCAAAATCTTTTACCCAGAGATCTTCTTAAACTTTAATATGTAGAAGAATTGTCTGGGGACCTTGTTAAAGTGTAGATTGTGACTCAGTAGGTCAAGGGGAGACCTGAAATTTTACATTTCTGAGGAGCTCTCGGTGGAGGCTGTTGGTGCTGCTCTGGACATAGCCCCTTCCCTGGCCCCATCCCTGCTTCCACTCCTGCTCTGCAGTGGCACAGTCCCCTGTGGCCTGGATCCCTGTTCTGTCTCCCTTCCCCTACTGCTCTCCTCTGTACTCACTGTACTTCACAGCCTCTCACCACCCGCTAGAAAGCCAGCCACAAGCACACCTCTCTCCAGCTTTAGCATTTGTACTGCTTCTTCCCCCTTTCCTCACCTTCCCTTCCTCTAGCTGCTGCTGGTCACCCAGCACCACTGAGGAGGTCAGTGGATCCCAGGCTATTTCCACTCCTGCCCTCAGTAATCGGTACACCAGTTATTCTTAGTGCTTAGTGTCCTCTAATATATATGTGTCTGTGTGTGTGTAAATATATTAGTGAATTCAACTGTCTTTCTCATCTATCTTACCTCTGCCAAAATGTAGTACCTGTGTTATAATGATTTAGTAAAATAAACAGATCAAGTGGCATGGACATTGTGTCTTTCTTATGTTTTTAAAGAAGTCATAAGATTTCCTGGACCCAACACTCTCTGGACCATTTTTAGTTTCTTCTATGAATCAAAGCTCTTTTCCTTGCCTGTGTGTGTAGTGCCTGCATCTCCTCAGATCAACAGAAGGCAGGTGGGTTGACAGAGATTCCAAGTCCAAGCTCAGTGTCTAGCCAGCTCGTGCACGGGGCACCTCTGCTACCTGTAAGCTTGTACAGCACTTAGATTCTGAGAAGTTGGAACTAGGGTTCCTCACAGCTCTGTCCTTTTGCAAAGTCCACTCTCTGTGATGTCTTTTCTTCTTTGAGACTGCCTTTAACATTTGCTTTTATCGAATATTTTATGCCCATAAACTTGGGATGACAAAGAGAAAATATCGAGATTTACTGAGATTTCCATACTCTGCTAAGGCGCTGTCTTAATTAGTAGCATCTGTTTGATATACATGCTAAAGGGTGTATCCCAAAGCCTTACTATAGGTCTTTTTTTTTCGTGGTTTCCAGCAATGTTCTGCTTTAAGGTTATTTTACCATAACTAAATTTGCTAGCACTGCCAATCATATTCTTACTTTATATGTTCAGTTGTACTAGTATCATATTTTAATTGTCTAGCAAACTTGAAACACCATACACAGGAATAAGCTCATAATGAATTAAAAACTTAAGTGCTGGACTCAAAACCATAAACATCCTAGAAGAAAACATAGGCAGTAAAATCTCAGACTTTTTCTCATAGCAATATTTTTTTCTGATATATCTCCTTGAGCAAGGGAAACAACAGCAACAAAAAAACATAAACATAAACAACAAACTAAAAATGTTTTGCACAGCAAAGGAAACCATTAGCAAAATGAAAAGACAATCTATTGAATGGGAGAACACTTTTGCCAATTATACATCTGATAAAATAATAATATCCAAAATTGATAAAGGCCTATTGTGTTTCAAACAATAATATTAGGGAAACAAAGAATCAATAGGGTTCAATAAATTTTCTTTATAGCTAACTAGTACAGTTGAATAGTATATTCACAGATAAGTACATCCCATCTGTGAATTTTAACCATAAGCATAAATATTTACAGTTGCTATCTAACCTTAAACATGGAGAAAACAATTGTCACTTCAGTCTGACAGGGAAAGCAAAAATCACCAGCAGGTTAACCTAACACTCACTACTGCTCCTTTCTCTTACTTGACTGAGAGGTCTGCTTCTCATAACCCACACGTCTGGGTTGTGAGCATCAAATTCACAGAGACAGGTTCTGTATAAGTTTCACCACAGTGCTTCTCTTGAAGCCCATGACATAGAAGAATTTAGACATTCTCTCTTCCTCTCTCAAGATTCACACTGCCCAACCCTCTCCCCTGGGCCAACCAGCCAGGTACTTTCTCTCTCCATCAAAAGATCTGTAAACATTGAGTCAACTGTATGGCTAACTTTCTTTACATGTTGTTTTATTATTTTTTAACCAGGAAAAAGTAAAAGCACATTTTAAACCAGTGGTGGCAGACCAGAATTAATGAAAAACTAAAGAAGAAAAAATTAGGGTATGAGAAAATCTGCAGAGACAAACAACCCCAGACAGAGTAGAGCTGAAGGGCAAAGATGTTACTAGGAATTACAAACAGGGGTAAGGAGCATTTTACAGTGAGTCTTATGAAACACTTTATAATTCATTTCAATTGCCTCTAATTTTAGATAAATAGCCAATATGAGATTCATGGTATTTTGGTCAGAACATTGCATAGGAATTAAGTCCAATGAATCTGGACCTGTTCCATCCTTGATTCAGGAAATGATTGAAGATATGTACACCACCCCCACCCCCACACACATATTTGATGACATAACTGCCATAATAATATAACATCTTGTGCCAAATTAATAAAAACATTTATTCTGGTCCACTAGGTGTTTGGAAAACAGGTATGCATGATAGGTGTTGCAGGGACCTGTGGCTCAAGATAAGAATAGACAGCAGTAAAGCAAATGTTTCTACCAACTGGCAGTAAAAGACCAGTGTCTGATTTGTAGCCCACTCCTCTAATATTAATCTTCAAAGATGGAGAGTTACTCAACCCCTTGACATTTCACAAGACCTTCTCAGGATTAACACATTAGGTCACATCTCATGGCATTGTTTTTGAACAGCAAATAGTTTTGGTTTTCAAATAATAATTTCCTAAAAGTCAGCCTAGTAAATTGGGGAAAAGAGGTGAAAGTTGGATCAATGTGTTTTTTGAAGTCATCACTTCCTATTGCCTCCCCAGTGAACCATGTAGAGAACATCAAGGCTGTTTAGGTTGGTTGGGCTGGGTCAACACCCTGCCACATCCTGTGAGGTAAAAAAAAAAAGAGAGAGAAAGAGAGACAACCCAACCAGCTGATAAGGAATTCATTAGAGCCAGTCCCCCAAAGAAAACTGTGTAACAAGAATAGAAAGTCTTGTGTGGTCCTGGCTATGGGGGAATTGAGAAATTGATATACCTGGGTTGAATCCTAAGTCTGCAATAAAGGTCTTTGTGTTTTTCAGTGTGTGCTCACCACCACCACACTCAGAGCCTGTCTGCCCATCTTGTTACAGTGGCCTGGAGGAAACCTTACGCTCTGTAGAATCATTCAACTATTAGCCCTAGCTATTCATTAGATGCAATCAGGTCAAATCGATAAAGTCTTACTAATTCTAAATGTGTATTTGCCATGTAGACAAATCTGAATTTTAATAAACAATAATTCCTCCACCCAAAATAGGAATTTCTAATCATTAAATTTCAAGGATTTGTGTAGATTTGGGGGAAAATTAGCCTTCTAAAAAGAGGTCAGCATTCCACATAATTTCACTTATATGTGGAATAAAAAATAAACAAATAAGCTCATAGATACAGAGAATATTTGATGGCTGCCAGACAAGAAGAGGGTTAGGGGGATAGGTTAAAAAGGGGAAGGGATGAAGAAGCACAGATTGGTAGTTACCGAGTGGTCACAGGGATGTAAAGTGCAGCACAGGGAATATAGCCACTCACACTGTAATAACCATGTATCATGGTATCATGGGTATCATGGGTAGTAGATTTATTGAGGTGATCACTTCATAAGACACATAAAAGCCTAATAATACATTGTACACCTGAAACTAATATAATAATGTATGTCAATGGTAATTTAACATAAAAATGAATTTTAAAAAGAGATTGGCCAACTTTTCTATGAGGGGCCAAACAGTAAATAATTTAGGCTTTATAGTCTATTGTGGTCTCTATTGCAGCTACTGTGCTCTTCATTGTCACTGGACAGGGCCAGAAACAATGTGTGAATACATGAGTGTGGCTGTGCTCCAGAAAACTTTATTTGTGGACACTGAATTTAAATTTCACATAATATGTGCATGTCGCAAAAGATTCTTCTGCTTCTTAAGACCATTTAAAAATGTAAAACTCATTCTGACCTCATGTGGCTGCACATAACCATGTGGCAGGCAGGGTTTGCCCAACAGACCAGGACAGGCTGACCCATGCTCTAGGACTCACAGGTGTTGCATTTACAGCTGACACCCACTCAGACAAACACGGTCTCTTCACGCAACTTTCAGTACAAGCCAAAAATGGGTGCGGGGTGGGGAGAACAGAGAAAGAAAGAATAGAGAAAAGGGAAAAGAGAGAGGAGGAAAGAGAGAAAGAGAAAAAAGAAAAGAAGGAAGGAAGGAGGGAGGAAGGAAAGAGAGAAGAGAGGAAGTGGAAGAAAAGGATGGGAGGAGAAGAGAAGAAAATGGAAGGGAAGGGAAGGGAAGAAGAAAAACTCCAGAGAGCAAGAAATTTTTTCACACTTCTCCTCAGCCAAGGAACAAGTCATAATCTTGGCCATGGGAACTTGTTCTAGTTTGGATCACTAGTTGCACTTCTTTGATAATCTGGTAGATAAATCTAATCTACTCATCTTTTCCAGCCTTTGTGTCTGAAACTTGCACTATGTTTGCAATTCCAATTGAAATGCTCACTGCCCACTGAGAGCTGCTGGCCAATTCATCTAGCCATACGAGAGTGAACCTGATGAATCTCAGCCTTGTTAATCCTCTAATTTATGAAACTGTACCAAAATTTAAATGAGAGAATTATATAAAAATTCCTAAAAGAGTTGAGTTACTGAATGAATGTGTACCATCATTATTGTACTGTTGAAGGTATAGATAAATGTCTGATACTTTACAACAAAGGGTATAATAAAAGTAAAATTTGTGTAACCAGAAAATTAGAGTACTGAATATTTTCAGGTTGACTGTTGCCAAGCTAGCTGATAAGCAGGTGAAACTTCCACTTTTTAAAACAGTACTAATGTTATTAATGGTGTTTCCCAAAATGGAAAAGTAAATTACACAGAGCCATATTGGTGGGTCATTTCATGAGACATGCAGAGGAGGGAAGAAATATTAATGCCTGCCAATTGCTTTGGATTTTTATCAAAATTGGCAACAAATTCTTATTTGGATAGAAAGAAGATATAACGTCAAGTTAGCTTAGTGGTTTTAAAGAGAATAAGAGCAAAGACAATGCTGTTTATTTTTCTGAAATCTTAACAACTAATTTGGCTCTTGGTTTGGATTAGAAAAAAAAGTACTAGTTAAACACAAGGTAGTTCAGATCAGTGAGTCATAGGACATTCTGCAGTACCGGGAAGTGTAATCTTCTGCTGTGCTGAGCAGCGATGGCATTTTACTGAGATGCATATGTGTGCTTTGCCACACAGAAGCGAGTTCAAGTGCGCCCATCATAATTTTGAGGAGTTTTGAGATTTTAGTTCTTCTGGTCTGTTTTTCCTTTATTCTTACAGCACATGTAAATTTTATAGGATAAAAAATGAACTTTATGGAAAAGCCAGTTTACTTGGTTACCAAAATTCGTAGCCTCTTCCCAGAGCCATGTCCAAGCTAGAAACACAGGTCAGTGGAGGAGCCAAGACCTTGAACAACTTGCAACACATCTTGGATACAAGCACCTCAGTTCAAAGAATGGTAATGGTTAAGCATACCATTTGGGAAGGAAAGCAGTCACGTTTTTGCTAAAAGTTATGAAACCAAATAAAGCATCTAGTAAAACAGCACTACACAGTGGCTCTAATTTTCTAGCATACATACTATATTCCTTCAGGAATAAAAACACATTCATTCAGCACTACAACCTAATATCAAAAACAAGAAAAATGTGCCCTGGCCAGGTGCTTGATTGGAGCACTGTCCCGTGCACCAAAAGGTTGTGGGTTGGATTTCAGTCAGGGTTCATACCTAGGTCGTGAATTCGATCCCCAGTCGGGACATGTACAAGAGGCAACCATTGATGTTTCTCTCTCACATTGATGTTTCTCTCTCTAAAAATTAATGAACATATCCTTGGGTGAGGATTTAAAAAATAGATAAAAATGTGAGTGGTTACACCTGTCTGACCACAACCTCCATTTTTACCCATGGCGTGTAAAGAGCTGGGAAGTTGTTGCTCCTATTCTTACAAAAAATTAAAAGGTGAACTAACTGAAAACCAGTCTTTTCTTTGACACATAAGACAAGTTTTGTGGCAAACTGCCGCCATAAAATCTGAAGAGATAGGTGAGTGCAGGAAATTCTGTCTGATATCTATCTGCCTACCCTGAGCAGAAGCTTCTGGAGGCAGACACTTGTAGGAATATTTAAATGACAACTTTGATGATTTCCTGGAAGCTGAATGTAGGCTAGCATTCAGCACATGGAAGCTAGCCTACATTGGAAGCCACAGTCTTGTGGGGTTGCCACACTTTCCTGGGCTTTATTTTCAAGAAGCACACAAGGTTCTCATTGTGAACATCCAAAAAAGACAGCTCTGTTGTGTGTCAGGAAAGAATTATATTGTGAAATATACCCAGGACCTGCTCTCTAGAATAAAAGACTTAACCAGAGTCTTATCCCAGGGCAACCAGGACAGATCCATTGCTCCAGGGGGAGAGGAGCAGACAGGTTCTAAGACAGTTTTCCACAACTGCTCAGAAATAGAAAGCGATCTCGTGCATCCAGGCACAGGACCATCTGGAGAGGGCCGCCTGCCGTCCAGAGTACAGAGAGTCCGGAGTACAAAGAGTTCACAAACATGCCTTTACCCTCCTCCTGCCCCATTAAGTGTCCTTGCTATGAACACTTTGCATTAGTGTACTGCATTTGTTACAACTGATGAACCAATGTTGTTACCATGCTACCAGCTGAAGCCCATAGTTTACATTAGGGTTCGCTTTTTCTGTTGTGTAGTTCTGGGAGCTTTGACAACTGCATGATTTGCATATGCACAACCACATTATCACACAGACTAGTGTCACAGCCCCCCCAATCCCCTGTGCACACCTGCTCTTCCCTCCCTCTCTCCTCTTGAGCCTCTGGAAGCCACTGATGGCTTTCCTGCTGCTTTGTCTGATATTACTGTATCTACTCTTGCTCTCCTTTGATTACTGGTAGCATGGTATATCTTCCTCCATTCCTTTAGTTTTCAAATAATTATGTCTTTAAAATAGGTTTATTGTACACAATACGCCCTTGGTTTTTTTTTACTTATTATAACAATCTCTGTCCTTTATACATATAAAACTGTGACATTTGAAATGATTTTTTAAATATATTTGGATAATATCTCTTATTTGTTACTGCTTTCTGTTCATTGTCTTTTTTAAAAAATTTGCTTATTTTTACAGAGGAGGAAGGGAGGGAGAAAGACAGGGAGAGAAACGTCAATATGAAAGAGAAACATGGATGGGTTGCCTCTTGGACACATCCTGAGTGGGGCCTTTCCCGTTTTGGGCTGACCCCCAACCCACTGAGCCATGCCAGTGAGGGCCATTGTCTTCTTTTTTTATTTTTATTTTTGTCTTCCTCTCTTATTTGCTTTCTCTGGTTTTAGTTGTGCATTACAAAATGGTTCCATTTTGTCTCCTCTCTTAGCATGTCAATTATATACTTTTTAAAAATGTTTGAGTAGTTACCCTTCAGTTTGCAATATAGGTCTACTTTCAAATAACATTGTTCTCATAGTGGGCTGTACAAATACCTTATAACAGTATTCCCACTTCCTCCTTTCCATCTCTTACAACACTACTGTCATTCATATCACTTTCCCATAAGCTATAATTATACATGGTTGCTATAAGTATTTTGAGCGAACTCTTATCTGCTGAATCAATTTAAAATAAGTACAATAAAAACATTTCATTTGACCTTCATTTATTTCTTCTCTGATGCTCTTTTTTTGTGTTTTGGGATTCTAAGCTGTACCATTTTCTTTCTCTCTGAAGAAAACTTTAAAAATCCCTGTCAGACGGGTCTATTTATGCACTATTTTCTCAAACTTTGTCTGAGACAGTATTTGTTCCCCCATCTTTTCTGAAGGATAATTTCACAGAACATAGTTTTCTAGGTGGTGGGTTATTTTCTTTCAACACCAGAAACATTTTACTCCACTAGTTTTTTGCCTGCGTGGCTTCTGAACAGAAATCCAATGTAATTCTTATTCTTGTTCTCCTGTAGGTAAGGCTTCTTTCCAGATTTTCTCTGTGTCTTTGACTTTCTTATGGTACACCTAGGTGCAGTGTGCCTACCATGTGCACGAATCTTTTTTTTTTTCAATTGGAGAACAGGCGGTCCTTTAACAAAGGCTGGTAGAACAATTGGACATCCATATGCAAAATTTTTTAACAATTTATGGACAAAGATCTTATACTTTTCACAAAAATTAACTCAAATGGGTCACAGACCTAAGTGTAAAATTCAAAACTATAATCCTTTTAGAGATAAACATAGAAGAAAATATATGTGTCCCTGAGTTGTGTTACATTTTAGGTGTAATAGAAAACAGGATTCATGAAAGAAAAAATTAATAACTTACTTTATTAAAATTAAAATTATTTGCTATATGAAATATAATGTTAACAGAATGAAAATACAAACCACCAATTGGGAAAAATATTTTCAAAAGATATATATGATAAAGTACTTGCAGCTAAAATACACAGGAAAAAAATAACCATGAGAAAATTTTTAAAGAACCAATTAAAAGGTGAACAAAAGATCTGAAATGCCACTTCACCACATTAAATATACAGACGTGTATTAAAGATGGTGAATATCATTTTCCATTAGGAAATACAAATTAAAACAACACATCTATTAGAATGGCTAAACTTGTAAAATAATAAAAATACCAATTTCTGGCAAAATGTAGAGCAACAGGAACTCTCATTCACTGCTGGTGGGCATACAAAATGGTACGGCCAATTTGGAAGTCAGTTTGGTAGCTTTTTTTTTTACAAAGCAAAACATAGTCTAACCATATAATCCAGGAATTGCCCTCAAAGATATTTACCCAACTGATTAAAAAAAAAACTTATGCCCACACACAAACCTCCACATGAATATTTACAGCAGCCTTTATTCATAATTGCCTTAAATTAGTAGCAACTAATGTGCTATTCAGTAGGTAAATGGATAAACTGTAGAAAACCTAAAGGGTTTGTCCAGAAGTTATCCAGCCATATAATATGAAAAATAGAGACATTCATTGAAGAAGATACAAGAAACATTATATATAAGACAATGATGCCTCGGTCCCTTTCAAAGTATGCACCCTGGGACCTCACACAGTTCTCCCCATCACTATCAACTTCCCAGTGTTATTTTCCTGATTCTCATCAATGGTCTGAAATCTCTTCCCTTTCTAAGACAATTTTAGTTTTTGGAAAAGCCAGAAGTTGCAGGGCACCATATCTGGGCTGTAGGAGGGCTGAGTCACCTGAGTGATCTGAGTTTTCACCCCAAAACTCTGCACAAGACATGATGCATGAGTGGGCATGTTGTGATGATGAAGCTGCCCATCACCAGTTGCTCAGAGCTGTGACCTTCTGAATCATCTGTATTGTTTCCGCAAGGAATGTTCAAGTTTCATGCAAAATCTGATGCAGGTTCGTAGCTCTATTTGCTCAGTCATTTTGAATGCAATACACATTCTCACTCAACAGTTTCTACCACCCGCACTGACTAGTATAGTGAAGTCATCCTTGCTCACATATGTGCATTCCAGTCCACTCTCCTTGACTACCAGGTTATATTCATGTCTCACTCACAAACCACTCTTGTTATATTACCAATGGCTGGACTTTTTCTGGAGACACCTTGTCATGTACAATGGAATACTACCCAGTAATAGAAAATGAAATATGTGTTTTAAAATGTAGGTTTTGTTATTATTCAGGTACGGCAAGGCCAATAGATTAGGAGACAGTTGCCTTTGAATAGATAACTTGTTATACAGATCTCAAGAGGAGGGTCATGGCCCACCATGGGGCAGGGTGGTTCACAGGGAATCACAAGGGTCAGTCAGGAGCCAGAGAGAGTGAGGGGACCATGTGGACAAGAGCCATTATTGTACTTTTCCAAAGAAGGATGAACAAGGCAGGGAAAGTAGACTAAGTCAGTTTAGGATTGGCTAGTTTAAATAATTCTGGCTCACTCTAGGGTGTCAGGCTGTCCCTAGTTGCCTGGAGCTGGGTCTAAGAGATTGGGGCAAGGAGAGAGAGGCCTTAACTGTGAGAAGTCATCGAGAAAGGCAGGTAAGAGTATGGCCTCTATATTAGCACCTTTGCATGTGAAAGGTGAGTTCATAGGTGAACTTCCGGCAACCTGCAGTCTGTTAGAAATTGCCTAACTTTGCAGGGACCATCCCTCCACCATATCAGCAAGGCCTCATGGTGTCAAAGCATCAAATACGGAAACTAGGAGGTGTGGCTGTTACACTAGGAAACCCTGCAAGATCATGGATGATTCCTAAATTCCTATGCTACATGCAAGAAATCAGTCTAAAAAGACCGTAGTGTTTAATTTTTATGACATTCTGAGAAAGGCAAACTGCAGAGGTGGTTAACACATCTGAGGTTGCCAGAAGTTCATGAATAGGTGAAGCACAGAACTTTTTCAAGGCAGTGAAACCATTCTATCTGATACCACAGTTATGGCTAAACAACACTACATTTTGTCAAAATCCAATTAACTTTATAGCCCAAAGAGTAAACCTTAATACATGTACCTGCTTTAATTATTTCAGATGTTGAAGAATCCTGGGATGGAATGCAGACTGTGACAAGAGAATCTATCTGTATTACAAACGTATAAAATAAGTTCGTTGAAGAAATTGGGAAGAAGTATTAAACCTACATAACTATAAGACTAAAGTTAATAAAGTGTCCATAAGCACTGCACTTTACTTAATAAAACTGTGTCCCATGGAAATACATGATCACAATTCTGAAAACACGATATGTGTATTATTCTGCTCAGGCTGCCATAACAAAATACCACAGACTGGGTGGCTTATACAAGAGCAAGTTATTTTTTCACACTTCTGGAGATTGGGTCAAAGATCAAGATGTCCTCAGTGTTGGTGTCTGGTGAGGTCTCTCTGCCATCTCCTTGTGTCCTCACACGACTTCTCTGTGTGTGCAAAGAGAGAAAGAGAGAGAGTCCTATTGGATCAGGATCCAACCTTATGATTTTATTTAACTTTATTTATCTCTTTAAAGTTTTTATCTTCATATACAGTCACATTAGGAGTTAGAGCTTCCATATATAAACTTTGAGGGGACAAAAACATTCAGTCCATAACACATACAAGCTTGAATGAAATAATTAGGTAAATGCATGGCAGATAATGGAAGTCAGCTTTCTTACACTTGGAGTGGGAGTTTAAGAAAAGAAAAAGAAGTAGGGTGAAATTATCTATTTGATAATAGACTAGAGTTCATTAGTATAAACTCATATCTAGCTTAATATAGCTTTAGATGGTTACATATAGAAATATATACATATATATCCAGTTTAGTATACAAAAACGTTTTTCTGTGCTCTGTCAGCCGTAAGGGTTTGGAAACAATGACACAAAGAAATAAAGAAGCATTGAGTACACCTAGCACCCAGACCTTGCTGTCTAACACCATCCTCTAAGCAAAGAAACTGAAGATCCTTGGAGAAACATCCAACCCCCGGGCAGAGACACGAAATGTACAAGATGAGCCTGTAGTGACAGCAAGTAAAGAAATACTCTGTGTCAAAGGAACACAGAGACCAACTGAAATGGCCCAAGATGGAGCAGTGTGAGCAACAAAATACAGTATTAGATTAAAACCCAAAGTACAAAATAAATAATCATGAACACTTATTTCAATAAAATGTTGAATAAATAATAACTAGGGAGAAAAGAGAAGTCACTCATTCAGAAGAACTCCAAATAATTCATGTAGGTACTTCACCCTCAACTGGGGAGCATAAGTCTCCAGACCTGAAGTAGGGGCTCTGCATACTGACCTCCATCACAAGAGTGCAGAACAGAAAGGGGGTAAAAGATTAACTTTGTCATGGAGAACCCTGAAAAACACTACCTGAACCAGGTGATCAAGGTTGAGGTTGATAGAGATATGTTAAGTGGATGATGTGGACCCTTGAGAAGATGCAATGAGAACGGCATTTTACCTATACAATCTTTCTCCCCAAAACACATCACCCAAAATACTCAAGAGAAAGATATCAGATAAATGCCAATTGAAGAACATTCTGAGCAATACACCTCAAAACATTTAAGGTTATCAAATACAACTCTAAGAAACTGTCCCAGCCAAGAGGAGCCTAAGGGAGTATGACAACTAAATGCAATGTGGTTTCCTGGATGGGATCTTGGAACAAAAACAAACTAAACAAGGACATGAGGTTAAAAACCAACAGTCCTGGCTTGGTGGCTCAGTAGGCTTAGCATCATCCTGCACACCAAAATATTGTGAGTTTGATACCTGGTCAGGGTACACACCTCAGTTGCAGGTTCAGTCTCCAGATGGGGTATGTGCAGGAGGCAATTGATTAGTGTTTCTCTCTCACATCAGTATTTCTGTTTCTCTCTCTCTCTCTCCCTAAAATCAATAAGCATATCAAAACAATAAGAAAATATAAAAAGGAAGAACATTAGTTGATCATCATCATTGGTTCACTAATTGCAACAAATATATCATACTAGTAAAAGATATTAATAATAGGGAAAACTGCATGCAGGGTATATGGGAACTCTTGGTACTATCTTTACATCTTTTCTGTAAAAATAAATTTTTCTTCTAAAAATAAAATCTATCTGAAATCTAAAAAAATGCTCTAAGGAAAATTTTAAAAACACAGAAAATAATAGAATAACAACTCTCACAATGATCAGGAAAAGCAATGTGAGCATGTTATTGGCCAGGGAAAATCTGACTAGCTAGTTTTCTAAAGGCTTCATAGGTTTTTAAAACCTGCTGAATTTTTAAAACTAGTTTTATCCTTCAACCTAAGCTCAGAATTTTTTATTTGCTGTCATCCTGAGTGGGGCACAGAATAAGAAAAGGCTGTGCGATGTGTCCAAGGCTGCCCAGCCGGTGGCTCTGTCAATCAGGCTATGTGACCCAGCAGCTGTGGTGCTGCCCAAAACACCAGAGGCAAGTAGGCACACTGCAAGGAGCCTTTGGCAGGAAACTCTAGGGGAAGTACAGTGCAGATCTTTAGGGTTTGGGAGCAAAGCTATACTTTTTTTTTTTAAGATACAGATTCTGGCTCACTACTGGGCCCTGGTAGAGATGGAGTGCTTAATCATAGGCCATTAAGTTACTGTGTGACTTGAGCTGCCCATCATCTATCCAAGTTGTCTGATCTATGAAACCAAAATGATAGGCTTGGACAGTAGCATTCCATAATCAAATGATAGCAATCTATCTAAGGAGATCCTGACAACATTAGGGACATAGCCAGAAGTATCTGATTCATAGTTGGTGACTGATGGTTTAGCTGGACTGTCAGGCACTTTGAAAGAAAACGATTAGAAAAGTGTCCATAGGAGATCTTGGAAAGAGGTATGTGGGAAGAACATCCCAAATGATCAGAACATAGAGATATTTATGTCCCATATAAATGATCACCAAAAAATACCCTTGGCAGAAGAGGACCTTATTAATCAGATGGCTAAAGCTCTCTTTTTACGGACATCAATTAACCTCTTTCGCAAACCACCATGCTCCTTGCCCAGTGACTAATACAGTGATTGTGATGGCATGATTTAGACCACGCTTGTACTTAGCAACATCGGTTTCTACTCACTGGGATGTGTCGACTTATTTTACGTGTCAACTTGACTGGATCATGATGGGTCCAGACACTGGGCTAAACATTTTTTCTGGGATTGTTCATGAAGATGTTTCTGAATGAAATTAGCAAATAAATTGATGAACTAGTGTAAGTGGAAATCATTCAATTCTTTGAGGCATGACTAAAACAAAGAAGTGGACAAAGGAAGAACCCAGACCCTGCTGTCCAATTGCAAGGGCTGGGACCGCAACCTCCTCCTGTCCTTTTTTGCTTCTGGCAATTGAGTTTAATTGTCTACATTTATAAACATAAGGTATTGGTTTTCTGGACCCCCAACTTGCAGATGGTAGGCAGCGGGACTTCTCAGTCTGCAAAATTGCATTACTAATTTATTTCAATAATAAGTATCTTCCTATATAGATATCCCATTGGTTCTGTTTCTCTGGAGAACTCTGACTAATACACTCACCACGGCAGATCTGGTGACAGAGCCCAATCTGCCAACAGCAGAGACCAACAATATCCTTCAGTATTGCATTCCCAGAAAGGATTAGCCAACTCCCTGGTAGCCAGCTCCCAGGGTGATTATGTTGGACGACTTCCATCACAGGAGAGCAGAACTTTGCTCTCACCAGAAAGTAGACACTTATTCTGGAGATGGATTTGCCTTCCTGCCTGCAACACTTCTGCCAAAACCACCATCCACTAACTTATAAAACATTTTATTCGCAGTCATAATATTCTAGATAGCATAGCTTTTGGCTAAAAAAGTAACTTTATAGTTAGTGCAGTGGGGCAATGGGCCCATAGACACAGAATTCACTAGACTGACAATATTTCCATCACCCTGAAAGTCTGCTAGAATAGTAGCATGGCTTTTTGGATTCTCATGCATGATGCCAGCTGGGTGGCAACACCTCATAGGACTGGGTAATGTCACTAGGATAATGATCTATGCTCTAAATCAGCAGCCAACATACAGCGCTATTTTTCCTGTTGCCAATATCCATGGAAGTGGAAAACAAGAAGTAGAAAGAGCATGGCTTCTTACACTATTACCTCTAAAGATCTATCTACTCCTGACCAAAATAATAGCTGCTTTCAATCCCTACAACTGAGTTCCTCTGGGTGAGAGGTCTTCATTACCAAAGAAGGAGGGCTTCTACCAGGACACAGCAAGAGTTCCACTGAGCAGGAAGTTGAAGCTATCACCTGGCCACTTTAGGCTTGTCAATAAATGGATGAAGAGGAGGTTACTATTTTGGCTGTGATCACTAATTTTAACTCAAGAGGATATGGAGCTGCAAAAATGTAACAGATATATTAAGGGGTATGTTGTAAAGTAGGAGATCCCCTGGAATGACTTGATAACTGCTCTTATATGATATGATTAAAACCAATGGGAACTAAAGCAATACAGTAGAAGCAAGACTTTTTGCCCAGACACTTTAACAGTCAAGGCTAGGGTCACCCTACCAGACAGAAACTATAATGAACTGAGTTGATTGCTGATGGCAAAATGCCTAGTGGAAAAAGAAAATTATGAATACCAGCAATAACTGCATGATCCACTGCAGAAATGAGGACTGTAACAATTATAATATATCCTTCTTGTTTTGGTGTTAATATAAATGTATATGTATTAACCAAGTTTTTTAAATTCTCCCCCCTTTCCCTATTACCTAACATATGTAAATATTAGTTAGTTTATATATCAGGGTGAAGACTTTAGGGTATCAAAGGAGGGGTAAAACTTAGAAAAGAACGAGTATCAAAGGTGGATAAAAGAGTTTTGCATGCCCTCTTGGGGACAGGGTCAATGTGATTTCAGTTGCACATGTGATAGCTGCATCATGCTAGTATGTAAGTATGATTTTGCTACTGTTTTTTTAAAAGATTTTACTTATTTATTTTTAGAGAGAGAGAGGAAGGGAGGGAAAAAGAGGGAAAGAAATATCTATCAGTTGTATCTATCTTGCACAATCCCAACCAAGGACCTGGCCCACAACCCAGGCATGTATCTCAACCAGGAATTGAACATTTCAGTTTGTGGGACAATGCCCAACCCAGTGAGCCACACCAGTCAGGGCACAACTGTCTTTATTTCAAAGTTCAATGTGGTTAAAAGAAGTGTGTATAGGAACCAATTTGACAAGTGGTACACTGTGGTGGCTTTGCATTGTATCAGTTTAGCTGAACTAGAACATTTTCCAGAAATCTCTCCTATGTGGCTCTGGGTAATGGTTGCCTAATATTTACACGAGGTTTGGAAAGTGGAAGTGGAGCCACAGTTATTTTGTTACTCTCTGATAGTCAGTGAGAGGTCAGGTGCTGCTGCAGCTCATACATTGTCAATGTATACATTGACAATGACCAGTGACGTTGTCATTGATCAACTTATTGTCATGGGCAGCACTGGAACCCACAGCAACTCTTGATTCTGCCAGGTCTTCTCCTTCCATTGTTCTGAGTGTTGTAGCAAGAACGTGTACAGCTCATGGCAACAGGTACCAGCTTCTCCACCAGGTCACCCATGGGACAATCTAGGTTTCAGATTGTTCTAATGGGTTCATCCTTTCTGGTTCCAATTTTCCTTGTTTCTCTGTACATGTCCAGCTGTTTTTTCCACCTCTCAGTCTGGTTGACCCATAATGGTTTCAAGGTCAACACAGAGTCAAAGACACCAGCATTACATAGTTTCCTCCACCAGCTCCCACCATTGCATAAGGTATAAATCTTATAAATTTCCTATACTTTATCATTCACAGTTCTACCTCTCTGAATGAGCCCTAACTTACACATCATGTCTTACTCTTTAGTCTAAAAGGAAGAAAATAATAAATACCAAAAAGAGAAAAAAAATCATGTATAGAATGAACGTGAATTTAAAATTCATAAAATGACATGTAGTCTTCCCTTTTTATAGTCTAGAAGTAAAATTTTAATCACTTTTTTCTTAATACAGCTTTTGTTAAAACCACATGGCATGCTGGGAGCTTCCATCCAAAATAAGAGAGCAAGCTGGCACTTGTTTTAGGTGAAACCAGGACACATTTATTAAGGAGGGAGGATTGTCCCCATGCAAAAAACTGTCAGTTCCCATCAACCAAGTGTGAGTCTTATCTGGAATAAGAATCTACTGGGCTCAGGGAAAGGACTGGTCCAAGATTAGGCAACATGGGTTGCTGGTCACCTGACAACATTGGTAACATCAACAGATGCTTTGATTATAGATTAAGGAGGCCCATCTGGCCACAAAATGGAAAAACGTCAACCATTTTTGTGCCTCTTAGTTGCAAGACTTCAATAGTGGTCGTATCTTATTTATCTTTTTATTCAAGAGCCTAGTGCTGTACAAACAATGTAGTAGATAGTTAGTCAAATTATTGAATGAAAAAAATAAATGAATAATCTCCACCAGCCAGGCTGGGTACCAGCAGAAATTGACAAAGTCAAAGGTTGTCAGTAAAAATGCCTGCTATTGAGTACAGTGCACTGTGTCGATGTGTTTTTTGGGTTTTTTTCCAAGATTTTATTTATTTATCTTTAGAGGGGAAGGAGAGAGGGAGAGAAACATCAATGTATGGTTGCCTTTTGTGCGTCCCCTGCTGGGACTTGGCCTGCAGGAAACCAGCCTGCAACCCAGGCATGTGCCCTGACTGGGAATCGAACCACGATCCTCTGGTTCGTAGGCCCGCGCTCAATCCACTGAGCTACACCAGCCAGGGCTGTGTCGATGTGTTTTTAAAAATAATGTGAATGACATCGCCCTCTCTCTCCCCATAGATATTTTCCATAATATATATTTACATATAAAGATTGTATTTATATAACATTTTATATAGAACTTTTATATTTATGAGACTAATAAACATCAATAAGATCTCTTTTAGCTCTAGATATCTCTCTGTAGGAATGTACATATATACATGCATGTACATATATAGATAGTATGACTATCTACGTATTTATAGAGAGAGATAAAGATAGATACCAGATCGTAAAAGTTTGAGCTAGAACAGAACTTACTGATATTTAGTAATTTAACCCTTCTCTGTAAGATAAAGAAAGTTTTACATTTCAGAGGAAATTTTTCTCAGTAAAATTCAGTCTAAGCAAAAATTAGAAAATATGAAGGTTAAAGTGCCACATCCAGTCCCAGCACCAACCATGCTGTCTGACAAAGTCCGAGCATGGGGAGGACGACTTCAAAGAAGCGTGTTCCGGCCTGGTGGACGTGGCATGAATAGATATGTGGTGTTGATCTTAATCTCGCTGTCTCTTGGTGTTCTAACCTTTACCTTTCTGATAATTTGGAATCTCCCAGAAATGCTGACCATTCTCAGAGCTGAGCAGCAACTAGGTCAGGCTGAGAACAATATCACCTTGGCCTTTCCCCAGAATAACACCTCCTTCCCTGACCTGATTAAGCAGCTGTAGGATATGATGATATCAGCCAGTAGGGGGCCTGGAATACCCAAGGCAGCCCCCTTAAGTAAGTCCCGAGGCAAATCCCCTCTAATGAAATAGCCCCTGAATGTCTAAAGTTGTTAGAATAACAGCCCCTCCTTTACCTTGAATAGGGATATATATATCTATTAGAATTAGACAGGCAAAGAAATAGGAGAAGCTAGTTAGCTATTAAGCATGTAGAAAACAGTTACTAGGGAGATAGAGTTTATAGCATAGAGCTATTTCAAATTATCTGATTAATAGTTCTCCTGGTCAAAATAACTTTTGTTTAATATAATTGAAACTATGGGAACTTTCGTATTTTTCCTAATTACCTTTGTATTGATTCTTTTCTGCTTAACTGATTATACTATGCACCTGTAAATGTTAATCACTACCAGAAATGAAAATATAAAAAACCTGCTTGTAGCCTGGCTGGTAGCTCAGTGGATTGAGCACGGGCCTACGAACCAGAGGATCGTGGTTCGATTCCCACTCAGGGCACATGCCTGGGTTGCAGGCCAGTTCCCTGCAGGCCAACTCCCAGCAGGGGAGGAATGAAAGGCAACCATACACTGATGTTTCTCTCCCTCTCTCCTTCCCCTCTAAAAATAAATAAATAAATAAAATCTTAAAAAAAAAAAACCTGCTTGTACTTGGAATAAACAGAACAGTGCTTCACCTGCCTTTGAGCTGTGTAGTTGCCTGTTACCCATCGCCGATGCCTATCCTCACCTCGAGGGACCCCTGGACCCTGCTGCGGCCGGACCATGGCATTAAAGGGAATAGGATAATAAATATGAGGAAAATTATATCTTTGGATGGGCCTTTTTTTCTTTCTTTTTGTCATGAGCACTAAGAGTCAACTCTGGCTGTCTCAGCTCCTCTTTTGCAGGTCCCTGCTCAGTTTCTAAACCCACCTCAAACCAGGAAAAAAATATATCAATAGTAGCCACTGAAATGGGTTTCGCTCTTATAAAAAGTTATCTAGTGTGTCTGGTGAGTTCTGTTCCTATTGTGCATTCTTTCCTTCCCACTCTTACTGTATAAACACAAATGGCCATCTCTTAACCCTGTCCCCATGGTTCTGGTCCAATCGTAGGTATTTTGCTTCCCTGACTCCAACTTTCCCAGGCTTGACATCCTTGAAAGGCGTCCTCAAGGGCTGGCCTTGCTCCCTGTACCTTGAGTTGCTGACCATCCAACTTCAGATGTTCCCTGTCTCCTGCCCTTGAACTCTAGTCCAACCTGCTGGATTAACCTTCTCAAATATGGATGTCTGCTGATAGTATACTGTTTGCCTATCCACTTCACACTGGATTCCCCGATTGCCTGCATGGTGCCAGCAGCATGGTTTGGTCGGTTACTGCCCTCACTGATCTGATTATATGTTCCCCAGCATGCATCCCTTCTGAACATGATGTGGGGACAACACCCACTAGATGCATTTCAGGAAATTACAAAGAACAGGAGCCAGGATAGACAAGTAATAACTCTGACTCACCAAAGTCAGTCATGGGCTCTTTGGTGAAACAGATTCCATCTCTCAAAGTGATTTTTAATTCAGACATTGCTGCCCTACTCTGTATAACTACCAGTCTGAAAGAAACCTGAGCTTATCTTTTTACCCCCAAATTTATACTGTACCAAGGTCTCAAAGACATCTACCAATGTAAGCATATTGATGTAGTATTATCTATGAGAAACTATTCTCAAATATCCTAATGGCCTCCTATAAATTCAGTTGCAAGACTAATGCGATTGGTTTTCTCATTACTGTGCCTCAGAAGGACGTGGACTAACTTCATCTACTGTGCCCCAAAGGAGAAAATTAAAAGAGCAGGAAGGAAGGAGGGGGGAGGAAGTTTACCTGCTCACAACCTGATAACAGGAAAAGACTTCTTGAAACCAGTCCTGAAATTATCTGGTGATCCATTCCTACTAAGCTGACATCTGTCTGTTTTAGACAACTAGTAATTAAATAAGAAAATATCTTTCTTGCCACAAAGTGCTAAAAATGACTATCAGTCCTCCAGGGCTAAGTATTAATTAAATAATTTCTTCCAACTACTCAAAAAGTAGAACTTTAAAATTTATATTTACAAAGTGCTACATTTAAAATATATCTATATCAAAGTCAGGGGAAAGTAAAATAATAATTTCTTCATTAAAGCAAAATATAGAAGAAAATTGGTAGCTCAAGGAAGAAAGTAGCAACATGTCCTTTTCTGTCAGTAAATTACAAACAATAAGTAATTAGTCAAAATAGGAGTGTCTTGGTACATTATGTGGTAAAGACTTCCAGTATTATAATCAATGTATTCATTAGGAAGTCACTGCAAGACTTACTCACTGCTTTGATGGGCTCCTATGCATTTCACATATGCCTATAATACTAGAGATATTAAGTATAGTTGATTATTTACATGTCTATGTTACGAACCAGAAACTAACAGCTATAAAGGTAGAAGACATGTAATAATCATTCCTATATTGTCAGTGCTTTTACTAGTGCTAAATAACAAGTACTAGTAAATGTTGTTTGATTGAATGATATATTTAATTCTTATAACAGATAAAATGTCTCATAATATTACTTATGAGACAGGTCAAGGAAAACAGTCAGTCCCATCCAACTGCTGAGAAAGGCTGGAAGACAAAACAACCTTCCTCAAGTTTACAGATGCTAAAGAGAAAATGATCACAAAGAAACAGGTAAACATGATGACATTAAAGGAAACTAATAAAGTGTCAATGACAGATCTTAAAGAAATGGAGCTCTGTAAACTGTCTGACAAAGAATTTAGAATTATCCTCTTGAAGAAACTCAGTGAACTAGGCTAAAAAAAGATTGACAATTAAATAAAATTAGGAAAATAATGTATTAACAACATAAGTTCAACAAATAAACAGATGCAATTAAAAATCCCATATTTTAGAGGTGAAATATACAATGACATAATTAAAAAATTTAATAGAAAGCTTCAACAGCAGATTCAACCAAACAGAAGAAAAGAAGTAAAGAATTCTGAGACAAATCATTTGAAAGTATTTAGTCAAGACAGAACAAAGAAAAAGAAATTAAAACAAGGAAAGAGAGCCTACAAACATATGGGTAACACTAGAAGAAACAATGTATGCATTGTTGTTCCAGAAGGAAAAGAAAGGGAGGAAGAGGGGAAAGGCTTACTTAAGTGTGTAAAGGCTGAGAACTCTTCAAAACTGGAGAAGGGTCCGAATCTTCAATTTCATAATGCACAGATACTAAAAAGTTTCAACTGTAGAAGATCTTTTCTAAGTCATATTACAATTAAATTGTCTAAAACCAAAGACAAGGAGAGAATTTTGAAAGCACAAGAGAAAAATAAATTCTCACCTACAAGAAACCCTCACAAACTGTTAGTGACTTCTCAGCATAAACTTTGAAGTACAGGAGATATTAAAATGATATATTCAAAGTCTTGGGGGAAAAAAACTACCAACCAAATAGTCTTTTCCCTGAAAAGATGTCCTTCATAAATTAAGGAGAGAAAGAAGTTCTCAGACAAAGAGGTGCTTTTCATCATCACTAGACTAAAGGGAGCTCTCTAAGCTGAAATGGAAGTATGCCAATTAGTAACATAAAAAAATCTTGATATGGGAAAGTATACATTCAAATTTAGAATATCCTAGAAGTGTGTAAGTCCCTTAGCTCTTGTATAAAGATTAAAGTTCAGAGGTATTAAAAATAACTATAGCTAAAATGGTTTCTTAATGTACATACAACACAGAAAGAAGTAAATTGTTACATTAAGAGCATAAAATGTTGAAAGAGGAGTAAAAGGCTAGATTTTTTGGTATATAGTCAAAGTTAAGTAGTTATCAGCTTAAAATAAACTATAATAACTAGAATATGTTTTATGTAGATCTCATGGTAACCACAAAGCAAAAGCCTGTAGCAAACACAGAAGATAAATAAATCAACAATACCACAGAGAAATCACCAATTCACTAAGACAGGCAAAGAGGAAGGAATAAAGAAACTATAAAACAGCAAGAAAACAATTGATGAGGTAGTATTAATAAGTTCTTAGCTGTCAATAATCACTTCAAATGTGAATGGATCAAGTTTTTAAGTTAAAAGGCCCTCAGAGACCCAGAGAGCAATATGGTGATTCCCAGAGAGAAAGGGGGTGGAGGGAGGTAGATGATGGTACCAGAGTAAAAATGGTGATGAGAGAGATAACAAGTGCTTTTGAGGCTGTGAAGAAAAGGGAACATATGTACACTTTTGGGGGAATCTAATTTGGTGTAATTACTATGGAAAGCAGTGTGGAGATTCCCCCAAAACTTAAAAATAGAACTACCATGTAATCCAGCAATCCTACTTCTGTGTATATGACCAAAGGAAGTGAAATCCCTGTCTCAATGAGATATCTGCATCCTGTGTTCTCTGCAACATTATTCACAATACCCATGACATAGAGACAACCTAAGTATCCATCAACAAATTGATGAATAAAGACAATGTGTGGTATATACACATAATGGAATATTATTCAGCCATGAGAAACCAGAAAACCTTACCATTTGCGACAACATGGATAAATATAGAGGACATTATGCTAAGTGAAATAAGTCAAACAGAGAAATACAAATACAGTATGTTCTCACTTATATGTAGAATGAAAAAAAAAAGAACACCAACTCTAGAAAAAGAAAATAGATTAGTAGTTACCAGGGGCTGGTTGAGTGGGTGAGAAATGTATAATATCATTTTAATATCATTTTAATTAAAAAGTATAAACTTCCAGTTAGAATAAATTCTGGGGACATAATGTAAAACATGTAATAGGGTTAAAAATATTTTTTGTGTACTTGAAAGTTACTAAGAGAATAGATCTTAAATCTCCTCACAACAAAAATACACAAAAATTATATGAGGTGATGAATGTTTTAACTAACCTAATTGTCATAACCTAATTTCACAATATATACATGTATCAAATCATCACCTTGTACACCTTAAATTTTCACAATATTACACATCAATTGTACTTTAATAGAGCTGGGAGAAAAAAGAATGACCAAAAATAAAATTCATAAAACAAGTTTTAACAGAGTTTACTGAAAAACCTAAACTCATGTTCTATCAGAGAAGCTGGGTGGGCACAAGCACATGCACACACTTGGAACCTGTGCATGCAGAGTTCATCATGGCTGTCATTCAATTCTTTCTTCCTGTAGAAAGAAAGACTAGAGGACAGGTGGAGACAATGGCCTGGTTTCTTCAAAAAGAAAATTTAAAAATCTACTAATTTGAAGTCTTAAAACCTTTCACAAACAAAATTCTCCTTTCAGGTACAGGAATATTTTAGAAACTTCAGCCTCAGAGCAAAGAAATTTAAGAATTTGTTGATCCTGGCTGGTGTAGCTCAGTGGATCAAGTGCCGGCCTGTGAACCAAACAACCGGAGTTCGATTCCCAGTCAGGGTACATGCCTGGGTTGCAGGCCAGTTCCCAGCAGGGGAAGCATGAGAGGCAACCATACATTGATATTTCTCTCCCTCTCTCCTCCCCTTCCCTTTTAAAAATAAATAAATAAAATCTTTTACAAAAAGAATTTGTTGTGTTTCCAATACACTGGGTAGTTTCCATAGCCAGTAGAAGCTTTTGCTTCTCCCTGCTACATCAGTTTGATGCATCTGACAAGGTTTCTGCTTTATAGTCCTGTACTGAAGATCCCTGCTGGACCTAGAGATCTGCCTTCACTTCCAGCTGGGCTGAAGACTGCTTAGACTCCCCACCAAGCTGTCTTACCAGTGCCATTCTCTGGAAGCCTGGTACCTGCTTCCCAAATGTTTAGCTTTACCTTGATACTGCTACAAGCATTGTAAATATGTGGAAATCAATGCTGCTAATCAAAGTACTACTAATACTATAAATATCCTATTTTTTGTATGTCCCATGTTACATTATGTCACCATAGATGTCTACCCAAGGAGAATAAAGGCACACATTTGCCATGGTTCTTTGTAGATGTTATATTGGACAAAGATGGATAACTTTTGAAGGCCAGTTGTATTGTTTTAAAAATGTCTCTACTTCTTCTCTACCTAATCACTCTTTTCTTTTCCTCTCACTGGCCAATATCAAGGTTCTAGAATAGCTTGAGTTGAAGATTATTTACCTATGAAATGATCTATTAATCTCTCCCTTTTCTGATCCCATATATTTGCCAAATGCCTTCATAGTTTTACAAGTATGGCTGTGATGGGGAAAATGTTTCCTGGCTGTAAAGTAGTCATGTAGATTCCTAGATTTAAAAAAAAAAAACCTGTCACAAAATGGTCTGGATAACATAATACATTGAACAAAATGGTTCTAGAGTTTAGAAATTATAAAACCAAGTCTTGTAGATCAGAGACCCTTTCTAAAGATCTAACCTCCACTATGACATTTTTACTGCTCAGTTTGGCTTATTACCCTAATCCTGAGAGAACCTTTTTCCTAAGGGGCGAAAGTACATTCCAAAGATAACGACGCATTCCTCTGCTGCTCCCTGTCAGAGGTTCCAAGTTACCCCCTGGAGGCAAAGGACCTTTGATAGAGTTGGAGAACAGACACACCAGCCTTCCGAATTTCGTGCTGTATTCCTCCCTCATTAGAAGGTAACTTCACATACAGCAACTTCACATCCAGCAATACCATTTGTTGCATGGAGATGGAACAGTATTCTAGGGACTTCTGGTCATCAGTCAATGCTAGACATCCTCCCAAAATGATATTCTGCTCAAAGAAAGCCTGTCTCATTGATCATCAATAGGGAGGAAAAAATCTACCTAGAAGAGTCAATATTTTGACATTTGGAACAGTGTCCTGATAATATTATGTGACTGTTAAGAAATAGTCAAACAGATGGGAAAACCTTAGGATTGTCCTAATCCTCCCAAGATCGCATTTTGTTTGGCAAGTTTTGACTTGGTCAGGCCACACAGATATGGGCCTTTAACTATCCCAAAACTTTGCTCACTGCATATATTTGTTCTAAAAACAACCCAGATTATCTCTCAATACCCAGTTTTCAGAGTGGACAGAGACGGTAAGGGAGAGTTCTGAACTGTTGCTCTCCTCCCCAGCCTATATTAACTATAGTGACAGTCTATCAGATGGCCCCCTCATTGAGTTCCAGCACTAGCAAAACCAAATGCTGGGGAGATGGGCACTCTCCCAGGGCCCACACATGTAAAGTGTTTGATCCCAGGGCGCTGCTGGCACTGTGACAGCTCACACAACAAAAATGTCCTCTGGCACTGTGTTAAGGAAAAACAGCTTACCAGCATCAGATAGTGACTGAACTGGCTTTTTTTTTTTAATCCCCAAAATCCTAACTACTTAAGAAATCTATCTAAAGTGATCACAGTGAAAAGGAAACTGCTCTCTCACCATATTTTCTCATATGACTTTAACATAGTTTCTGGCTGAAACCAAGACTCATATTGCACATTGTGTTTCTTTCATCTGAAAAAAAATGGAGGTGATAAGCATCCCCTTGAGTTGTTCTGAGCATCAAAGGAAGTAAAATATATGCTCACATAAATGTCCCTGCCCCTGTATCTAGCATCTAATGGAAGCTCCCTTTCTTTTCAAGGTTAGTAAAGAGACGCAATTTCTTCCAGTGCGGGCAGTACATTTGCCCGACGCCCCTCCCTGCCACGCCCCCATTTCTCACTGCTGAACTGCTTCTGCCAGAGCACCCACTCTCTCCCTGGTTTCTGGATCATCTACAAGTCCGTTCTGGTTCACCACACTGCAGGCTCCAGGTTATTTAACTAGTCTTGGTCTTAGCCTCCACAGTAAGACCCTCCTCCAGTTCCTGTGTGTTCATCGCTTTCCTACTTAACGACCATGGTCATTTCCTGTCCAGACCAGGTTCTGCTCTAAGATTCTACTGCCAGTAACAAGCTGTCTTGGATGGCCTTCAGTAGACCTTCAGTTTTATCCCTTGGAGAAAGTGCTGAAGGAGTCCCTGCTCCGTTTCCTGCTGGGAACCATTAAACCATAGCTTCACAACGATCTTGCTCTACAGAACCCACTCTGAACTGGCAGCGGGAGGAAGAGGGATTAGAGGGTGGAACTAGGCATGGGAATAAGCTTCTAGAGCAAGATTGGAGCTCAGGGATGCAAAGCTAAATGCTCCTGGGGTCTGCCTTTGAGTAGAAATGGTGAAGGAAGTTGTAGTGGTGGCTTTGCCAATAATAAATTGTAGAACTGAAATAAACTTTTGCAAACTACCAATTTATAAGAAGTAAATTCTGATCAGCCATGCTAAAGAAAACCAAAATGATCTTCTATCATTCTGTAAAAGAATATATTATGAAAATATTTTCTAATAGTCAGTGGGATTCACAGATATGGCTACAGAAGCGTGCATGTAGTTAAGTACAATAGTTCTAAAGAAATAGGGCTACAGAGCCTGCAGGAATTAACAAATTCTAAACCAATGTGATTTTAGAGTTCCGGTAATCTTTCTTAAAAAGTACTGAAACAGTAAAAGAAATACATAAAAACTGACACAGGGAAAGAGGAAAACAGAGAGAAAAACTGGGGAGGGAAACATAATCGAAATATACTTAAATTTAGTAACCCAAGTCCTAGTTTCCCTAGAAGATTTGTGACCTAACATAAGTCTTTTGACTTCTTTGAGCCTCAGATTCAACAATCCCAACCTTGGATAATCATCTCACACAACTTGTCATCCAAATATGGTCATTATCATTCTTTAGTACAGCCCATGTGAAACATTAAACAAGACAACGTTTTTCCCATTTTGTTAGCTCACAAGAACTGTACACAAGGCCACCCACGTCTAAAAGAATGGCCTGGACGTAGGCTTTTAGCTGGTGTACTGCTCCCACCCAACAAAACTCTGAGCTCCTCCCAGTCAACGCATATGCCTGGGTTGCAGGCCAGTTCCCAGCAGGGGACTCACAAGGGGCAACCATACATTGATACTTCTCTCCCTCTCTCCTTCCTGGGACAGGCCAGAAAGATCCCCTGACCCAGGCGCCCAGGCAGCTCCGTGTCGGGCTGACCCGGTGAGGGCTCAGGGCGGTGGGCGGTGGGCTGGCTGCGGTCACACATTCACGCACAGATAAACCAGCAAAGGATTGAGAAGTAAGGCGGACCATGCAGGCCCCAGCGGGTGAACCCGGCAGTGGGCTGACCCCAGTCGCACATTCGTGCGTGCAGTGGGACAGACTGTGTCACCCGCAGTGCCAGTGGGAGGCAGCAGAGGGGGCCTGCCATTGCTTTCCTTTGGCCCCACCCCCACATACAGCGTCACAACCCAGAGACTGAGTGGCCCAGCCCTGGTGAACACCTAGGGCTCTGCTCCTCATACATAACAGGCACAAACAGTCCAAAATATGGCTCAGGAAGAACTCAAAGCCCCAGAGCTGATAACTCTAAGCGATCAGGAAATAGCGAACCTCTCAGATGCACAATTCAAGACACTGGTGATCAGGATGCTCACAGAACTGGCTGATTTTAGCCACAAATTACAGGAACATATGAAGGCTAAACTAATTGAAATGAAGGGAAATGCACAGGGAACCAATAGTGATGGAAAGGAAACTGGGACTCAAATCAATGGAGTGGACCAGAAGGAAGAATGAAACATCCAACCAGAAAAGAATGAAGAAACAAGAATTCAAAAAAATGAGGATAGGCTTGGGAACCTCCAGAACATCTTTAAACGTTCCAACATCTGAATTATAGGGGTACCAGAAGGGGGAAAGAAACAGCCACGAGTGGAAAACTTATTTGAACAAATAATAAAGGAGAACTTCCCCAGTCTGGCAAAGGAAATAGACTTCCAGGAAATCCAGAAAGCTCAGAGAGTCCCAAAGAAGTTGGACTCAAGGAGAAACACACCAAGGCACATCATCATTACATTAGCCTAGATTAAAATGAAGAAGAGAATCCTAGAAGCAGCAAGAGATAAGGGGACAGTTACCTACAAAGGAGTTCCCATCAGACTGTTGGTGTATTTCTCAAAAGAGACCTTACAGGCAAGAAGGGGCTGGAAAGAAGTATTCCAAGTCATGAAACCCAAAGACCTACATCCAAGACTGCTCTATCCAGCAAAGCTTTCATTTAGAATAAAAGGGCAGATAAAGTGCTTCTCAGATAAGATAAAATTCAAGGAGTTCATCATCACCACGCCCTTATTATATGAAATGTTAAGGGACGTATCTAAGAAAAAGAAGATGAAAAATATGAACAGTGAAAGGACAGCAAACTCACAGTTATTAACAACCACACCTAAAAAAAAAAGCAAACCAAGAGGACAGCTAGATCAGGAGTGGAACCATAGAAATGAAGAACACATGGAATGTTAGCAACAGGGGAGTGGGAGGAGGAGAAGGGGGAAGAAGGTACAGAAAATAGCATAGACAGGAGGTAGAAAATAGATAGGGGGAGGGCAAGAATAGTATGGGAAATATAGAATCTAAAGAACTTGAGACACGTGGTCATAAACTAAAGAGGGGGAATGGTAGGGGAGAGGGTGTGCAGGGTGGAGGGGAATGAAGGGGGGAATAGAACAACTGTAATGGTATAATCAATAAAATATATTTTAAAAAAGGAACATGATGCTAATGCTTCTCACTCTATAGAAAGAACATGGATCTTCTCAGGATATTAAGAAGTTTTCATTTTTCCCCTAAAGTCTCTTATGTGGAATCTAAAGTATAAAATAAACTAACAAAATAGAAACAGACTCATAAATAGAGAACAGACTGACAGGGAAGGAGGATTTGGGGGCTGGGCATTTCCCTTCATTTCAATTAGTTTAGCCTTCATATGTTCTTCTCACTCTATAATTTTTATGCAACAAATTTACATGAGGAAGTATGTAGGAAATGTAATATAGTGGGGGAAAAACAAATTCATCCAGAAACATGGCTATCTGTAATATCTATCAATTACTGTGATCTTAGATGAGCCACAAAAGTTCTGACCTATGGTTTTCTTATCTGTAAGGTATAAGACTATGAACTGTATCAATGTTACAAAGTTGTCATTACATGAAGTCATGTATGGGAAAGCTACTTATACTGTTAAGTTGGACAGGCACGTTAAAGAATGATCTGGACCATAAGTATAGGGAGATATTGCTCTTAGTTAGAATTGCCCAGAAGAGCAGAGGGTTGTGGAGTTGAGCTTAGAAATGATTGCAGTGAGGTAAGTCCTGTTACACAGCATTTAAGAGCAGTTTTAGCGGTTTTGGGAACCTGAGCTGCAATTCCAATCACGACACTTACTAGTTGTGTCATCTTGAGCAAGCTACCTAATCTCTTTCATTTGCCGTCACTTCATTTACAACATTAGAGACTATCTCCTATTGTTGTTTAAGTGAAATAAGAGGGTTAAAATCTTTGCACAAAGAATGCCATATTACAGGTGCTCAGAAAATGCACAATGCTGTATCGATGGTGAGGATGATGATGATAGGAGGCACACACATGTAAATTTATGCAGAAGAGGGAAGGGAAACATATTTCATTCTCTGTCTCCCAGGGAAATAATAGTTCTCATAGGAAATATTATTAATATTTAGCACCATGGACAGAACTAGATATGATTTGATTTCATGCAATCAAAAACCTTGATAATTCTAATCCATATAATAAAGGATATCTCAGGTAACTTGTTTAAATGTTTATTTGCTATTATTATCATCTTCATTCTTAGTTATAAAATAGCACATATATCTTTCCTGCTGCTCTAGGATATATATTTGTGGAATATATATATACATATAGGAAATACATAATAGGATATACATATATTCCACAAATACTTTTAGAACAGCCTCGATGAAATAAACTAGGCACTGCACTCAAGACACATGATTCAACAAACCAAACCCTCTTTCTGCTCCCACAGAGCTTGTAGTATAACTAGAAAAACACAAAACTAAACTACTGACAATAGAGTGCAATAAGCATCAGAACAGAAGCTGATGGTGCTATGGAGACACATAGCCAGGATTTTGTTTTCTAGAGGGACAAAAAAAGCTCTCCCAGCAGTATTAAAGTTTGTACATATTCTTGAAGTTGGATAAGAAGACAGAAGAACATTTTTCTGGCACATAAAATAGCATATGTGAAGGTGTTTTAAGTGGGGAGCATGGCTTATTGGAACAAGTGAAGGGAGTATGGAGAGACAGAAAATAGAAAGAACATGGACCTTCTCAGGATATTAAGAAGTTTTCATTTTTCCCCTAAAGACTCTTATGTGGAATCTAAAGTACAAAATAAACTAACAAAATAGAAACAGACTCATAAATAGAGAACAGACTGAGAGGGAAGGAGGATTTGGGGGCTGGGTGAAAAAATGAAGGGGTTAAGAAAAAAAACGCTCAACACAGACAACAGTATGGTCATTACTGGAAAGCAAGAGGGTGGGGGAGTAGAAGAAGGTAAGTGAGGATAAGTGGGGACTTAACTGGAGGTGGTTAACGTGCAGTACAATATATAGATGATGTATTGTAGAATCACACACCTGCTGTCACCTCAATAAATTAAATAAATAAATATGTGCCATTGAAACACATTTAAGAAGAAGGATGACATTATCAGATCCACAAATGTGATCACTGAGATTGGTGTCTCTTCCACTCTAAGTATGAAAAGGTTTACAAATTACAGCCCCCAGCTTGTGACACTTTCCTAATCATGACCCTTCAATAGGTCCCCATCTTGGGCTGAATTAAGTCCACCTCCCTGTCTGATATTCAAGGCATTTTACTATCTAGCCTAAAATGCCTTTCCAGACCTGTCTTCCTTTACTTCTTTCATGAATTCTATAATCCAACCAATCATTTCCAAAACTCAGCCTGGAGGTTCCTATTTTGCCTTTGATTTGATAAATCATTGAGCCTAAGGGATCTTCCACTTTGCTTTTACTTGCCTATGTCCTTCAGGGTCCTGTTCAAATGTTTTCTTTCCTCTAGAGTCCTTCTTAACTCCCTGAGGTGATATGACTCTTTCCAAAGGACTTTGATACTTCTTTAGCTTTTTATTCTTTCCTACTAAATATTTGAATTATTAATATTTATGTCAAAGTTTAATCTCAAGTATAAGCAATTGATAGCAAAAGACAAACTTTATTAATTTTCTATTCCAAGACTGTGTGTGATAGGAGCACAATTACTTAATGAATGAATGCATACATGACAGCTTGACCACTAAAAGATGTCTCTGTTTCAAAGCTATAAATGGCATTATAACTTATGGTTTCACTTTCTCAAAACCTTGTAATTGAGTTTCTGTATTATGAAATGTCACAGAGTCCTCAAATATATGTCTATTTTTAGAATATTTATGAGTTAATAAGATAATAAGCCTCAGAGGACTTCCGCCAAGATGGAGGCATAGGTGGAAACACTGTGCCTTCTCCCACAACCAAGTTTGAATACAACAAAGGTTTGGAGAAACAAAGACACAACCAAAGGACAGAAAATTGAATTATACGGAAGTCCGACTACGTCTAACCATTCAACGGGGACGGTAAGAGGGGCGGAGCCAGCAGCGAGCAGGGTCAGGCAGGACAGGGCCCCCGACCCAGGCTCGCAGGCAGACGGGAACCAGTTGGGGTGCGGGGCAGACCGCGGGCGCATATTCCCGCACAGTGAGACAGATCACGCAGGCCCCAGGGGGCGAGGGCTGACGGCGGTGGCACACTCACGTGCAGTGGGACGAAACGCGTGGGCCCGGTGACGGCAGCAACTGCGGCACCGGTGAGGGCTGTGGTGGCAGGTGGCGGACAGGACGCCATAGTCCCTCTTTGACCCCGCCCGCACATACAGCGTCACAACCCAGGGACTTAGTTGCCCTGCAATACCAGTGAGAGCCATTGTCCCTCTTTGACCCCGCCCCCACATACAACGTCACAACCCAGCGACTTAGTTGCCCTGTTCTAGTGAACACTTGAGGGCTCTGATCCTGCTATGGAACAGGCACGAACAACCCGAAAGATAGCGCAAGAAGAACTCAAAGTCCCAGAGCCAATAACTTTAAGCGACCGAGAAATTGCCAGCCTCTCAGAAGCACAATTCAGGACACTATTTATCAGGATGCTCACAGAACTGGTAGATTATAGTCACAAATTAGAGGAATACAGTCACAAATTAGAGGAACATATGAAGGCTAAACTAATTGAAATGAAGGGAAATGCACAGGGAACCAATAGTGATGGAAAGGAAACTGGGACTCAAATCAATGGAATGGACCAGAAGGAAGAACAAAACATCCAACCAGAAAGGAAGGAAGAAA